>NW_027530380.1:688817-695540 GCF_008692635.1 Crocuta crocuta | reverse complement strand
GGGCCCCTCAGCCCGCCTCTGGCTCTCTTGCTCTGGGCGAAAAGCAGCAGCGGAATCCGAGTCAAAGCCCTCCCCCCCCCAACATGGCACTTCCTTCCAGGGCAGGGACACCTTTAGGGAGCGGGCAGCGGGCTGGGCCGGACGTCCCCGCCCCCGAGCACCCTGCCTTTGGCTGGGACCTGGAAGGAGCTGCCCTGTGCCTGTCATCCTGCAAATCGGCAGCCATGGCGCCCCCAGACGCCCCTAACTTAGCCCCTTCCCTGACCTGTGTGGCCACACGGCGCTACCTCCAGGTCTCCAGGCGGCGGCACGGGGTGGGGGGCGCTTTGGGCCCAAAGACGCCTGAAGTAGGACGCAATGCTGCCCGCGGGTTGGCCCCTTGTCGCCGCCCCTGCTGTGCGTGTGGGCCTCACGGCGCTGGAGGAGCGTGGGCGGGTCCCCTCACCTGTGACCTGGTGATGTTCTCAGCCGCATCCCCATAGCCCCTGGGGGGCTTCTAAGACGGACTTTCTCACACCCAGACAAACCGGGTCTCGAGAGCCTGGCACCGCGGGCAAAGGGCGCTCAGGGTCCCCGCGGCTCTGTCCGCGCTCTTGTCATGGGCGCCTTGGGGACGACCTGGGAGGCTGGGGCGGGGGGGTTGTGTCAGGCCAAGGTCCGGGCGCTTGTTTTCATAGCAGCTCTGTCGAGAGATCACTCACGTCCCACGCAGTGCACCCACCCAAGCTGCACCGCCCAGTGGGTTCTAGAACATTCAGGGATGTGCAGCCCCCATCCCTATCCACACTAGGGAGTTTTAACTGTCCATCCCAAACCCATCAGCCCTCGCCTCGCCCGCCAGGGGTGAGGGCGGCGTGGGAGCTCGGGGGGATCCTGTGACGTTCGCTGCCGTGCAGACCAGGAGGGAGAGGAGGAGGGTGTCCCCCGGAAGGCCCTGTGACGGCCAGCATCTCCCTTCCATTTCCACCTCTCCTTGCGTTTTGCTTTTGGCTCCGCTAGATGCCAGGGCGGCCTTGGCCTCCCACCGGCCGTCACTGGTCCTGGGAAGGGAAAGGACAGGAAAGCCACAGAAGCCCGGGGCCATGCTGGTGTCTGAGGACCCAGCTCCTGGGACCCACCCGCAGTGCCCGGAAGGCACAAGACACCCCAGGAAGGGACTTACTTTCTCATCAAAGCCTCTTGAAGAATCCTCAAAACACCCAGACCTTAATTCCTTCCCAAAGGAGAGTTTGTCGAGAGCCGGTCAGCACCTGCGTCTCTCTATCGCTTCCCCCGGCGGGGGGGGGGGGGGGGGGGGGGTGGAGACTGAGATGGGCGACGGCCCTCAAGGCGGCCTCGAGAGTATTTGTTCAAAGTACTAGAGACCGGTTGAAGGTGACAGATTGAAGCCAGACCGCCCTCCAGGCCACCGACACTCACACAGAGGACACATGACCACATGGAGACCCCTCCCCCCCACCAAGCTGCTGCCTGCAGCCTCCTGCAGAGGAACAGAGGAGGAGCACGGAGATGGCGCAGGGGAGGAGCGTGGAGGTGCCCTAGGGAGAGCTGGGCTCCAGTGCTTTCCTGGCGGAAGGTGGGGGCAGGGAAAGCCAGGGTGACGCAGGCGAGTGACAGCAGCCCATTCAGGCCATCGGGGGTCGTGTGGGCGGGTGTCCTCTGTGCCACCTGGGACCCTCACCTAGCACGCAGCAAGCGCCCCGCCCCACCCCTCTGCATCTCTCACACCCCTCATGTCTCTGACCGGGCTCCCATTCTCCACCACCCTGCTCTGTGCGGCCCCGAGCCCACGTGGCTGAGGGGTGGGCCCTGCTTGCTCCGCTCCCCAGACGAGGAAACCGAGGCCCAGGACGTGACCGCTCTGCGGAGCACCGGGCGACGGTAAGTGGGTGCGCCCCTTTCAGTCACCAGCAGCAGGAAGGATACAGCCATGCCTGTAAGGCCTTCCTTCCGGATTGGACTGGCAGCTGGAAGCGGGGGCGGCACACGCTGTGCAACGAAAGGGGACGTGGTCTGCCGGACACGACACGGTGCCTGCTTTGCACGACGCGCCCTTCGGTGCACTTTATACATACGAACTCACTTATTTCCTCATCACCACGTTAGTAGACAGGGACGAGGAACAGCCCATTTCAGAGATGGGAAAGCCGAGGCACACAGAAGTCCAGCGACTTGCCAGCAGGCGCTCAGTGGCCGAGGGACAGAGCCGGGAGTCAGGGGCAGGGAGCCGGGGCCCCAGGCCCCTCAGAACTGCTGATGGCGCAGCGTCAGGACAGTTGTGAAGATCGAGCGTCGCACGGGGAAAAACTTGATAAAACCGAGCGGAAAAGAGGCATTCGACACCGTACACATCTTTTGTTTGCAACCAGAAGAAAAAAGAGACGTTTTTATAGAAAAACGATGATATCCCTGTTACCTGGGCAGGTCCTGGCAGGGGGGAGGCAGACACAGAACAGACACAGAGCGAGGGGCACAGAGGAATGGGGTGGGAGTGACCTTTCCCCCCATTTCCTCGCCCACCCCATTGACTTTACGACAAAAATAACTCGTTTCCGTGAATGGGTTTCTTTAAAGTGTCACTCCCAAAATCTTGGGGATTCTCCGGCTCGGGTGCGGGCGGAGGGAGTGGGGGCGCATTGCCCGGCTCCGGACGGGACCCAGGGAACCCGTCCCCACCTGTGCCGCTCTCGCGAGGCCGGAAGTGCGGCGCCCCTGAAAGCCCAGCTCTGCCTGCGTGGGGCGCGCGGGTCTGAAGCGTCCGGGACACTTGGTGCAGGGGGCACAGCCTGGACCCTGGGGCTCCAGCCCCCGCGCCCCTGCTCCCCCGGCACGGCCCCTGCGGCCCCAGGGAGCTGGCGCAGGGTCGAGGACAGCAGGATGCGAGCGCCGTCCTCCTGAGCAGCGGATCCGCAGGCCCCGTGGCCCCTCAGCCAAGGGCCAGGCCCTGGGCGAGTGGCAAGTGGGAGAAGCTGGCACACGGCAGCCCGGAGGGCCCCCCAGCGCCGCGGGCCTGGTGCTGCTCAGACTACCCTTCGAGGCAGGGGAGGCCCGGGCTGCGCTGGGTCTCCTGCCTCCCCTCCCGCCTCCCTTCTCAGGAATGTTCTCCTTCCCCACCCCCACCTGCTCGGTACCTCCTTCACAGCTGAAGCCAGAGGCCCAGAGAGGGCAAGAAACTCGGGATGGTCACGCAGCCAGCCAGCCAGGGGGCCCCAGGGGCTCAGCCCCCACACCCCAGACTGGGTTTTTATTAGCAATACCGGCAGCAACGACCTTAGCCCGGTGATGACCCCCGTCAGAGGGGGAGACAGGTCCAGAAAGTCGAGTGACTTACTCTCGCTGCTCAAAAATGGGGTGCAGGGTTTGGACCCAGGGCCCTCTCCCTGGCTCCTGTCCCCCCACTTGATGCCCCATCCACAGCCTTTTCCTGGCATCCTGGGGGAAGGCCCAGGGCAGGGAGGGGACAGGGGACCAGCGGAGTCCAGCGCTCTGCCCCCCGTTTGTTTTAAAGGAAAACTGTGGTCTTTAAAAGTCACTCCTCTTCAAAGCTCCGCAGAGGCCGACAGGCACTGTGAGTGCTGGGAGACCTTTGCTAAGTACCTGAAATGATGCTGATTGGAACCTGGGACCACTTTCACAGAGGAGCTGGGGGCCTCGGGTGTGGGGAGGGCAGGCGGGGCCCCAAGTCAGGCATCCGGCTGTGGTTTGGGAAACCACAAGGCCCCCCGCGGAGAGGCCCACTGGGCTCGGGCTCAGGGCGGCAGCTGTCTTGGGGAGCTGGCCGGGATGGGGGCTCTGAGAGCACCAGCTGCCCTTCCCCTGGGTTGCCCGGGGTGGGGGGGCTGCCGTACTTGAAGACCACGCCTCGGAGGCTTAAAGCAGCAGAAACGCATTCTCTCCCCCGTGTCTGGAGGCCCGGAAGTCTGAAATCAAGGTGTGGGCAGGGCTGAGGTCCATCTGGGAAGCTCGAGGGGAGGATCTTTCCTGCCTCCTCCAGCTTCTGGGGGCTCCGCTGGCCGCGCCCCTCCAGCCCGGCTCCCTTGTCCCCCCGCGTTCTGTCCCGTGGGCGTCTGTGTCTGCCTTTTCTCTTATAAGGATGCCCAGCCCTGGAGCAGGGCCCACCCTGCTGCTGAGAGACCTCACCTGAACTTGATCGCGTCTGCAAGGACCTGATTTCCAAATCAGATGCCGTTCTCAGCTTCCGGGGGTTGGGGCATGGAGGTATCTGTTACGGGGACACAATTCTGCCCCTACGTGTCCGCGGCGGCCTCACGGGCATCACTGTAGTGAAGCTTTTGTGTGCCACAGCCTTGCAAGGTTGATGCACGCCCACTCCATCCTGGTTCCTGTTTTACAGATGGAGAAACTGAGGCACGGAGCCCTGTGCTCATACGCTAGCCTAGGCACCGTGACTGACTGTAGGACGAAGGACTGTGAGTCCCCTTCCCAGAGGGACTGCCCTGCCCTCTGGCCCCCGGCGGCCATCTGGTCCCGTGCCCCAGGCACCGCCCACCACCCCACACTGCCTCTCTGGCCAGTATAGCCTCCAGACCTTAGTGGTGTGAGGTGTGAAGCAGAACTCTACAGACCAGGAGCCAAAACACGCAGGCTGGTTGCAGCTCGGGCATGACCTGAGTGACCTTGGATGAGACACCTCCCCTCCCTGGGCCTCAGTTTACCCAACTGGGAAAAGAGAGGAGCCCAGGTCTGCACCGTCCTATCCACCCAGCTGTGCATGGCAGCTGAGCTCTCAGTATGGCCCGTGTGACTGAGGGACAGAAGCCTCATTCTACTTCTTTTCGTGAATTAAAACTTAGATTAAAAAAACAACTCACTATGGGGCGCCTGGACGGCTCAGTCGGTCAAGTGTCCAGCTTCAGCTCAGGTCATGATCCCATAGTTCATTGGTTCAAGCCCCGTGCTGGGCTCTGTGCTGACAGCTCAGAGCCTGGAGCTGCTCCAGATTCTGTGTTTCCCTCTCTCTCTGCCCTCCCCTGCTCATTCTCCCTCTCTCTCTCAAAAAGAAATAAACATCAAAAAAACCCACAACTCACTGATCTAGTTATTGCAACACAAATATCTGGGGCAACCCGGGTATGCAAACCTACTTTTCAACCACGAGTTTTAGGAAACCCAAACGCAGATGACGTATCCCCAAAGAAAATTCCACATCTGGTTGGAGATGCTCTGTAAGAGCAAAGAGATTTAGTGCGGAACAGAACGTAAAACGCTGCGTCAATATATTTTATATCGATAACATATTGCAATGATGCCGTTTTTGGGCCCACCAACGTACATAAAATATAGTGTTAGATTAGTTTCACCTGCGTCTCTTTCCTGGTGTGAACGTGGCTGCTGGGAAAGGGGACCGTGACGTCATCCCAGTTGGGCACAAACGGTCGGATCAGTGGTTCTGCAGGATCGGTCGCCGATGCCTACGATGTCTGGGACGCGAAACCACGGGCATCGGGGGCTGCAGGGACCCCGGGCTGTCGGGAGGCATCCGCGGACGGCTTGTGCTCCCGAGGGCAGCCTGCCCCAGTTGCATGGCTGAGTGGCCGACAGCCCAACACACAGTGGCCCGCGGGGATGTGGTGGGAACGTGGACATCTCAGCTTCCGGGGGCTGGGACGTGGAGATGGCTCGTGGAGATGGCTCGTGTCTTCCTCACAATCCTGGGGCCTCCGGTGGGGAGACCAGGAGGCAGAGGGCGCCTGGACGGCTGCACATGGAATCGTCTGGGCGCAGTGAACGGGACAGGGCTTGCCTGTCCTATTTTGTGACTTCACTGAGTAATCGGTGACAAATGCAGTTGTGTGTATTTGAAGTGTCCCCGGGCTCCTGGGGGCTCAGTCGGTTGAGTGTCTGACTTTGGCTTAGGTCATGATCTCACAGTTCGTGGGTTCGAGCCCCGTGTCAGGCTCTGTGCTGACAGCTCGGAGCCTGGAGCCTGTTTCAGATTCTGTGTCTCCCTCTCTCTCTGAACCTCCCCCTCTCGCTCTGTCTCTGTTTCTCTCTCTCAAGAATAAATAAACGTAAAAAAAAAATTGAAGTGTACAGTGTGAGGACTTGATAGACACACATCTGGGAGCCACACACGGAGCACACGCGTCGCCTGGGAGTTAAGCCTTGTTCTGTGTGGTGAGATGGATGCGCGGTAGCGAATGGTCCCTGCGGTCACCATGCTGCGCGTCAGGCCCTCAGAGCACAGCCCCGTCACCGAAACGGCCGCCTTCCCTGCCCCAGCCTGGTGACCACACGGTCTCTCTCTCCTCCACAGTCTGCTGGTAGATGAGTCCCCCTCTCCCCATTCGCGGTGAGGGGACAGAGACCCCGTCCCAGCGGGAAGCTTCTCAAAGACCTTGCAGCTGCGTCTAAAACCTCCCGGATGCCTGGTTACAGGGGCCACGCACACCCAGCACCTCCCTGCCAGGGACACGTGAGCCAACACGAGGGGCCCCCCCGCCCCCGGGGACATGCGAGAGTGTCCCGTGCCACCACCACTGCCTTGGCTCACGGGGCATCTCGAGGCTCCCTGTCCCCTGTGGGCCACCCTGTCCCTCCCAGGGGTAGATCCGTGAGGTCAGATCGCGTGTGCCTGACTCGGGCCCCCCAGCCTGCGTCTGAAGCCCCCACGGCCCTGAAGGCAGGCAAGCCACTCAGCTCGTTGGTTGAACGGGGAGAAAGACAGTTCTCTCTGGGGATGGATTCAGGGAGGACGTAAGT
>NW_027530380.1:657012-688691 GCF_008692635.1 Crocuta crocuta | reverse complement strand
TCCATTTCTTCCTTGGGAGGCTGGGGTCGCGGGGAGTCCTCGCAGCGAAAGGGGATCGTTTTCCTGGGAGCAGGGCCTCCTTTCAGCGGTGGGGCCCGAGGAGGCCTCGCCATTTAGGGGCCTCTCGAGGAGCATTACCTTCCCGCTGCCCCCGCCCCCCCCCTTTGCTGCGAGTCNCGTCCCGCCGCCTGGCCCCGGCCCCGGGCTCCCAGCGCCAGATGAAAAGGAAATTCCCAGCCGTGGGTGGGACGGGGCGGCCTGGCCAGGCCCAGCGCCACAGAAAGGGGCCTTGTTCCCCAATCAAAAGGTCCTCAACAAAAAGGAGAGGGAAGAAAGGGCCGGGGGCGGGGGCCAGCTGCAGTCTGGTGCACCTTGAGCGGCCCGGTGCCCGCCGCCCCCCACCGCTCCCCTGCGGGCAGACCCCTTGCCGTGGGAGGCCGAGCAGGACGGGGCGGGTCACACGCGGCACAAGCAGCAGCAGCCGCGGAGCCTGGCGCCCGGTATAAATGGAATGCCCACGGGCGGCGGCCGCCAGCTTCCCGCCAGCGACAGCGAGCGCACGCCCGGCTGCCTCCCGCGTGGAGCCGGGAGGGTCCGGGCTGCAAGGGAGGCCATGCCCGCCGGCAGAGCTAACCCCGAGCCCGGCCTGGTCTCCCAGGTAGAAACAGCGCGTCCCCAGCTCCTGGCCTGCCCGAGGCGTCTTCAGGCTTTCCAGCCCCCCAGTCACACCAAAGTCCAGGAGATACATCCGTATAAGTGACACAGGCATATATAACAATATAAACAAATACGTGAATATATATGTATATGAGTGTGCATACAAACATACATGCGAATGTTAATATGCATATATGCATATTCATGTGAGCCCTATGTATGCATATGCATGTGCGTATATGTGAACGGGTATGTGCGTGTGCATATACCCTGACGTGATTTGGTCTGGTCCCTCCATCATTACCATAATCATTCCTCTTAATGATCAGCACACAGCCACTGAATGAAAGGTTCTCAGAGTCAGGCTGTAGCTCTCGGCCTGGTGACAAATGTACGCATTGGCAGCTCTGTGGCATCCCTCATACCCACCGAGAGGCGGCCCCCGGGAGGCCCCAGGAAGCCCCCGTTCCATGCATCCATTAGCAGGTGCTAAATCTCTCCTGCTCAGGACCGAGCATCCTCTCCGGCTGAGAGATAATCCCACAGAAGCCTTCCTGTTCTTGACTAGTCTCACCTTGCACCCCGAGCTGAGTCCACCCGCAGTGCTGACTGCTCAGCCCTACATTAGACTGACCCCCCTGCCCCCCAACCAGGGAGCAGGTGCCTGGAGTCAGACAGACCTGAGTTGCAGTCCTGGCCCTGCCGCTTATGAGCTGAGAGGCCTTGGGCAATTCCGTACCCTCTCTGGCTTCAGCTTCTCGTCTATAAAGTGAGACCCACTTCATGGAGCTGTCATCAGGGTCAAAGAGTTAATCCGTACTTTAGATGGTGATGGCAGAGTACAGGTGCTACCTTAGCTAGTAACAGTCATAGGATGGTGATGATGGTGGTGGTGGTGATGGTGATGATGGTGGTGATGGTGATGATGGTGATGATGGTGATGGTGGTGATGGTGATGATGGTGAGGATGATGATGGTGATGACGGTGGTGATGATGGTGATGGTGATGGTGGTGATGGTGGTGGTGGTGGTGGTGGTGATGGTGATGATGGTGGTGATGGTGATGATGGTGGTGATGATGGTGATGATGGTGATGGTGGTGATGATGGTGATGGTGATGATGGTGATGGTGATGGTGGTGATGATGGTGATGGTGATGATGGTGATGGTGGTGATGATGGTGAGGATGATGATGGTGATGTGGTGGTGATGGTGATGATGGTGGTGATGGTGATGATGGTGATGATGGTGATGGTGGTGATGGTGATGATGGTGAGGATGATGATGGTGATGACGGTGGTGATGATGGTGATGGTGATGATGGTGATGGTGATGATGGTGATGGTGATGGTGGTGATGGTGATGGTGGTGAGGATGATGATGGTGATGATGGTGAGGATGATGATGGTGATGACGGTGGTGAGGATGGTGAGGATGATGATGGTGATGATGGTGAGGATGATGATGGTGGTGACGGTGGTGATGATGGTGATGGTGATGATGGTGAGGGTAACGGTCACAAGGATGGTGATGGTGATGATGACCGTGAGGATGACAGTGACAAAGAGGGTGATGGTGATGGTGATGGTGGTGATGATGATGGTGATGATGGTCATGACGAGGAGAGTGATGGTGATGAAGATGATGGTGGTGAGGATGGTGGTGATGAAGATGGTGATGAGGATGATTCAAGTGTCCAGCCCACTGGAAGTCCTCAGACAATTTTAGCTGTTGTTAATGGTGAGCAGAAAGTGGGCTGTGAGACGACCCTGACTTTGGGGGGGGTCACAGGGGAGCCCAGTCCAGGCACTGCACTCAGCTGCAGCCGTCTCCTCACTCAGGAGGGGCCGGGTGGGCTTTGCTGGCCCAGTGATGAGCTCAGAGGGGTTGGGGAGGTGAGTGGCCACCTTGCGGCACCCCGATGGCAACGGCAAGGAGCCAGAGCGGAGCTCGGGGTCTCTGTCCCAGGGGCCGGTGGGCCGCTCGCACCTTGAGGGCACGGGCCGCTGGGCCAAGGGAGCCACGGGCCGCCCTCTGGGTCCTGAGTGGATGCGGGCTCTGTGTCTTTCTCACTGCACTGCCCCCGCAGAGCCTGAGGCTGCCTCTCCTGTACCCCAGGTCCTGCGTGGGCGGGAGTAGCCTAGCGCCCCAGCCTCACGGTGGAAGGTGCCGATCGTGCTGCAGGAGCAGCTCTGTGAGCTCTCGCTTTCAGCAGCAAAACCAACTTTCAAGTTGGCTTCACCAACCTGGCCCCCACTGTTTCCAGGGAAATCATTTTTTGCTTTGTAAATTGCCTTTCTGAAAGCCACCTTGGCAGGCTTTGATGTGGCCCTTTGATAATTTCGTTCCTCAATAGGCAGTGCTGCACAGGGTGCCTGGCTTTGAAGCAGGGCGCCCTCTCATCCCAGCTGCCTCGGGGGGGGGCAAAGCAGTGGGCAGGGAGAAGGGGTTAACGGCCCATAAAGCAATTTGTATGGGGGCTCTATCTGCCAGGGCTTCGATGTCCCGTGGGTCACAGCGCGAATGGCAGTGGAGGCTGGAACCACACAGAAGGACCCCAGCGGGGCCTGTGGAGACAGGGGAGCTGGCGTGCATCTCAGCCCCAGCACTTTTCAGCCATATGCCTGGGGCAGATCACTGACCCTTTGTGAGTGCCTCGGTTTCCTCCTTTCAGAAATCGAGGTGGTGGGAGACAGCAGTTCCTTCTGACACCATTGCTGTGAGGATTCAATGAGACGATGCATATGTGCCTCGTATACAGGAGGTGCTCAGGACGAGCTGGGATGATGATGGTGGTGGTGATGGTGGCGGTGATTGCGGTGATGGTGACAATGACAGTGATGTTGGTGGTGGTGGTGATGGTGAGGATGAAGGTGAGTATGGTGAGGATGATGATGGTAATCATGATGGTGGTGATGGTGAGGATGGCGAAGGTTATATGGTGGTGATGGTGATGGTGAGGATGATGATGGTGATGGTGAGGATGATGATGATGGTGATGATGATGAAGGTGGTGGTGATGGTGGTAATGATGATGGTGAGGATGATGATGGTGGTGAAGATGGATGGATGACATGATTGTCGATGATGAAGAGGAAGCTGACATCAGTGAGGGTGGTGAAGATGACGGTGATGGTGAAGATGGTGAAGCAGAAGATGATGCAGATGGAGAAGACTGAGATGCTGCTACTACTGCTGCAGATCTACTCTGATTGTCTCCTTACAGGCACAGAAAAGGGAGAGGCTAACCCAAAGTCACAAAGCAGTTAATGGCATCCCAGGCTTCTGACTCCCATGCTGGTGTCTGTTTTCCCCGACCCTACATCCCCGACATCACCTTTAACTGAAACAACTGGTACAAACCTTACACGGACTCCTGAGATTCTTGTCTTAGATCCCCGGGTGTGTGGAGTCAGCCAACCATGTCCTCCATGCCCTGTCCCTTTCTCTAGTAATAGAAGCCTTGTAACGTGATGTGGCCAATAAGATGTGAGCAGAGGCTATGGGACAGGGCTTTGAAAAGAACGCTTTTCGCCCTTCCTTCTGTTTCTTCCCTCTGCCTGGGATGCCAACATGGTGGCTGGAGCTGGCGCAGCCATCTCAGCTCATGAGGCCATGAGACAGGAAGTCACATGCTAGGGGGGAGGGACAGAAAGAGAGAAAGGGCCAGGGTCCCTGACGACCACTGAACATCACAGCAGTGCCGGGATGCTCACTTGTTCTGCAGAAACGAAGCCCCTGCCCTTTGGAGCATTGATACTGGTTGAGAGAGACAGGAAATAAACAATAAACATGCAAGCCATGGGGATAGGGAACGGCCAGGTTGTGCTGCTTCAGAAGGAGTAGAGGTGGCCACTCTGTCCTGCATAAGGCGCTAGAGCGAGCCGCTGGGGGTAGGGAGGGGAGAGGGTCTTGGAAATGTGTCCCACGGCCCGCAGGTCAGGAAGCTGGGGCTGTGTGGGCACTGGGGCATGTACGGGGTTCGATGCGGCTGCCCCAATGCGCGAGCTCATGTCTCAGTTCTTGGAGCCCATGACTGTCACCTTATGTGACAAGAAGTGCAAGTACATTGAGTGTTGAGATGAGAAGTGTCCCCTGGATCATCTGCGTGGCCCTAAGGGCAGGCACACGCATCCTTACAAGAGAGACAGGACAGCCAGAGATCGGAGGGGCGCGGCCACAAGCCCAGGGCTGCCCGCAGCCACACTAAGGTGGACGAGGCAGGAAGGGCCCTCGCACAGAGCCTCTGGGAGGGGGCACAGCCTTGCCCGCACCATGAATCTGACCTCTGGCATTCAACAACAAATTCTTGCTGTTTTCAGCCTCCCGGTTTGTGATCATTGNGGGGTGCGATGGGCACTGAGGTCAGAGACTGAGGCGGGAGGAACCACGAAGGGCTTCGTGAGCCTCCTGGGGGCTCTGGGCTTTATTCTGGTTGCGAGAAGCCCAGGGGAGACGCAGAGCAGGGCATGGTGGGGCCCAGTACGCGTGTTAAAGGACGGCTCTGCTGCCCGTCTCCCGGAGGATGGGAGGAACCATCTAGGAGATGACTGTGGTCATCCAGGTACCGGAGGGGCCCCTGGCCTCGAGGGGCCCTGCCCAGGGCAGCCCCACACGCAGTCGGGCCGTTGCATCCGTGTTCTGAGCGCTCTACGGGCAGACGCGGGCATGGCGGACCCCTCTGATCAGCCGAGCAGAGGAGCCCTGCTTTCATTGGGGAACGAGAAGCCATGTGTCCTCAGGGCAGGGACACAGTTGTGGGTCAATATTTACAAAGCTGGGAGTGATGTTTGCATCCAAAAACATTTCACTTCCTTTTCTTTAAATGCTTCTTTGAATGACAGAAATGGGAAACACCCAGTTGCTTGTACACTGAGGTGCCGGCAGCGGGTCAGAGACCTCTGGGGGCCGAGGCCCGGGAGGCGGAAGGGGAGAAGGCCCAGGAGACTTCCGGCGGCTGCAGGGGACTGGTCGTCAGGCGGACCTGGGCTCAGCTGACCCTCCCTCCCGGGACTCACAAGGCGCAGTCAGCAGCGCCATCTTCACGGGGGCAAAGCCCATCTGCTGGGTTGTGGAATCTACGGTAAATGCTCTTGTGAGTCAAGTGGAATCAGGGACCTTGGCAGCCGGGTGAGGAGGCACATCTACCTCACCTACAATCAGTTTGCAGAAGGGGCCATTTCCTCAAAGTGCTAGTCCCCCCCCCACCTCTGCACCACCACGTCCCCTCCCCACCTGTCCAGATCCTGGCTCTAGGTGAGCAGATACCCAAGGGGGTGCCGTAGGCGGTGCCTCTGGGCTGCGAATGCAATCAGACTTTCCTCGGGGCCCCCAGGCAGGGGAGGACCCGCCCATCAAGCAGGAGGAGCCCGAGAGAACCTGCGAGGGGGGCTCACAGAGCTGGAGGGCACGGCGCCCAGCCTACAGGCTGTCCTATGCCCCGGGAACGTGGCCGCTGGGGTCCCTAAAGCAGGGGAGCTTTTAAGGGCACCAAGGAGCTCCACACGCCCGGACTGTGCTCAGATGTGCCCCAAGCTTGCACATCCAAGGCCACCACCTCCGAGATGCACCCCCACCCCCAGGCTGCCCCTCGACTCGGCTCTCCCAGCACGGAAGGAGACAGCTGAATATCTACCGTGTGCCGGAGCTCATGCCTCGAGACCCGGGAGCTCTCGAGAGGCTCCAGGAAGCTGAGACTCAGAGAAGTGGAGCCTCGGCCGGACTCACGCACGCCTGTCCTCACACGCTGCCCTCCCAGCCTGGCAACTCATCCTGCTCCCTAAGTGTTTAGCGAGCGCTGCTTGGCACCCGGCCTTTCTCCAAGCGTGGTGAGCCTCGCGGTGACCATGACAGATGCAAACCCCTGCTTCCTGAGGGAAGCTTCTGGTGCCGAGATGAGTGCACCCTCGTCATCGGCACGTGGCTTAAAGAAAAACATTTTTAGAAAATTTTTTTAAATTGATTTAAGAGAGAGAGCAGGGAAGTGGAAGAGAGAGAGAGAGAAGAGAGAACACCAGGCAGGCTCTAAGGTGTCAGTGCAGAGCCTGCCTCCAGGCTCGATCTCACGACCCTGAGATCATGACCTGACNGGTCAGAGAGAGAGGGAGTCACAGACTGAAACAGGCTCCAGGCTCTGAGCTGGCAGTCAGCACAGAGCCCGACGCGGGGCTCGAACCCACGAACCGTGAGATCATGACCCAAGCGAAAGTCGGACGCTTAACCGACTAAGCCACCCAGGCGCCCTCCCCCTTAAGTTTTAAGCAGAGGTCCCATCAATGCAGGGAGGCCGTCACGGCCAGGTGATGGGGTGTCTCCCAAGGTCCCCAGGGACCAGCCCCGCCCACACCGGCTTCCAGTGCAGCGACACTAACTGCAGACTTCCAGCCTCCAAACCTCGAAGAGCAGACGTTTCTCTTGTTTGACCAACTTGGTGGCCACTTGTGGCAGCAACAGGAGGCCCCCACACAAGCCACAGGACAGCAGGTGCTGTATCAGCCACGGGCAGGCGGCTCAAACCACAGACACTGATTTCCCACGGTTCTTGAGGCTCAGAATCCAAGACTGAGGGGCGGCGGGCTCGGCTCCTGGTGAAGTCCCTCTCCCTGGTTTGCAGATGGACCCCCTCCCCACCGTGTGCTCATGGAGCCTTTCCTCCACGCGAGCGCTTGGAGAGAAGTCTCTCTCTCTCTCTTCTTCCCATAAGGGCACTAACCCATTCCGAGGGGCCCACTCTTGTTAGTAATGTCCCAAAACTACTTACCTCCCAAAGCCCCCTCCCCCCACCTAATGCCATCGCACTGGGGGTTGGGGCCTCAACATAGAAATTTCGGGAAGAACGTAAACATTCAGGCCAAGTGCGAGGAGGGGGGACGATGCAAGGGGGTAGGGGAGGGGGAGCTCAGATGGAGTCGTCTTTTCCCCCGGACAACTGTTTTTTAATTTTTGAAATAATCGCAAACTTAAAAGAGCCTGATGCGGGGCTTGAACTGAGGGACCACGAGATCATGACCTGAGCCAAAGTTGGAGGCTTAACTGACTGAGCTGCCCGGGGGGCCCTGTTACGAGCAAGGACGTCCTGCTGCGTTATCACAATCGAGCCGCCCAAATCCAGAGCTGCCCCTGCTCTGTCACTGCACCGTCTGGCTTCCTGACGGTCTCACGAGTCTTTCCAGTGAAGCATCTGGTTCAGAATCCTCGGCTCCCCCAGTCTGGAATGTTCCTCAGCCTCCCCCTGATGTTGTTAAGGGTACAGGCCAGTTATTTGGAGGAGCGCCTCTCCGTTTGGGGCTCGTCTGCTGTGTCGTCATGGCAACACGGAGGCCAGGTGTGCCCTTGCTGTGGGAGCGTCCCAGAGGCGAGGCCGTGTTCTCAGCAGCCGGCACGGCCCCTCCCCCGCAGGGGGCCTGCGGCTGCGTCTGGGCTCAGTGGGAGCCCCTCGCGCCCCTTCGGACTTGTCCTCACCGTCCTGGAAGCACTTCCTCCCCCGTCTGCTGCGTAAGGGGCCCCAGGCTCATCGGGCAGCTTCCAAGCCCCGGGAACCGGCCGTTCCTCTGCGGCGCCCTGTCTCTGTCCACACCCATCCCGCCGCACAGCCCAGCTCAGCCTTTGTCACCACAGGGCCGACCAAACCTCAATTTAAGAAAAAAATATGTAGTGTGAACACTCGGCTTGGGAGAGTCAGGGAAACAGGGCTGCCTCCTCAGCTTGGCCATCTCCTCGTGGAGCCTCAGTTTCCCTACCTTCAAAGTGGGCTCGGGTGGCGGCCCCAGCCTCGCCTGCCTGACTGCCGCCAGGATCAAGGGAGACCACGTGACAGCGCCTCGGAACCACCAACTGGGCCCAGGGACGTCCTCTCCGAGCCCAGTGGTTGTGTGAACAGCCACTCGAGCTGCGCGGAGTAGAAACAAAGCTTTCTTGTATAAAATAATGTGCAGGGAAGGGCGTGGGGAAGGTAATTCCAGGAAGAAGGATCAGCATCAGCAGTGGCTTAGAGGAAAGGTGAAATCCAGCCCTCGGCTGCTTTCTGAAGACGGCCCTTGTCACACGGCGTCCCTCCTGGGGGGCTCCCTCCCGGACCCCTCGTGCCGGTTCCTGTGGTTGAACCTTTACAGAAACGCCCGTTCTTCTCCCCGAATCGTACCTCGGATGCAGCGATTCCCATCGGGATACGACATCTGTGACCCCGGTCTCGAATCTGGGTCCACCTCATATTCGCTCCTGGAAAACACGGCAGCAGCGGCCAGTGCTGTTCTGAGCCTAGGTCTCCAGCAGACCCTGCCCCAGCCATGGGACCAGGCTGGCTGTCTGGAGGAGGGGACACCCGGCTCGACGCCCGTGTGACCCGGCGCACAGCCCGCCCGCCGTCAGACACACGCGTGAGACCTCCCTGGATCCACCGGCCCCTGGCCAACCCGTCAGCTGACCACAGACATGTGAACGGGTCCAGCCAAGGCCATCGGGGTCAGGTCGCCAAACTGCCCAGCCAGTCCGTGGGCTTAAAGACAGACACTGATGTGCATCGCATGAAACCTCTGAGGCTGAGGGCTGTTTGTCACGCAGCAGTCGCTAACTGATACAGTCCTCACGCCTCTGGCAGCTTCCCAGCAGCTCGGAGAGATGCCGTGTGTGAAGCATTCCTCTGGTCCAGACTGTCGTAGGACGGATGACAGCAAGAGCCATCAGGTCAACTGCCAGAGAGGAGACAGTTACAGGCAAATACGAGTCAGAACCCGGGACTCCCGGCTCTCTGTCCAGTGCTCTCTCTATGACACTTCCTGCTCATCGACTCTCAGCCTTCGCATCCTCAGACCAAGGAACCTCCACATCCAGAAAGCACCCCCTCGGGGTGGCCCGGCACAGGGCTGACCTTGGCAATCCGGGACTGCTGCCCACGTGGGCAGGGGTCAAAGCCGGGCCTCCTCCTGCGTCACCAGGCAGCGGCCACCCTGCGTGTTCTCCGTCCCGTTCTCCAGGAGACGGCTGTGCGTGCAGCCCCTGCTTGCAGAGCGACCTGGGACTCTGTGGCCAGGGACAGTCCCCAGGAACACACTGTTCCGTGAGCTAAGTGAACGACTGATCGATGACAGTAGTCACCAGAAAGACTTCTTTCCGGAATGACCTGCGTCTAAATAATAACAGCGGCAGCAACAATAATGGTAGCTGCCGGCTATCGGGGTCTCTGAGCTGAACGTCTCATTCACGCACCCTTACGGGATAGCGCGTATTGTGCCCATTTTCAAGGTGAGGACACTGTGGCGTGAGTCCCCTGCTCTGGGAAGTGCGGGCTGCCCTCCCAGAGCCCCCGCCACCCGTCAGGCCACAGCTCTCCCGTGGACCCTTAAGCAAGAAGGGGACTCGAACCAGGGAAGGCGCCGCCGCAGGTCAAGTGAGCAGAAACCCGCCAGGCCCCGGGGCTGTTTTCTGCTCCTGTGGTTTCAGGAGCAGCTTCTCCGGGGCAAAGTCACGGCCGGGGGTGCCTCCCCGCCCCTCCGGCTGCTTCCTGGCTTGGGAGAGGGTTTGAGGGGACGCTCTCATCCTCAGCCGGTCAGGGGCCGCGGCCTCCTCTCCGGCCCGGAGCCCTGAGCCTGGGCCCGGCCAGCAGCCCTGCGTCAGGAGCCCGCATCGGGCTGGGGGGTGCCTGTGGTTCCCTCTGCTTTTCCGCTTCGCCTGACTTCTAGGGATCCCGTTTGTAATGCACTCTGGCTTTTGTTAACGACAGGAAATAGTTGCTTCGTTGCAAAGTCAGATTTATCAAAGAAGGTTGTGGGAGTCGCAACGGCTGTCGTGGCAAATGACCGCCAACTACGGCTTCAAACAGCACAGACCGATTCCTCCCAGCTCTGGAGGTCAGACGTCCTACAGTCGGGTGTCTGCAGGGACGCCTCCTCCTGGAAGCCCTCGGGGAACATCTACTTCCTCCTGGAGGCTGCCTGCATCCTTGGTGTGCGGCCCCATCCCCCGACCTCTGCTTCTGCGTCCCAGCTGCCCCTGCCTCCCTTCTCCAAGGATCCCATGAGGACATGAGGCGCCCGCTGGCAACCCGGGACAAGCCCCCCGTGCTAGGATTCAATCCAGCCCCACGCACGAAGTCCCCTTCTGAGGTCACACATTCTCGGGTTCTGGCGGCAAGGACGTGGGCACTTTGGAGCCCATTATCCTGTACGGCACGGAAGACGCCGTCAAAGAAGACTGGCTTCCATCCCTGCGCCCCCACCCCTCCCCGGGGTAGCCATTCTTGATATTTACACCCAGGAAAATTCATTCCTGTGGCATCGAGTTCTGTGGGTCTTGATGGCCGTGAGGGTGTGCCTGCCTGGGGACAGAGGAGGCGACCTTCGGAGGCCTGATCCCACCCTCCCAGCAAGGGGGCGCTGCCGAGTGTGCTCCCCACAGGCCAGAATCAGCGAGGAGGCGACCGGTGATGCAATTCCCTCTCCACGACCGCGCGGTGGGTCCAGGGCGCCGCGGGCAGAGACGGCAGGAGCCGCCTCGACTCCCCGGGAAGCAAAAGCTCAGCGGCCTGTGGAGGTGGCTGTCGCCCCGGCCCAGGCTGTTTGAAACCTCATTGAAATGAAGAGTGGCCTCGAGCGTGCTGGCCGGGGGGGCTGGCGGCCTACGGGACAGGACGGCTTTCCCAGGGACAACAAGGAGCCGGGGGCCCTTTCTTCAGCCGCCAAATAAAAGCCCGGCCTCAGCGCCACAAAAAGACAGATCCTGAATCGCTTCTGCAGTGGCTGCATTTCCTTTGAGGGGGCCTGTCACCGGCACCGGGCGGTAAGAAAACATTGTGTCCCCGCCCGTCAGGGGCCTTTCTCCAGCCTCGGGTGGTCCGTCCTGGAGCCGCTCCTCCTCCAAAGGGCGGGCTGCGCCGGCCCCCAGCTCATCCGTCAAGCTCACGATGAAACGGCAAATTGCTGTCTTGAAGCAACGCTCCAAAAATCAACTACTTCAGCCCGTGTCCAGGAGGCTGTCAGGGGCCTGTCCCCGGGGCACGCCCCCCCACCCCCCAGGAGCTTCATTGATCAGTGAAGAAGAGGCAGCGACCACCAGCAGCTCCCTGGCTCCCCCGGGGGTCAGGCAGTCGGGTCCCCTCACCGTCCAGCTCCTCGCCCGCCGACCCGCTCCCCGCCCACGGTGTCTGAACCTTACTCACTGCTGGATTCTCCCGAGAGACCCAGCAGCCGCTGCTCCCCTGGGCACCCTCCTGGCCGCCCCCACCTGGCTGGCGCCTCCTTCCCTCCTCTGCACCCAGGCTGCGGTCAGCTGAGACGCCTCTCCCTCCTCCTCCGTGCTGGAGACCTCGGGGGCAGCCCGGCGGAGCTGTGGCCACGGCCTCGGCGGTGGTGACGGTGACACGCGGGTCACGGGGGCAGCGGGGGGCTGCGGCGGCTCCGTTCCCGCAGACCCAAGTCCTCTGCATCCGTGGGTCCTCAGGACCAGCCGGGAGGGAAGTGGTGCCGTCTTCCCACGTCACAGGCCAGGGGGGCCAGGCCAGTGAGCTGCCCCAGCGCGGAGCCCAGACCCACTCGAGAGCCCGGGCACCCGCACAGCCCTTCAGGTCTCTACCGATTAGCTTCCGGATGGCATCTAGGTAACCAGCCACCCCCGCGGCCAAGCAGCCAGCAGCTTTCCGCAGACCCCGGGGGTGACCCTGACTCTCATGGACTCGCTTTGGGTGGATGTGTGTATGGGGCAGGGCCTCCCCTCCAGCTTTCCTTGGAGTCCCCCTTGCCCCGTCAGCCTCCAAGCCGGGGTCCCCCACCTCCCCCCGCCGCCGGCCCCGGGGCAGGCCGGGCAGAGCGGGGCCCAGCCCTGTGCCTTCTGGCGCTGTTGCGATTAGGAAGAGACTCCCTCCTTGATGAGTGGTCGGTCTAGGCTGGGACTCCCGTCCTTGGGCCAGAAGCACAGCGACATCGCCCGTGGGGCCCCGGGGTGTGTGTGTGTGTGTGTTGTGGTATCNCCCGGCAGGGTTTGCGCGACCACGTCCCTCCATCAGCCGCCGGGCGGGCGGCCCGTCTTTGTTCACAGACCTTAAAACAAATTCACATTTCCAGTCCCAAGATGTGGGCCCGAGCGCAGAAGGAGCTGCAGCGCGTCTCGCAAGGGGCCTCACCGCCTTTCTCTGTCTTCCGTACAAGCAGAAAACAGCCCACACTCCTGTCCGTCCTCGGTCAGGGCCTGGAAGTCAACTCCCCCTGACACCGCCCGTGACCGTCCCCCGTGGGCTCCATGAGTCCACAGGCCTGTGCTCATTCTGTGCGTCAGCTGGGATGGAGGTCCAGACTCGCTGGGCCCGCCCCTCGGGGGCGGCTCAGCCCTCACGCCTAGCGGGGGGCCTGGGGAGGCCGCTGGGGTCCGTGGGGGGAGGACTGGAGAAGGCCTGGGCGTGTGTTCAGAGTCCTGGTTAGCACCCCCCCTTCTACATTTACCGGCAATGGTGACAAATGACATGTGCTTTGGGTGTCAGGAAGAGAGAGGCTGCCAGCCCAGAGAGGGGAGGCTTCCTACCCAGGCTCACACAGCAAGGGAGTCATTGAGCTGAGTCCTCACCCCTGCGTCCGGCTCCACCCAGACAGTGATGCATCCGTGGGGGCTCAGCTAGTCAGGTGATCTGTGAAGGGGCAGCGTGAGCCCCTGGACTGAGGCTCAACCCACCCAACGCAGCTGAGGGCGTTGAAGAAAAGAAACCAGGACCAGGGCAGACTGAGGATTCTGTCCAAGGACAGCCCAGCGGGAATCCCAGGGCCGCCCTCCATCCAGAGGCCCTGACCTGCTGCGGCCAACCTGCCCATGTGAATCGACTTGACCAGTAGCCTCCTCCAGGCAGTCTGCCCAGACCTCCCCTGGCTGGTGTTCCAGTAAGCTTCTGCGACTTCCTGTCCACCTCTCCTGCAGGGTCCTGACCCCCGGAGTTTCTGGTTCCCTCCGGCTCCACCCAGCAGACGTGGCAGGAAACTGGGTCTCAACTCCGGAAGTCACCCCAGCAGTGTGGGTCCCCCTCCCACGGCGGCGTGGCACGCTGGACCGTCTGGAAAGAACAAATCGGTCGATGCGTGAATGCGTGAACACCTGCGAATCCGTATCTATTGTAGAAGCGCTCGGCAGCCCCGGCTCGAGGGGTGGGCACTGTCACCCCAGCGGCCGTTTCCCCGCCGTGTGGACCCCGGCGCAGGCCGTGAGGAGCCCGGGGTGACGTCAGACGGTCAGGCGAGGTCCCGGCCAGGCGGGCGAGCGGGTCGTGTGCGAGCGGGGGAAGGGCGGAGGTGCGGTGAGCCTCCCGCAGGTGGCCTGGGTGCCTGCCTCTTCTTCCTCTTGAGCTCCAACCACAGGCCAGGGGACCGGGTCCCCGGGGGCACCCTGACTGAGCTGTCCCTAAACTGTCCAAGCACCGTCTGCTGCAGCAGGGCTGGGGTTCGCTCTAAGGCTTGTTTTCCGGATGACAAGGCTCACCGTCCTCTGCGCCCACGGTGGCTTCCTTTCCCCGGGCCCCGCCCTTCCAGCTGCTCGTGCCCTCCTGTGCGACCTTTTCCAGCCCAGCGTGGGGGGCGCTGTGACGCTGTCTGGGGCTGAGGCCGGCGTGCCATGCCGGGCAGGGGCGCGGCCCGGCGTGCTCCAACGCGGCGAAGGCTGATACACTTCGGTTCTGATTCGAAGTGGAGCTCACTCTTCAAAAAGCGAGTCCTTATGGGGGAGCCGGAGAGCAAAAGCCACGTCTTGAGCCTTCGCCCCTTGCATGGGGAGGGGAACCGGGGACCCAGGCCCTGGGGCGCCTCCACGGGACCCCGCCTGCCCCGCCTGGGGGCGGGCACGCGCCCCCGGATCAGGGAGACGTGACCTGCCCCTTCCCCCACCCACCGCGAGAGCCAGGTACCCACATAAAAAGGGCTCGAGTGGGTGAGTGCCTCCTTTGTCACCTGATGCCATTAAGGCCGGAATTTCTCATGGGAAAAGTAACGCTTTGGCTGCATGAAAGGTGGGGGGCGCAGCGCGGCCCGGTGGTTCGAGGGACGACCGACCTGGAGCCGTTTGAAGTCCAACCGTTATCTGCCGCCGGGGCTGTTTGGTTTCTGCCGGGGCATAAATAGGGTGATTGAAGTGGGCGGCCGTGTCTTTCCGGACGACAAAAGTCCCCTTGCTAATTGCTACATCAAATGATCGGGAACCCCCGGTGCACGCCCTCAAATTACCGTGAACACACACTGCTGCCCGAAGGCCAAGCGGCCNGTGGGCGGAGGTGCAGGAAGGTCTCCCCGGATTTGTTCTGCTCCACTGCCAGCCCGCTATGCCGGCCCCCGGCCCGGCCGCAGCCCCCCATTGTCTCCGGCCCGGCCTGCACAAAGCCCCCGGCCACGGAGGGGAGGTCCTCTCCCTGTGGTCACGCCCCGGTGACACGGTGCCAGCTCCCAGGCCGAGCCCCACACCGGTGCAAAGGGACTGTCAGTCTCGGCACCTTCAAAGGGGCCGTCGCAGCGCTGGGGTGACACCAAAGCCCGGAGTCAGCCCCTGGCCCCTGGGCTCCCTGCTGTCCCCGACGGGCGGGGGCGGGGCGGCTGCAGGCCCGTGGGCGGCGCCGTCGGAACAGGCACCCGGCGGGTCCAGCGTATCGAAACGGGGGCCACACTGTACTGATCCCAGTGCTGAGCATCCTGCCAGCAGAGCCCTTCACGCCCGTGCCTGGCTCAGCCCCACCAGCAGGGACCGGGGGCTTCACGCCCACTTTACAGATGGGGAAACGGAGGCCCAGGGAGGTCAGGGGCCCCAGGTCATGCCTGTGATCTGTGGCTGCTTTGGGCTGTCAGGGGAGAGACCTCATCACCCAGTGGGTGTCTATATGCTGACTTAGCAGCATACAGACAACGCCAGGGTTGCGTCCCTACCATCTGCAGGGCACACACGGCTCCCGGTGGCCGAGCTGGTGACAGTCCCCCGCTCCAGGCTGTTCACCTCCTGAGGCCTGGCACTGATTTCCATTTGGGTAGCGCTGACTTCCGTGGCCACTGCATCCACTTCTCGGGACCCAGCAACGGGCCACACCTGCCTCAGTCCGTAGCTCATCAACACAGTCTGATAGGGGAGGCGAGGTAACTACAGAATTGAATGAGATGCAAGCCCGGGAGGAGAGGACACAAAACGTAAAGTGACCTTGCCTGAGTGAAGGAAAGGGTATTAGCCAGGTGATGGTGGATGCACACGGTCACTCCAAACCAGGTCACCAGAATGTGCAAAGGTCCTGTGGCGGCAGAACGTGGCCCCATGCAAGAGCCCAGACAGGAGGGACAGAGCTGTGAGCTGAGTACCGCAGGGGGCAGGGCAGGCTGTAGAGGCCTTGTGGGTCCTTGTGCTCGGGGGTTTTGGTCTGAGAGTGAGGGGACCACCGTGGGGCAGTTAGCTGGAGGGTGGGGGGTGGTATTTCAGGACCAAGTTTCAAAATGACCGTCCTGCTGTGCTGTGAGCCCAGCTCTCAGCTTCCGTCAGGAAGTGCAGCATGTGCGGGTGCTGAGCACCTCCTGTGTGGGGGGAGGGGCGGCCCGCGGGAGGAGGGGGAGGAGGGGNGAGCACGGCTGGTTCTGGGGGGCGGACGTGCACCCCCGGGCCTCCCTGCGCCGCGAAGATGGGGCAGAGGGCCAGTCACTGCAGAGGCCACCTCGCTGTGTGGTTGGTTTCCCTGGGCCGGGGTAGCTGGGCAGCGGGGAGCCCTGGGCGGGATGGCCGGGACAGCCTCCAACACGGGGGGCTCTCAACCAACGTGAGCCCGTCGGAGCCCCTGGACAAGCCACCTCCCTTCCCGACATTCACGCTTTTCCTCTTTAAAAACAGGGCTTGCTTGCAAGTGACCATTTTTTTAAAGTGTATCTATTTGTTTTGAGAGAGAGAGAGAGTGCGTGAAAGTAGGGGAGGGGCCGAGAGAGAGAGAGAGAGAGAGAGAGAGAGAGAGAGAGAATCTGAAGCAGGCTTCGCGCGGTCAGCACAGAGCCCGACACGGGGCTTGAGCTCATGACCTGAGCGGAAATCAGGAGCTGGACGGCAACCCACTGAGCCGCCCAGACGCCGAGCAAGTGGCCATTTAAACGCTTATTTGGCAGGAGGGCCTGTTTCCCCAGCGACGCAGCAGCCACAGACAAAGCAGAGAAAACCGGAGGCCCGTGGGGCGGGGAGGAGGGCCCCTCGCTGCCGCCGGCTCACCCTCCTCCCCGGGGCTCCCCGGCCCCGGACGCGCGAGAGGCACATTCTCGCAGGCGCTGGCTCACCGGCGAGCGGCTCAGCGCTGCACAGAGCGCTGCCCTGGGCTCTGCTGCCTGCCCCCCCCGCCTGGGCGGGCCCGCCGCTCCCCCCGTCCTGCCCCAGGGCGCTGCCCACTGCCCAGCACTGCCTGGCTGGGCATGTCTCCATGAAACACACACACGCGCGCACACGCGCACACACACACGCATGCACGCAAAGTGGCAACTTGCTCTTCTCCGAACCACACGGGCCTGATTTCGCCAGCCGCGACGGAGTGTGGAGGCAATGAAGCCCACTCCCATTGCCCCTGCTCTCCCTGGTTTACAGACGGATGACTGGTCCGCCGCCCCGAAGACCATCGCGGGCGGAGCGGCTGTGCGCGTCCAGACCGTAAGGCTGCCCCCGCCCCCGCCCTGGCTTTCCTGAGGCCTGTGGACCCTCAGCCCTTGTTGTGTTCAGAGATTCAGGACCAACCGGAGGAAAAGTCGCCCTTTTCCCCACTGATCTGGGGTAGCCTCGCCGCCAGGTGCACGGCGGTTGGCTTCAAAGTCTCCTGTTCATGGGGCGCCTGGGTGACTCAGTCGGTTTAGTGCCTGACTTCAGTTCAGGTCATGATCTCATGGTTCATGGGTTCAAGCCCCGCGTCGGGTTCTGTGCTGACAGCTCAGAGCCTGGAACCTGCTTCAGATTCTGTGTCTCCCTCTCTCTCTGCCCCTCCTCTGCTCACACTCACTGTCTTTCACTCTCTCAAAAACAAATAAACATTAAAAAATTTTTTTAAGTTTATTTATTTATTTTAAGAAAGTGTGAGTGAGGGAGGGTCAGAGAGAGAAGAGAGAGAGAATCCCAATTAAGCTCTGAACTGTCAGTGCAGAGCCTCACTTGGGGCTCAAACTCACAAACCGTGAGATCATGATCTGAGTCAGTTGGAGGCTTAACTGACTGAGCCACCCAGGAGCCCTATTCTAGATGCTTCTTAATAAGTTTTCAACTAGGGACTTGTTTAGTTCGATTTTGCAGGGGGGTCCCTGAGTGGCCAGCAGCTCTGGAGACAAGCCAGACCCCATGGAGTGGTCCCTGCAGGCAGCCTCTGCCATGGCCGGCCTGTACCATGTAGGGAGGAAGCAGTGGAGGGAGCTTCATGCTGCCCGGCAGGGGCGGGAGACAGTGGGGACAGTTCTCTATTCTGTAACAATAGAGCACAGAATCCTCCTCATAGAATCATTTTGTTGAGTGGCTTTCTCAACATGAAGCAGACAGCAGAGAGCTTGGCACAAGTAAGTGCTCAAAAAATGTTAGGTAGTTTTACTATATAAACTATAAAACACTCAATGCTCTATAGTCAAAGCAATGCCCATTAAAACTCTACCTCACCAACATGGGGGAGGGCCATTGTGTGAGGTCCTCATGCCACGTGCCAGGTCCACCGTGCTGGCAGATTGTGATGCAGAACTCCAAGGCAAGCACTAACCAAGCAAAGAAAACAAAAAGGTAAAGCTAATGAGCAAATGGAGGAGATAAAAAGGAATCATAAATATACAATTAATTGGCAAGGAGGCAGAGAAAGGACAGGGGAGACAGAGGTCAGAAGGCAAAGAAAACAAGCATCAAGACTAGAGTCAGCAATACTAGGGGTGCCTGGGTGGCTCAGTCAGTTGAGAGCCTGACTCTCAATTTTGTCTCAGGTCATGATCCCAGGGTTGTGGGATCAAGCCCTGCATGTGGGCTTCATGCGGAGTGTGGAGCCTGCTTGAGATTCTCTCTCTCTCTCTCTCTCTCTCTCTCTCTCTGTCCCTTTCCCCTGCTTACACACTCAATGAAATTCAATGAAATGACATGACATGACATGACATGAAATGAAATGAAATACAAGTAGATTAATTTAAGAAAAAGACTGGAGGCAGCACCACCATATCAATGATCACACTGAATGCAAACAGTCTAAATGCTCCCACATAAAAGGCAGAAATGGTCAAAAGTAGAGCCAGCCTTGCCAACTGCATGCAATCCACTTCAAATGTGACAACAGAGAGGTTAACGGTCCAAGCAGAGAATGGCAGACATCACGCTCCGTCCGTCTGAACCCCTTCGCCACCAGGACCCTCTTCTCTGCCGTAGGGATCCTTGTGAACATGCGTTCACATGCACCCACCTGGCTCATGTTGCCCAGAACTCGACTTTTTGCTCACTTTAAAAATGGTGCAAAGTGAGGGCATTTTCGGGCGCTGAAACTATTCCATGTGACACAAGAAATGTCACCCCATGTTCAGCTCGCCCACGGAAGGAGGGAGCCTCTGTGGAAACCATGGGCTTCAGCTGACAATAACCGATAGGTACCCATTCATCGATTGTCACAAACGTGTCACACTCATAATATGATAATCACAGGTTGCAGGGGCTGGGGGNGCTGAGGCTCTACCCACTATCAGCCCAATTGTTCTGTAAATCTCAAACTACTAAAAACATCATTAACAAACCAGCCAACTGGGAAAAGATGGTGCAGAGAATCTGAGGACTGGACGAGGTCCGAGCTTGACGAGCAAGCAGACGGGTGCCCGGGTGGTGGCCCGCGGATGACAGAGCCCTGGGAGCTGCTGCTGGCACTTTCTGGTCCTCCGCCAAGTTCACCTCGGCCACTCCACACGCTGTAACACTCATCACATGTTAGCATTAATTATCAAGCTCCTCCTCCCCGGTTAGCTTATCGAGGAGCACCTGATGGGCGCTTTGCCAGGGTGCCTGATAATTCCACAGTGGCTGAAGCGAGCTTCTGGAAACTTCCAGTCCCAATTTGGCCTCGTGTTGGCTGAACCTCCGGGTTGCTGTGCACACCAGCATCAAGGTGCCCGGAGACTCAGCCGGATGGGCACTGACAGCGGTCTCTGTGGGACGATGTAGAGGAAGCAGGTCCCGCCCCAGCCCCGAGATATCAGCCCCTCCACCCTCTGTCTCACCCTACTCTGCTCCCCAGCCCCCAGCAGCCAGAGGTGGGAGCTCAGAAGCGGGACTCTGATGCTGTGTAAGGCCAGCCCAGTCACTCACCCTCTCTGTGTTCAGGTCTGAATTAAAAGGTGGCCACTGGATCACAGGGTTCATGAGAAGAGCACGTGGTTGACGTATTTCAAGACTCTGATGATAGATGCCCTTACTCTTGGCAGCTCATGTGCTGTGGTTGGGGTGGGGCGCAGCTGGAGGGGGAGGGCAAGGACCCCCAGACAGATCAGGAGACCAGGCCTTCGCATCCCTGGCTGTGCTCGTTTGGCGAAGCTGCCGTAACCAACACCGTGGACAGAGGCTCGTATAACAGGACGCGTTGTCTGTCCCGGTCCGTCCTGGAGGCTGGAGTCCAAGATCAGGCCAGGTCCCCCCAGGCCTCTCTCCCTGTGCGTGGACGGCCATCCTCTCCCCGCGTCCTCGCAGGTCGTCCCTCCTGCGTGTCTGCGTCCTGATGGCCTCCTCCACTCCTTCTTCTTTTATGTTCATTTGTTTCTGAGAGAGAGAGAGAGACAGCGTGAGCAGGGGAGGGGCAGAGAGAGAGGAAGACACAGAGTCTGAAGCAGGCTCCAGGCTCCGAGCTGTCAGCACAGAGCCTGACGCGAGGCTTGAACCCACAGACCGTGAGATCAGGATCTGAGCTGCAGTCAGACGCTCAACCGCCTGAGCCCCCCAGGCGCCCCCTGATGCCTTCCTCTTATAGGGACCCCAGTCACATGTGATTGGGACATGCTGCAATGACCTCATGTTTTCTCTTTCAAGACCCCGTCTCCTAATGCAGTCCCGTTCTGAGAAATCGGGGCTCAGGATGTGCCTGTGGGAATTTGGGGGGCACATTTGTGTTCATAACACCAGTGAGTTCCTAAAATAGACCCAAGGGGTTGGGCCCACGAGGGAGGGTGGCAGCAGCCACGAGGCGTGAGCCNGTCTGGGGGGGGGGGGGGGGACGGGGGCACAGCTGAGGTGACAGAGTCCTGGGGCAGCCGGCCCCTGACTGCTTTCTCCCCTGAGTCCACATCTCATAAAGCAGCACACGCTCATTTGGGCGTCGCTGGGTTTTCATAAAGACCCTGTGGGCTAAGGACACAGACAGACCCCAGGTCCTTAGAGGAGGCGGGGTCCTCAGTATCACCTGGGGAGCACCCAAGACAAGCCCACCCTCTTCCCTGCCTCCCCGTCACCACTGTCACCGCGACAATTCTGACACGGAGCCACCACGGGTGTCTGGAGCTGGCTCGGGCCCCCATGTACCGAGCACCGCCCTGGGCCTCCCTCCACGAGCCATCTTGTTTCACGGCCCTGTGGGAGGTGCCCATTTCACAGAGCAGACAGCGGAGGCTCAGAGGCTAAACGCCACTCCCGGGGTCACTCGCTGCTGGCAAGTGCCAAGGGGGTCTCCTGGGTCCGGCGTGGTTTGCCAGGGAGGGGAGGGAGGTCTGCGCCGCATGGGGTCCCCTGAACCCAGGGTGACGGACTGGCGGCTGCGGGAGTGTGGGCCCTTCCCCACGCCGGGCCTGGCGCCGCGCAGTGTGCGCTCTGCACCCACCAAGGGCTCACCCAGCCCCCCAGCTCCTCCGCCGCTGAGCCGCGGAAGACTTATTTTAGGAAGACGGGGACTCCCTACCACTTAGCCAGGAATGCTCCCGGTTTCTTTATTTAGCTATTTATTCAACTGGCTCAACCTGGAATTCATGGCCAGGCCGGCCTCACGGCCCCTTGTGGGCCCATCCGGGAGCATCGCAGCAATTTGGGAGCGATTGGCGGCCCCAGCCCACCTCGCCCCTCGCGGGCACACGTGGCTCAAGGCTCCCGGCTCAGGAAAGCTCCGCTCGTGGCGCAAAGGCCTGGCTGCCTCTAGAGACTCCTTTTGCCNACTACCGATGCTGCGGAGTCCCTCTGTGGACAGCAGAGGCCGTGGACAGACAGACGGGCCTCTCTCATGCCTCAGGGAGCACTCCCGCCCCGCAAGGAGCCCTGGCAGCCGTCGTAACCTCGACACCTCGCGCCCCCCACCCCGATGGAGGTGGGGAAATCGGACCCCTCACAGGCTGCCGGTGAGGACGCAAGATGGTGCAGCCGCTCCCGAGAACACCCGGAAAGCTCCCCCGGTGATTGAATGCGGACTGACTGTGCGGTCGGCACTTCCACTCCCGGAAATGAAAGCCTCGGTCTGCACAGAAATGCACACGTGAACGCCCGGAGCGGCGACCTCCTAAGCGGGCGCAGAGCGGAGGCTCCCCAGATGTCCACGGGGGCGAAGGGTGGACAGATGTGCCCCAGCCCCACACTGGGACGTGACTTGGCTGTGAAAAGGCAGGAGGCCCTGACACCTGGTCCCATGTGGGGGGACTGTGACTGCACCCTGCTCGGTGGAGGGAGCCGGGCCCAGCAGTGCACGCGGCACGTGATTCCACGCACACGGCATGTCCGGGACAGGCAGATCGAGAGCCGGAAAGTGGGCGAGAGGTTGCCAGAGGCTGGCGGGGACGAGGGGATAGAGGAAGAGGCTGATGGGCATGGGGTCTCCTCCTGAGATGACGCGAACATTCTAAGCTGGAGTGGACTGCTCGTTACAGAGCGCCGGAATGTTCCAAGGACTGCCGAATCGGGTCCCTTCCGTGCGTGAGCTGTGGGCTACGTGAATTACATCTCAATAAAACTATGAATGGAAAACACACAAAAAAGGGAGGTCGTGACCAGCCCGTCTGCTCCCAGTACACACCCAACTGAAATGCACACCGGCATACGCCAAGAGACATGTTCTAGAATGTTCTCTGCCACTTAGGTTATAAAAGCCCTGAGCTGGGATCTACTCGGATGCCTGTGGAGAGTTGACGAGTAAGGACAGAGGCAGGAAGCTGTGTCGCACAGCCGTGGGAACACGCGGCCCCACACCCTGCCTGCGCCCGGGGCTCCGTCAGACTGACATCGAGATGGTGAACACAGATATGGGAGCACACGCACGGGAGACTCCTTCAAGCGAAATGTGGAAGCTGGTGAAACCGAGGTACGTCAGGAGTCAGGCTCACGGCTACCTTGGGCGGGGGGCGGGGTGCAGCTGGGGTCCCCGGGGCCGGCCGTATGGGGGGTGTTTCAGGAAAGCCCCGAGCTGCATGTGAGGGATGCGAGCACTTGGCTGTGTGTGTATCACGTCGGCCACAGGGTGGGGCAGGGCGGTTGGTGTGCAGGTTTGGGGACCTGGTCCCCGCGTCAGGCCGACTCCGGCCCAGCCTCCCGGATGAGGTGGTTGGTGGTGGTTTTCTTCATGTGCAACGGGGCCGATGACGATTCCTGCCTGAGCGGCTGCTCTAAATCCCTGCGGTGGCAGGCGAGCCAGGGCCCAACCCGGGCCGGGACCCTGCAGCGAGGGCGGCCCCCTCAGCCACACGTGCGCGGCCCGGTCCTGGGACCGGTGGACGCGTTCCCTCCGGTGACAGCAGAGCACGTGACGCCGGGGGGCCCGCGGGCGCGGCGTGGTCACAGGGCCCTTGCGAGGGGGCGGCGGGAGGGCGGGAGGAGACGTGANGGGGGGCCCGAGGGTGGAGGGGGGGGCCCCACGCTGGAGCACAGAGCTCTGCACAGTCAGGGCCACAAGGCTCCTGAGCAGCTGCCGTCTGTCCCGGAATGTCCCAGCCCCGAGCTTGTTCCTGTCACTCCCAAGGGTCTCCACTGGGGCCCCGGGGCGTCTCCCCCAGGTGCTCACCCAGGACACCTGCTAACACCCCTCCCCTCCCCCTCCCCGCCCAGCACGCACTCCGCGAGGGCCCGCCACGCCCCGAGGCTTGGCCTGGTGCTGGGGACCCAGGGGAGGGAACAGCCCCAGGGCCCCTCCCAGGGAAGGCAGGTGCTGATCAGATGGTGAAATCTGGACTGTGAGAGACTGGGGAGGGGAGGCGGCTGCGCGGGAAGGTCCAGGAAGACCTGCCTGGGGAGGTGATAATCGCACTGGGGGTGTCCCGGGCATGCCACTGAAGGCGACAGAGCAGGGCCCTGTGAGTCAGGGGAGGGGCAACCGGGGTTCTGAGCCTGGTAGAAGGTTCCAGAAGGCTATAAGCCCAGAAAGGCCATGCTGGCTGTCCCATAGAGACCGGAAGTGGCGGGGGTCCGAGTGGCTCTGGCTGACCCAGGAAGGGGGCCTCGGTACGTAGCCGGGCTGTCCCCTCCCTGCTCCCTCCTGCCGGCCTGTGTCAGGTGGGGGTGGGGCCTCACAGAGGGAGGCAGAGCCTGACAGTGGGGGCTCCAAAAGGTGCCATCTCTGAGCTTCCAGAGGCTGCGGGCTGCGGGCTGTGGGCTGGGCGGCCCACCCGCCCTGTCATAAACCCCTTCCAGCTCCTCCCCTGCCCGTTCACAGACCTGCAACCAGGTGCAAATTGGGCCCCACCAGGGACAAAGTGGCCTGATGAGCCAAATGGCGTTTTTGAGGGAGGCATCAGAGTGGCCCGGTGCCCCAGGCACGGCATCCTGCCGAGACCCGGGCCCAGAAGGGGTGGAACGGCCTGCGTTTTATGAGCCTCCCCCCAGCAGACCCTCAGAGCGGGGCCTCAGCCCCCCAGACATGGCCCCGTGCGGGACACAGACCTTCCCTGAGGCAGGGACTTCACAAGAGAAGGCCCAGGGATGCTCGAAGGCACTAGAAACTCAAGTGCTCCATAAAAAATAACAAACTGGATGCGCGGGTGGCTCAGCTGGCTGGTGACTCTTGCTTTCGATTCAGGTCATGATCTCGCAGTTTGTGCGTTCGAGCCCCGCGTCAGGCTCTGCAGACAGCTCAGAGCCTGCTTGAGACCCTTTCTCCCTCTCTTTCTGCCCCTCCCCCCTCCTCTCTCAAAATAAACAAATAAACTTCAAACAAATAACAAAGCAAGACGCTCTATCTTGAAGGCCTTTTTCAGGGTCTCAAGAGAAGCCGCAGGGGCCCTGCGCAGACAGCTGTCTGTTCTTGCTCCCGGACACCCCCTTCCCCACTGCAGCAGACCGGCTTTCCCAGCAAAGCACCCCGCCTCCCGCCCAGCCCGCCCACCGCCACCTCTTCCACTGTCACCTGGACCCGGCCGAGCTCCTGTCCCCAGCAGGTGCTGTCCCCGGCCGTGCGGGGACTTTGGCGAGTGGGACAGAGCACCCGGCCTGGGACGGCTTGGCTCTGGGCCAGTGGGACCATAACCCCGGAGCAAATGCAGGCGCAGCTGGGGCCGGGCAGCCAGGAGGGCACGGGGAAAGGGAGGGCAGGGGAGGGCAGAGGCCGCGCGGGGCCGGCCCAGAATTCCAGCCTCCACAGGACAGAGCTGTGCTGCCCGAGGGCTCCTTGGTGGCCCCAGAGTCGATATGTCCCCATTTGCTGTGATTGCCAGGGCCGTCCCAGCCACCACAGGGACCCCACAACACACGTCTCCTGGAGCAGCCTGGGCACCGAGGGACACAGAGGCAGAGACCTGGCGTGCACGCAGCGAGGGAAAGCCACCGGTGTCTGGTCAGGGGAGTCCGAAGAAAGGAGACACAGGGTTCCCAGGCTCCTCTGGTGGCCCTGAGTGCCCACTCAGACCCGGTGCACAAACGCAGGGAGCAGTGTGGGTGACGACGTGCAGTGTGACCACGGCCGCTCTGGAGGGGGTGGCGCGTCTCTTACGTGTCCTACCCTGGGCTTCAGGCACAAAGGCTGCACAACAGGACTCTGGCCCCACGTTCAAGGGCGGCAAGGGCAGCTGGGGGGGGGGCTGGGGACGCGTGGCTGAGGGACGGTGGGAGTCCTGTGTGACCAGCACCTGCTTAGGTCCCCCAGGCAGTGACTCCCCATCTCTGTGACTCAGCGTCTCCATCCATAAGCTGGAGACAGTGGTCTTACGGTATACAGTGGGCGACGCTCACAGATTATATGCCGCTGACCTTGCCATCGTGAGGAGGGCCTGAGCCAACGCAGGTCAGCGGTCAGGGCAGTGCTGGGCCGCGGACACGCTCGGCGGCCATGACACTCAGCTTACACTTCCTCTTCTGGAGGCTTGGGAGGACTCTTCCCGATAACTGATCTGGTCTGGGGGAGATGGGGAGCAGAGAGGGAAGTGGGGGCGTCTCTGCTGGACACCAGGGCTTTCGTAGGCAGCCAGGGGGCAGGAAAAGCAGAGGCCCGGCAGCACGCTCTCCGGGGAGCAGAGTGTCTGGGGGCAGCTTCTGCAGGGCTCTGAAGTTCAAAGAGGAGTTTGTGATTTTGTGCTGTAGGCAAATTAGGATGTGAAGCAAGATCAGATCAGCCTCCTGGAAATATCACGAGGACGTCGTGATTGAGCGTGTGTGAATCAAGTTAGCTAGGAGCCCTGCACCCCGTGAGGTCCTAAACGATCCCCAGGGAGCCTCCTCCAGAGGCTCCCAGCCCGAGGCCCGGCGGGGGGGGGGGGCCCGCNCCCGGAGGGCCGTGCACTGCCTCAGGAGGCCTTCCCTGCCTTCGCACCTTAGACCAGCCTCCTTCGCTCCCGCCCCAAATCCACCTCAACGACCACGCTGGTCCTGGACACCACCAGCTGGGGGCCCTTCTCCCTGAAATTCCAGATACTTCCCTCGCCAGGCTTGGCTGGATGCAGGACATGGGGTGAGACCCCACTTTGGAGTTTTCATTCAGGCCCGTAGGGTGGGGTGGGGGTTTGAAGGCCAGCAGCCCCCTCCCCGGAAGTCACCCCCTGACCCCGCCGCCGGGCGGATGCTGGCTGAGAGGTCTGTCTTCTCCGCACTCCCCTCCCGGACATCCATTCTTCAAGCAAATGGTTTTGATTTTACAGGAAGTGGAGCAAGGGGCTAATCTGAGTTTAATTTTTAAAGCCAGGCCTTTGATTTCATACTTATTCATTTGAGTAATTAATGCCTCTGAGTCTGGGGTCAGAATGCATCCCTGCTTAGCCCATCTCTCCTACATCCAGAGACAGACCTCACATCACTGGGTACGTCCAAACCATGAATTTATACTGGCTGGAATGTTCAGAGGGCCCAGAGCAGGCACCCAAGGGACTTCACAGAGGTCTCCGCTGAGGACGATTACACCCCGTCTCTGCACGTGCGCGGTCCCCAGGACCAAGGCAGGCACCGCCCTCTCCAGCAGGGGTCCTCTTTCCCAGAACCTGTGGGCACAGAATGTTCTGGGCTTTGACACTTTCTTTTTGTTTTCAAACTCAGACTCCATTCAACCAACAAACATTTATTAAGCACCAACTGTCTGCCAAGCACCAGATAGATGCTTGGAGGGCCAATTCTGTTCCCAAAGGAGAAAACACACAGGATGCACAGGTCTCTGGGCATGAGTGTGTCCGAGCCCTGGGGCGGGAGAGCCCCTCGGGGCAGGGCCGTCCCCGTGGGGAGATGGCCCTCGGGAGGACCGTGAAGGGGGGCACGGAAAGCACAGGTGCGCGTGGGGGGCCTGGACGGGAGGGCGAGGCCAGCGGCAAAGGCGGGGAGCGGACGGCGCATCGCCTCCCGAGCTGGGTCTGGGGAGAGATTCCGGAGGGCTTTCCATGCATGAGTTCCGGGGGGGATATTTTTTCTTTCTCCTTTTTCCCCCCACAAAGCTCAGGATGAATCCATAGGCCTGTCTGTCCGTCCTGATGCGATTTCATGGCTGTCACGCACACACGGCTGGCGTGGCGCTGCGTGGGGGCTCCGACAAGCGCAGCTCTGGGCTGGCGGGTGTTCAGCACTGGCGCTGAACATCACATCGCCCCCAGGCTCGACCGCCCCCCGGGGGGCCTGGGCTGCCGGCGCCCCGTCTAGGTGCCCTGGGACGTCTGCGAGAGGCTAATGTCGAGATGGGGCCCGAGCGGATGTGAACGCTGTGCAGGAAAGAGGGCAGGGGAGACAGAGCCTGCATGAGGTCCGCATGTAGAAGCCGGTCACAGACAGTCGACAGAAGGGACCAGTGACTGGATCGCTGGTGACATTAGCCCCTGCCGACTAACGCGGCGAGGACAGAACCGGGAAGCTGACGCTTGAGAGCTGGTCTCTCCGGAAGTCGGAATGTGCACACAGCTGTCTGCGCGGACCTGGATGGGCAGCAAGGAAGGCGTCCGGCCCCTCAGTGGCTCCGGGGTGGCTCTTGGGGCGGCTGGGGGCATCCTTGCCACCCCCGGAAGCAGGACTCGTGCGAGGGGATCGCTCAGAGCTGGGGAGGCAGAGAGACTGCGGGTGCTGGGCAGCCCGAGCTTCTCCTGCCGCCCTGCTGATGGCCCAGCTGCCCGACCAGCCTAGGGCATCCATCTGGGCCCCCGGGGCGCGAGGCGGGGCTCTGACCTGAGCTACATTGCTGAGCTTCGTGGTCAGTGAACCCCACAGAGTCGAGGGTGATTCCTGGGGGTGCATGTGTCCTCCGGCCTCCAGAGCTCTCGACGGGCTTCTGTGGGTTCTCAGAGGCTCAGCTCTCCCCGGACCCCCGCTCACAGCCTCATGAGCCGCTCCTGGCCCCTGGGATCCCAGGTGGGACCTTGGGCCATCGGAACACGGGGGGGAGGCCAGACTCACTCCACCAGGGTCTGGGAGGCTCCTCGGAGAGGGAGACACTCGTGCTCCCTGGAGCGACCTGCTGACCCAAACTGCACTCCGGCCAGTGGAATCTTCTATGCACCTCGCCCTGTGACCGACTCAGGTCCTGCGGTGGATGCCGGCCCTCCACTTCTCAGCTGGCAGCTTGAGTAGTCAGCCTCTCTGAGCCTCAGTTTCCCCATCGCAGGGCCTGCCCCGAGGGCTGCGGAAAGACCTAACCTGCCCTCAGAGACGGCCTGCAGCAGGGCCAGCTTGTAGGAAGCCACGCTCAGGACTCCGCACCTTCCTGGTCACTGGAAGCCAGGTCCCGCGCCCAGATCTGGAGTGCGTTGAACGCCACCTGGCACCAGAACCCCGAGGGACTCCGAGCGCACTGGGAAAAGATCCGAACACGCGCTGCTCGCACCGCAGCCAGGGTGGCACGGAGCTGTGGGAGGCCCCGAGGAGGTCCCCACGCGGCCCCCCTGCGCAGGGCGGGCTCCCTCCCCGCACCCGGAGTCCTGAGGGAGAAACAGCACCAGCCGGAGGAGGGATGGGGCTGCTAAGGAGAGGAGACAGGCCTCACCGCTTCCAACACTTACGAGTGGAGACGTGTGCACAGCACCGCACACGTGCACACACGTGCAGGCAGACGCCATGCACACCTGCACACACAAGTACACAGGTAGACACGCACACATGTACCTGCAAGACAGGACGATGCACGATGCACACAGACACGTGCGAGTACACACGTGCACATATGTGCACGCACGTGTGTGTCTGCACACATATGCAGGCACACCACACATGCTCTCCAGGTAGTTCCACGCATGTGAACACATGCACGTACATGTGCACAGACGCGAGTGTACACCGTGCGGACAGGGACGCGCTGTGGAGATGGGGCCTGGAGACGCAGGCCCGTGCACACGGACGCACCTGCCCACACACAGGCGCTCGCATGCCCAGCAGGAGGGCGGCCCTGGCCTCTGCACCAGGACCGCACACTTACCGTCAGCCCCGGAAGCCCGAGAGCGTCGTCAGGGAGAGAAGACCACCGGGGCCCTGCTCTCAGGTTGCGAACTGACAAAACCCAGACCGAAGGCCCCTCAGAACAGCACCCCCTTGTGCCCGCCCGCCAGGTGGGAGGCGAGAGGCCCCTTTCCTTTGGGAGGGTTGTCCCTTGAGTGGAGCCCCCACGGTGGGCGGACACCAGCGGCACCCCCCCCCACCTCCGGGTGGGGGGCACCTTGTGACCGGCGCTCAGCGTCCCTTGACTGTCCGGACCAGCGTTTCCTCCGCTCCCCACCCCCTTCGCTGGCTCCTGCCGGGCCTGAGGTCAGAGTCCAGCTCTTCTGGGATGTAGGGCACCTCCTCCTTTCCCCGGGCCTCTTGCTTCATCTGTGAAATGGGGCCATTATACTGAGGCTCTAGATGTCTAGAGCCACCCCTCCTGCCCTGGGGCTTCCCACGAATAGACTGGGCAGCCCACCCCCGCCCAGGGAGGCCTGAGCCTGCAGCTCCCTGGGGGTCCTCACCTGCCGGTTTAGAAGGGAGCTGGGAATTAGCCACCAGGGGCTTCCTTGCTCCTCCGCAGGCCACCAGCTTCAGTACCCCCGGGGGCTGGGGACAAAGGCAGGGTCTCGGCCCCACCCAGAACTTCTGAGCTCAGAGCATTTGGGCAGCACCCCTAAAATACCTTTCGACACCCCTCATCTCCTCTGGGCTCCCCCAGCCACCACAAGAGCCTGGAAGCGGGACTCTGTACCCCCGCCCAACCCCCAGCCTGCAGGGATGACAGCTTTTCCCACTCAGGAAAACATGACCAAGAAGCCTTAACGGTGAAAAGGAGACACGTTATTTCTCCATGCCTGCCCGTTCACACCACCTGCCTGCCAATGCACACCACCTGCCTGTCCGTTCACACCATGTGCCCGTTCACACCACCTGCCTGCCCGTTCACACCATGTGCCCGTTCACACCACCTGCCTGCCTGCTCACACCACCTGCCTGCCCGTTCACACCATGTGCCCGTTCACACCATGTGCCCATTCACACCACCTGCCTGGCAGAGAGGGGCTAGAACTCGGCTCTGAGACAGTCCCCAGGGCTGAATCCTGGTTCTGGGTCAGCAGATGGGCAGCCCTCCCTGTGCCTCAGTGTCCCCATCCACAAAGGGGAGTCATTGGAAGGGTTAATTATAACCCTTGCCAAGTGCCCAGCCCAGCGCCCGGTCATTAAATGTTTGTGAGCAGAGGCTGTGCTGGCTTCGCACCGTTCAGGACCCCTCCCCGGTTCTGCACACATTAGCTTCGGGCTCCCGAAGTCTGGGGAGGGGGCTGGAGAGGACAAAAGTCGGGGGCCGGGTCTCTGCAGGCCCACCCAGAGCCCGAGTGTGCTGCTTTGTGACCACACGCCCCGGCCTCAAAGGCATCGGAGGCGGCACCCGCTTGGCGCATTTCCATAATTGGTTCCACACCAATTAATTCCTCACTGTCAATGTGAACGTGGGTCCTGAGGCGGCTGAGTCCCCTCCCCAGGAGACTGCCGTGTGCTCAGGTCCGAGGGGCTTCCTTTCTTCTGGCAAAACATTAATTTCCCCCGAGTGCCCCTGGAAAGAGGTTTTAGAACGAGACAGGAAGCTTGGCAGGAATCTGACATCGGAAACAGCCGTCAAGGGAGAGGAGGGGTTGAGACACTTGCTAACTGCCCATTGGGCCCCGATGTGAGCGTTGAGATGCTGACAAAAAGTTTTGTCCGCTGAGCCTGCACTGCTTCCCCGGCTGAAGGTGCCGTGACAGGGATGCGTCAGGCTTTGCTTAGGGTAAGCATCCTTCCCGCATCCGAAATAACAGGGAAATGTTCTTTTGGACAATCAGACAGCCCGGGGGGTGGGGCTGGTGTTCTAGAATCATCTCTGCAGAAAGCCAGCTGGGCAACTGAGGGCAGGATGCTTCTCTTCCTGGGCACCTGTGAGGTGAGGACCAGCCTCCTGCTGCCCCAGCCCCCAGCCCCCAGCCCCCAGCTGACAGCTCTCCCTTGTCAGAGGATGTACAGAGCCAGTTTTGTGGGGCTCAGAGCTCTGCGTCTAAACCTCCTTCAGAAGCTCCCCAGAGGGGCCAGGGGGTGAGTAACGCAGGGCCAAGGCAGAGCCTTCAAACCAAGACGCCAAGGTCAACTAAGCTATTAAAAGTCCGGGGTGTGCTGGGTTTGGTGCAGGCCAGGGAACCCCAAGCTGCGTTCTTGCAGTGGGACCTCTTGCGAAGGCCCAGCCTGGAGGGCTTGGGGGCTCCCGGGGGCTTGCGTGTATTCCA
>NW_027530380.1:654409-656834 GCF_008692635.1 Crocuta crocuta | reverse complement strand
CCCCCTAAAATGAGAAGCAGTAAGAGGCCCTCCTGCCTGCCCCCCCCCGGCAGACTGTGCCCTGGAGGCTCCCAGTAGAGATTCGGGGGGCCCCTCCCTTACTCAGGAGTCCCCGGTGAACATTCTGGGGAATAAAGTAGCCTGGCCTCCAAACCCTTTCCCACCCTGGAGCCCTCCCGGGCCGGTGACATTGCAAAGTGCAGAGGACGCGGGCCACACCCAGAGTCTGCCCTTGGGCTTGGCTTCGAGCTCTCCCGGCAACTTTGAGCAATAGCCCGGCAAGTCCCAAGTCATTAGGCAGATAAAACAGCACGCCCAGGGCATGCACCTCTGTCGCGGAGCACACGTGCCTGTGTGCACAAGGGACGGTCTGGCTTCCCTGGGGACCATGAGGGTGGCCTCGGCTCCCTAGTCCCCATCAGAAGCTCTGAACAAACACACCACCCGAGTATGCATTTCAATAATTGCCCTAAATCAGCGTTCTTCTGCCCAGACCGCCGCCCGCGAGTCCTGTCGGAATAGAACCCCCCCTGACGTGAGCAGGACCCACAGCAAACGCCGTTCCCTGTGGACCTGGGGTGCTCTCGGGTCGGCCCGCTTCAGCACTGGTGTTCAGAGCCCTGGCCGGGTCCCCGCAGCCTCACCCCTGCGCCACAGACACCTGCCGTCCCCACTGTCCTTGCTGCTGTCCTGCTCCAGGGGGACCACCCAGCGCCTACCGGCCCTTGTATCATCCAGCGAGTCCGGCTCCAGGGAGGGAACCTGCCTAATTGCCAAGGAGAGACCGTTCTAGCTCATTATGCAGACTAATGACAGGGAAAGCCTGACAAATAAAGCAGACAAAGGATGGTGTTAGCCTCCACCGGGAGCCCCGGGGGCCACGGGCCTTTGCGCTCCATCCTGGCCTCTCCCTCAGACCCTCGAGACCGAGAAGTCCGCAACCTGATAGTCACACCTGTAACAGACACGAATGTCCATCATCAAGCACCTTCTCTGTGCCGGGGCTCTTGGTTCTACGGAATCTTCTGGAATCTTCTCAATCGTCCTAGAAAGCAAGCTCTGTTATTGCCCCTATTTTATACAAACGGAGGCTCAGAAAGGGTCGAGGGTCTTCCCGAGTTTATGAGACCCGTCTGCTGAAATAACCGATGAGGTTATTTTTGGTTAAAATCCTGATACCAAAGGCCAGAATAGCCTCCCCTCCTGCCTTCCCCCAGCTCCGCCCCCACAGCCCTGAGCCCCGCTGGGGGCAGGGGTGCGGAGCGGGCCCTCCCTGGTGAATAGCATCGGCTCCTCGGCCCCGAGTGCAGCTCTGCCCTCGAGAGTTCAAGCTGATAACGCGCCGAGAGTCATCGCGTAATAAAGGTCCCATAACTGTGCCATCTGGTACCGACGAGAAAACACCGCAGCCAGAGTGTGACCTCATATCCCTCGGCCGCAAGCCAGCCGGCCCAGCGCCCAGCTCCAGCCTGGTCCCCGCCTGGATCGCGGCCCACGGCGCCCTTTCCAGGAAGGTACATGGCAGGTGCCCAGCCCCGCCAAGGCGAAGGCAGAGGAGGTTAACGACTGAACGTGGGTCAGGGCGTCCCTACCCGACAGGACCCCGCCTGCCTTTATCTCGGCACAGCATCCTTGGGACAGTCAGCCCGAATCCAGGGCCATAAACGACGATCTTTGCGCGTCTGGAATTGCTGTCTCATGGGACGCCGATCACTGACCCGGTTTGTTTATTTATCGGGAGTATTTTTAGCCTGCACTGTTACCCCTGGGATCACCGACTTTCCTTTTTAATCCTCTGCTTGAACAGAAAGGAAACGGAGAGCAACTCGCAGGTCACTTGAAGTCTGGGGTAACTTTCGGGCAGCGCTCAGGCCACTGAGGTCAAGCTTCCGCCGGCGACAGTTCTGCTGCATCTGGCAAATGGCACCCAGCCCTCCGGGGTGTGTGAGATGAGCAGAGCCGGGTCAGGGTCACGGGTCAAGGTGTCCATCCGGGGACCCACGGAGGGTCCGGACCCCCGGGGAAGTGACTGCCTGACCTGTCATGCAAGGTTGGGCGTGATCCCACACCTTCCTTTCAGAGAAGACCTCCCCCACCCCTTCCCAGAGTCCTTGGCTTGAATACTGACCCTGCCCATCTGCTCTCCCGTGCCTCAGTTTCCACGTTTGCAAAATGGGGGCCAATGAGAACACCTACTCCATACACTTGCTCAGAGGGTTAAATGAAGTGTCCCCGGCACATGGTAAGGGGCCGTTTGTCTTTGTTACCCTTAGTCCAGGGACTTGGATGTCAATCAGGGTCCTTGTGGGAGGAGGCCATCCACCCAAGGGGACAGAGAAGATAAAGGAGGGTGAAGAGTCTGGTGACTGTCCCGGGGCCAGGAGGGGGCGGTTACAGAACCTGGGGGTGGGGTGCTCGGGGGACG
>NW_027530380.1:646358-654186 GCF_008692635.1 Crocuta crocuta | reverse complement strand
CCCTCTGAACCCACCAGCCAGGCAGCTGGTGACCAGTCAGCCTCCTGGGGCAAGGAGCAGGGGGGGGGGCGGGGCGGGCCCCCCAGGGGCAGAGGCAGGGAGCCATCACCACCTGCTCCCCGGCCTGCCTCTCCCCCTGACTGGCGATGTCCGGTTGGGGACCAGACGCCGAATGTCATGTAAGGTAGGTGCCCATGTTTTTCATTCCTGCAAATATTCTTGAGTTCTGCCCCAAGGCTATAGTCATGTTACATGTTTGTAGTTCAGTTGGATCGTTTGGGGTCTTGCTTTTAAAATTCTTAGCCGGGCCCAGAGCAGTGTTTAACCTCTGCGGCTAATTTTGCTTGCGTGAGGCCTTCGGTCCGTCTGGGGAAAACAGGCATTATTTGTCATGTGAGTTCTTTTGGGGGAGGGTGGCAATTTCTTCACACCCTTGGGGGTCAGTTCTGGGCTGAATATTCAAAGGAGACCCCCTGCAGGCCCCCAGACTCTCCTGACCCCCGGTCTTGAACTTGGGGCTTTCCTACCTCGGGGAGCCGCCCCTGCATGCTGACTCTCCAGGCTGCTGAGGAAGCCGCCAGGCTCACTGTCTCCCAAGGTATTTACTGTCCGCTGGCACCTCACGTCCAGCTTCCTGAAGCCCACGGTCCCTATATTTTGTGTGGGTTTTAGCCCAAAGGAGAAGGTTGCACGTATCTTTTTCACCGACAGGAATGTTTCCTCATCCTTCCGTCCTTTACGTTCAATAAAGACCTTTTTTTTTTTCCCCCAAATAAACTTCTTTGTTTTGGACAGATTTTAAAGTCACTGAAAGCTCTCTGAGCGAGGACAGAGAGTCCCCCGCATGCCCTTCACTCGGTTTCCCCCAGCAGCGGCGCCTGGTCTATCCCTGGAAACGCGGGGACCGTGTGCCGAAGCAAACTCAGCCCTGCCACGGCGATAGGACCCTCGTGTCGTCGGCGTGGAGCCCGGAAACGTGTCCCTGGCGTCTTTTGCCGTGTTTCTGCTGCGGGTCTGCTTTGTGCCCTTGCCTCCTCCCCGAGCAGAGAGCCAGGACGGGGGCCTAGGTCGCCCCCTTTCGTCGCCGGTCTCCACTGCCCTCTTCCCAGCTGGGACCCTCCAGCCTGGAAAGCCCGGGCCGTGCCGTCCACGGCGGCAGCCACGCGCCCACCTGCGGCCGTGGGGCGCGCGAGCTGGGGCGCGTCCGCACGGAGACGTGCCGTGGGTGTGAAGCAGGTCACTACTAACGTTTTAATGTTGACTGTGTGTGGCCAGCATAACACGTCGGACCCATCGGATTAAACAGAATGTTATTAAAATCAGCTTCACCTGTTTCCCTTTTTGTTTCTCATGTGGCGAATAGTAAGTTTCATACGACTCACGTGGCTGCCTGCCGTGGCCACCTCTGCCGTCCTGACCGGGTCCCGGCCACCCCCGCACGCGCCCTCCTCGGGCCGGAGGTGACAGAGCGCCCGGGTGGCCGTGGGGAGCAGACGGGAGGGGGCCGGCCCCTGACATGGCTGTGAGGGTGCAGCGAGCTCCCGGGAGATCGGAGGGGTCAGCGGCCTGCAGGGCGTGTCCCCGGCCCCCGCCGGGGTGCCCGGGGGCCCCGCTGAGTCACGTTCCTGCGCTGAGCCACAGGGACACTCCCTCCGGCGGCCCGTGTCCCACTTTGTGCAGTCTGGCTAATAAGTTACCTGCCGGTCCCGTCCCCAGGTTACCCAGACCCGGGGCCCCCCCGCATGCCCGGGGGGTTACCTCCAGGGTCAGGGGAAGGGGGTGGGGAGCTGTTAAAGTATATTTTTAAATGGGACTGATGCCGAGAAGAGCCGAGTGAGAAGCAGTAATCACCACCGCTCCCCGCCCAGAATTAGCCGCCTTGAACCAGTCGGCTTCTTTACTTCCAGTCTTTTTATTAAAAAAACAATTTTTTTAAACGTTTATTTTAGTGTTTTTGAGAGACAGACAGACAGACTGTGAGCAGGGGAGGAACAGAGGGGAAGAGGGAGACACAGAATCCGAATCAGGCTCCAGGCTCTGAGCTGTCAGCACAGAGCCCGACGCGGGGCTCGAACCCACGAACCGCGAGATCATGACCTGAGCTGAAGTTGGAGGCTCAACCGACTGAGCCCCCAGGTGCCCTGTGTCTGCTGCTTCTTACGCACCCACGGGCAGTGCTGGAGGCACCCTCGGCGTGCGTGCCCACACACACGCACGCACGCACACGCGCACACACACGCACACCCACACGCCTGTGAATGATCACAACTTACCAAAGTTGTCCCTGTTGTCTCTCTATCGACAATCAAGCAGCTGCCAGGCAGAGCCTCCTCTTCGGTTGGGGGGGGGGGATGCTGCTCTGGGGGCGACCCAGTAGCACAGACCCCAAGGGAAGAACTGCCACGCGGGGGTCGTTACTGGGGTCGTCATTGGCCCTTCCCGCTGGCTGACGCTGGGCCAGCCTGCGCCCCCCCACCCCCGGGGCCGTGCTGCTCACGTCTGGAGTCTGTGTCACAGCCGATCTGTCCCACCAGGGCCGGGGCTGGGACGTCACCTCCCTGAGGACCTCGCCGCCCCTTGTCCTGTCCGCCTCCTCTTTGGAGAAAGGTACAAAGGGAAAGAAATGCCTGGGGAGGGGCGCAGGGCTCCCGCAGGCGGTTCACGGGCACCCCGGGTCTGTGAGCTCAGAGGCCCCACCTCACCCCCTCTTGACGCAAACCTCCGAGGGGCAGGACTCAGGAATCCCCCGCCCTGCTGCGGCCCCCGGGGGTTCCTCGGCACAGAGTGTGAGAACCGCCCCCAGGCTCTAGGACCCGGCAGCTGTGGGCGACGAATCCAGGCCACAGTCCCCTGAAACCCAGGCCTGGGTCCTGGGAGAAGAGCAGCGCCAGGCACCCCCACAACCTCTTACGTCTGGGGGTGTCTCCCCTCCGGGGTATCTCTCCTTTCTGGGGTGTCTCTCCCTTCCGGGGTATCTCTCCCCTCTGGGGTGTCTCTCCCCTCCGGCTTCAACCAAAGCTCCACTTGCCTAGCGTCTGGAGGTGCCGCCCCGCCCCCGTGTCCTCCTTTCCTGGGGGGAGGCCACCGGCCCCTCCTGGCCCCGTGGGCTGCCCTCCCCCCATCCTGCTCCAGGGCCGCTCCTGCGGTCAGCAGTGGGGGGAGGGTCCTCTGTCCCGGGGCTTTTGTGGAACTTTGGGGACACGTGCTCTCCTTCCTAAGGACCCCGAGCAGAGATGCCAGCCTGGGGCTGCCGGGGCTCCACGTGGGGTGAGGCAGGGGCGAGGCCAGCGGAGACCAGGCGCCAGGGTCCCACGTTGTCTGAGCCGCAGGACCCAGCCGCCCTGAGAGCCACTTCCTTGCAACCCAGAAAACAACAAAAATGAAGACACAACCCCAAGCACCCAGCCCCCTGGGCTNCCGGGGCCGGCCGGCCCCCGCGGCCCCCGGGCCTGGTGCCGGACCAGACTTAAGGGGCCAGACGCTGCTGTCAGCTTCTCCGGTTGTAAAGCTCCTGCCTTATCTCCGGCCGCCTCTCACTGCCAGTCACTGGTTTATGCTTTTACGAGGCCGGCGTGCTTCCCCCGAGGACGCAGCGCCATCTCCGAAGGGCCTGGGGGCCGGGGCGCCGGGACTCGGGACTCAGTCAGCGCTGGGCCCCGGGCAGCCCTCGCGCAGCAGCCGCCTGGGCCCTGCGTGCGGGAGGGGGCGGGGGGAGGCTGCGAGGGGCAGGGACAAGCCGGGGTCATCAGCCCCTGGTGACAAGGCCTGGCGGGGGGTGGGGGGTGATGAGAAGAGGGCCCCAGCCCCCTGCGCCCTTTCTTGTCCCCTCTGCAATCGCCTGCCCCTCAGAGCCTGCTCTCCACTGCTCGGCCCACCAGGGTGGGGACGGCACTGGGCCTGGAGCCGGGGTTAGGCCCTTGCTCTGTGCCTCCACTGTCCTCACCTGTAAAATGGGCATAAAACGCCGAGCCCCCTACCCTGCCGTGTGACCATGGGGGAGCCACAGGAGGTACCGTGTCTGGGGTCCTGGTAACCAGCTGGCCTGGTCCAACCCCCAGGGTGCTGCTTATAGAAAGTTCTAGGAGCCCAGTCTGTGATCCCTCCCCGAAGGATGTGTGCGCTCTGAGGTAGCTGGCAGGGGCTGGGCTGAGCCCCATGGATGCGCATTCTGTCAGGTGAGAGGTTCCAAACTCTGGTCTTCTGGATTCATTCATTCAACAAATACCCACGGCGTGTCTACCATGTGGCTGTCATCGATGCTCGGGACACTGCAGAGGCTGAAACAGACACAGCCCCTACACTCCACGGAGGTAAACAGACAGTGAGTATAACCAGTAAGTAGAGCGTATGGTCCGTTACACACTGATGACATCCAAATAGGAAACTTCTGGGTGGAAGGGGGATGAGCATGCTTGGGTGGGCATGGAGCCTCAATTTTTAATCAGGTGACCAGGGAAGTCCCCATCAGGCAGGTGTCCTCTGAGTTAAGACCCAAAGGAGATGGGGAAGTGAGACACGGAGGTCCTGAGAAGAAAGGTCCAGACTGATCACAGCATGTGCAAAGGCCCTGGGGTAGAAGCCTGGTGTGTGCAGAGAACAGCCAGAGGGTTAACCGGAGGTAAGGGGTCAGTGAGAAAGTTAAGAGAAGGAATCAGGGAGGTTAGGGACCAGGATACGGACTTGGTTTTGACTCTGGGTGGGATGGGGCCTGGAGCATTTTAAGCCCAGGAGAGAATGATGTACGATGTCCTCTTTATATACTCTGAGCCCCCAGTGGATGCCTGAAACTGCGGAAGGTACTTGACCCTGTATGGACTATGTCTTCCCTACGCATTCACACCTACGCTAAAATTTTATTCATAAACTAGGCACAGCAGGAGATTAACAGCAATAATAAAGTGGAAGAATGATAACAATAGACGCTAACAACGGTTATGTGACTATGGTCTCTCTCCTCTCGTGGTGGCGTGAGGCGACAGCGGCCCACGTGCTGAGAGGCAGGGAGGGGACCCGACAGAGCATTTGGCTGTGCTGGAGGGTCATCTTCCACGGGGGAGTTGCCGCACCATCTGCGTGAGAGGGGGTGTGGGGAGCGGCCGGCGGGAGAGGAGGAGGGCGGGGAGGGGGGGTTGCTAAGACCACCCCCCTGAGTCCCTCCGGGACCGCTTCCCGTGCCCCGACCGGCGGGATCCTTTCTCCCATGAGGTGCGAATATTCCCACCTTCGGATGGGGAAACCGAGGCACAACGTGGCCACAGAGCCGAACTCGAATCCAGAGCCGGTGCCCTTACTCAGTGTGAACCTCAGCAGGCGTTACCTGGTGCCGGAGAGGCGCGCCCGTCAGCATCCAGAGGGACCCACCGTCTGCCGTCACCGAGGGCCAGTCCCTGCCCCGCGCAAGGGGACGGTGCAGCTCAGGGCTCAGCAAACCTTCTGGAAGGGCCCAGACAGGGTAGATTTCTGTCTTCGTCGCAGAAATCCCGCCTCGAGGTCTCGCGTGCGGAAGGAAGGCGGCCACAGGAAGCTCAGTGCACGGACGGCCGTGTGCCGAGACGCCCCCCGACGGACACGGACGCCCGACTTCGAAATTCGTATCATTTTCACGTGTCGTGAAATTGTTTTCTTTGTTTGATTTTTTTTTCACCCATTAAGGATCGGAATAGAGGGGCGCCGGGCTGGCTTGTCGGCGGAGCCCGCGACCCTTGATCTCGCGGTTGTGTGTCCGAGCCCCACGCTGGGTGTGGAGATCACTTGAAAATAAAATCTTTTTTTTTTTTTTTTTTTATTTCTAGGAGAGAGAGAGAGAGAGACAGCGCGAGCAGGNCGCTTAACCGACTAAGCCACCCAGGCGCCCCGAAAATAAAATCTTAAAAAAGAACAGCCGTTCTCAGCTCACCGGCAGCACGAAGCCGCGCAGGGGGCAGATCTGACGGGGCCCAGGCTGGGCCCTCTGGCGACAGGAAAGCGGTGATGCACAGCTGCAGGCAGTGCTCCTGGGGGCCCCCCGGGGTGGGCGGGCGGGGGGCAGGGCCTGGCCTCCAGCTCAGACTCACCCAAGGACACACCCAGGTCCTGGCCCTTCAGCCCCATTGCTCTTGCACCTGACAATGACCTCCTGGGGGGTCCGTTTCTTGCCACATGCAGGGGAGTCTGCCGTGTGCTCCTGGACCCCCCATTTCATCTCTGTCCCCCCTCTTGCGTTTCATAGGAGGAGGTGTAGCAGGTTGAACTGCACCCCCCCCCAGAGCGTGACTTTAATTTCCGTAAGGGTCTTTGCAGATCATCCCTGGTCAGGCTGGGCCCTAAATCTGATAACAAATGTCCTTACAAGAGACAGAGGGGGAGAGAACACAGAGAGCAGGGAGCACGTGGCCGTGGAGGCAGGTACTGTGGCCACGTGGCTACCAGCCCAGGGACGCCTGGAGGCCCCAGGACTTGGAAGAGGCAGGAAGGACCCTCCCCAGAGCCTCTGGGGGGAGCGCGACCCTGAGGCTCCCCTCTGTCCCCAGGGGCAGCCCCCTGGGGCCCCGGCTCCCGGGCAGGCGGCCCCCCTCCCCCGCCTCCTCCTTTCCGGCTCCTGCCCCCGGGCGTCTCCGCGGTCCCGTCACTGGCTAAGACCCCTGTGCACCACAACGCTGCGGGGCCCTGCTNGGCATGGGCTGCGTGCTCTCAGCTGAGCCGGCTCGCTGCTCCGAGACTCATCGCTTCCTCTGTGCAGTGGAGCCCGGGGAGAGTCTGTGAACAAGGCTGGATGTCCCACAGACGGGGAGCTCACTCCCACGCACGGCCAGCACAGGTCCCGGGGCCTCGACGGCAGCCCCTGGGTTGACTCGCACTTTGAAATCAGCCCCGGCGGGGAGCTGACCGCCTCCCTCAGGATGACGTGGCTTCGGCTGGTGGTGATAACCAGCAGGTTCCCGAGAAAGGTGGTGCTCGGCCCTGCAAGGCGGCCCTTCCAGCGAGGGGCCCACGGAGCTGTGGAGCAGGCGGGCCTGGCAGAGCTTCACGGCCGCCGGGCATCTGCCTCCCAGCTGGGCCCCACTCCCACCGCAGCCGGGGCCCCAGGTCACACCTTTCCAAATGAGCCTTTGAGGCGAGAACCAGGTCCAGGGGCTCGGGCTAGAAAGGGGTACCTCTAACTGACCTAAGATCCCCGTAGGGCCTCTGGGACCCCCCTTACCTGTTTCCTACCAGGGGCCAGACACGACAGATGCTCTGGCCCATTGTATAGATGAGGAAACTGAGGCTCAGAGGGGTTCTGGATCTGGATGGGATTTGGCAGAGGCTGGACTTGAACCCAGGTCTCTGAGCCCCATTCCAGGCCCTTCCTGGCGCACCCCTCCCATGCCCACCCTGCCCCCCAGTGCAGCTGCCTGGGGTCCCCGAGGCCCACGCTGCCACCTGCCAGCCTCCACGTCCCGGCCAGGCCCAGCTCCTGGTGTTCTAATGCCCACCTGTTGCCTGGTCTGGAATGGGCGGCCCTTGGCCTTCCCTCGCGCCCCGGAGGGTCGGGGGCTGCGACTGGGGGCCACTTAGCGGGACCCACCAGATGGTGCGGCCTGGAGGTCCAGCGGGAAGGAAGCCCCTCACCCTCAGAGCCGCCCGTACGCCTGGCAGTGAGGAGGGCTGCCACCCTAGGTCCCCAGCCCCTTTGGCTTGTGCTGGGAATGGGAGGGAGGGGACACGGCCCAGCAGAGGCAGCTGCAGACGGAGCCTGCGAGTGAGGGAAGGAGGGCCGAGGAGCCGCGCGTCCCCAGGCAGGCACTGCCCCCTGGAGGGCAGCCTCAGTGGCACGAGCGCCGTCTGGAGCCACTCAGGCCGGGAGGGG
>NW_027530380.1:643877-646324 GCF_008692635.1 Crocuta crocuta | reverse complement strand
TGCTCCGCCCACCCCCCCCCCCCACAGCTCCTGTCCAAGCAGGGCCCCTGCTGAATCTGTCTCCCTGGGGTGGGGGTGGGGGTCAGCTGATGCCCAAGAGACTCATGGGCGTCCCAGAGCGCCTCCCCAGGGCAGGTCCCCCCAGGGGCAGCGGGCGACATCATTCATTCACAGACGAACAGAATCCACTCACCTCTGTGCCCGGCGCCGGGCCAGGTAGGGGGGGCAGAAGAATGGCCCCTTCCTACAGCCCTGGGGCCCGGCCCCCCCGCAGCGGCAGCCCCGGGGACCCGCAGGGGCTGGACTCACGCGGGAGCCAGCCCCCAACCCCCGCGGGGCCGGAGTGTGGCTCGGACCCAAGGCCTGGGCTCCCCCTGGCTCCCCTTCCCGCATCTGGGGTGGGGGCCGGGAAGGCCCAGCTAACAGAACAAGCCCTTCAGAGCGTTTGCCGTGGGGACAGAGGACACCGGGAGCCACCCGTACTCCACCGAGGACGGCGGCCCTGACGGCGAGACTGAACCACGTGTCGCTGAGATTCCCGGGCCTCCCGCCTCCTTCCGGAAGCAGCCGGCGCTGTTCCCTGCGGGGGGACAGAATGTTCTCCCCCTGAGGACAGCCGGGCCACCTGCTGAGCTCCGGAGCCCCTTGGGCCGGCACCCGCGAGCTGCCCTGCCCTGAGCCAGCGGCTTATCTCTGCTGGTCCAAGACCAGACAGCCGGCAGCCGTGAAACTAGGGGAGCGGCTCAGGAGGCTGTTCTGAGCAGAGGGCGCTCGGAGACGGCCAGCAGGGCCCGCAGGGGGCACAGCGCCCACAGACCCTCCCCTCTGAGCCTCACAGCCACCGGGGTGGGGGCTTTGCTGGGGCTCCATTTTCCAGGCAGGGAAACCAAGGCCCAGGCAGGCCGGGCAGCTGTTGAAGGCCACGGCGGGCACTCAGCTCGGGCCGCAGGCCTCCGAGGCCGCCTCCCCTGCTGGGTGGGGCCAGGTTTGGAATTTCCGGTCGCTCCCCACCTTTGAGTGGTGTCCCCGGGCGGTGCCAGGCTGGGAAGTCTCTCTGAGGTTCCGCACCCACCCGCACCTGGTATTTTTATTCCCGTGTGAGTCTGATGCCAGAGCGCGGTTACAGCTCACGGCCCCACTGTTTCCGACCGTGGCCGGGGTCAATGGATCACTTATCTGGCGAGATCTTATCTGCATGTCCTTGCCGGGTTCTGGAGCCGGCTCCTCGAGGTACAGGAGGCCCAGATGGGCAATCACGGGCGCCAGGCATTGACCCGAGGGGTGGGGCCTCCGCCTTGGGACCCGCCTCTGCCCCCTTCCCCCAGGCACCACCTCCCTGCAGTGCCTTTTCCTCTTGCCGTCACCTGCTGGCTCTCTGTCGCCCTGGGATGCAGCAGGCAATGAAAGGGAGTCAGAAAAAGCCGAAGCAGAGCAGGGGAGGGAGAGGAGGGATGGCAGGAGGGAGTTCTTCGGGCCTCAGGGGGCTATTTCAACCTCTGGTTAGACAAGCTGGCTCCGAGCTTCCTAGCAGCCAAGGTAAAAGGGAAAGAAGTTGAGGGAAGGTAGAGGTGGCGTCGGAGACTGGTCTGAAGGACGGAGCCTAGAACTAACCCTGACTCCCGTCAGCCTCCCCTGACGTGAATCTTCCTCTTCAGGATGAGTGCGACAGAGCAAACGTCACATTTCACGACAGGGTGTGTGTGTGCCTCTGTGTGTTTGTTCTTCGATCCTTCCATTCAGCAAACACTCACCGAACGCCCTTCCATGCAGGCCTGTGCGAGATGCCAGGGAGACGGTGGTCAGCAAGACAGGCCTGGCCTCCGCCCCTGGGGACGCGGTCTGTACCCCCAGGGGACCCAACCACCTCGGGACAAGATGACAGTAAACAAATAACAGAGGCGAACCATGGCGCACCCTCAGACATGTGACGCTGGAAAAGCCAAGGTTCCCCCCACGTCCGGGGGAAGACAAAGAAGGAGACGAAGGGAAGGGGCCAGGCCCTGGGCTGCGTGGGGACAGGGGCGCGAGCAGCTGGAGGCCGGGGCTGGAGCACCCCCGAGGAGCGGGGAGGAGGGAGGCGGAGAGCCGTCCGGAGGGGCTGGACCCAGGGGCACGGGGGCCGGCGGGGAGGAGGGCGCCCCCTGCTTGCCCTGGCCGACACCTAAGTCCTCGGTCACGAGCGGGGCGAGGATTCCGGGGTAGTGGCTGGGTGCTCGGGCCGGAGCCTGGGACGTGTGCAGAGTGCCCGGGGATGCCGGCGTCTGACACTTGTCCTCTGTGCTCGCGTTCCTGTGTGTCCCCAAGCCTCAGGCCCCTCGCTGGCTCACAGCCTCGGGTCAGGAACATTCTGGAAGAGAAAAGGAGGGGGGCAGGACAAGGGGGCCGGCTCCCCATTCCAGGCCCTTGGGAGACGCAGGTTGGGGGGCAGGGAGGCTCCGGGGCTGGGG
>NW_027530380.1:626563-643862 GCF_008692635.1 Crocuta crocuta | reverse complement strand
CTGTCCCGAAATCCTGTGCTTTGTGAAAGCCCGGTTCCAGTCGGGAGGAGGAAGCAAGTGGTCAGATTTGAAAAGCAAATTGCATTCTTGTGGGCATTTCAGTATCATAGTTGGGTTTTGCAACAGTAAACCTACTTTTGCAAGGTCGAAGAAANCACCATCTCATACCCCGTCTATGTGCCCCCAACTCTGCACCAGCCACACAGACTTTATTGCTACTCGTCAGTGAGGGCGGGCTCTTCCCTGCCACAGGACCTTTACACTTGCTGTTCTGTCTACCTGGAATGCCTTTCCCCCAGAGCTTCAGTACCAACCGCGTCTGCCTCCCAGTCTCCACGACACTGTGTCAACAGTGACTTTAGATTTTGAGGCCATTCTCCGCTCTGTAACCAGGGCCCAGAACACAGTAAGAGTCGATACGTTTCCTCTGAACAAAGACACAAAGCACTCACTGTTACATTTTTAAGGCCCCAGAAGGACATAAATGCAGCCAGTTCCTGGACTGCTGGGTTTTTACCTGCTCCCCCCACGCAGGGGTCCCGCTCCCAGCCTCTCCGCGCTGCGACCAGCGGGGCCCTGAGGGACACAGATTGACAGACTGTCACCTCCAGCCCTGGGTCTGACCGTGGCATCCGGGACCCCCCCAGCAGCTGCTGCTCCAGGGTCAGTTTAGTTCTTTCTGGAAAACCAGACTCACCTCTGGGGGGCAGCATGGAGTCGTGGGAAAAGCCCAACTGGCTTCAGGTGACCGGGTCTGGGTCCAGGCCCTGCTGCCTCGGGAGCCGGGGACGTCTGCTGAGTCCCTTCCGCTGCTAGCAGAAGGGCCAGAACCTTCCANGGGGGGGGGGGGCACGGACTGCGGGGACCCTGTGCCCCGGAGACACTTCCAGAGAGCCTGGGGAGCGTCGCCGGCCCTTCTGCCCCGGACGCTGAAGTAAACATTCTAACAGTTATGGGAAAAAAGGCAACAGTTCAAAAATAGGAGGAAACATGTCCGAAAAAGAACGTTCTATTATTTCTCTCTGGTCGCTCTTGGCAAGCTCCGGCGGGAGGGGCAGGAGGGGGCTGGAGCTCACCAGCCGGAGCTCCGGGGGGTTCCGGCCCTGAGCCCCCAGCTCCCAGCCTCGGCCCCTCCTTGGGCCACCAGGGCGGGCACAGCTGCCCGCTTCCTGGAGGGGGCGGAGGCTGCCTCAGCTTCCCCACAAGGCCACTGGCCGCCCCCGGTCAGCCCCCGCCCCTCCTCGCTCTGCTCTGGGGTTTGGGCGGAGAGGCGCTGGGGTCCCTCTCGACCGCATTGGGGTGACATGAGCCCTGGGGACAGTGGCCTGTCATTTGGGGGACACTGAGGACTCCCTGGAACAGGACTGTGTGAGTGTTCTATGCGGCTGTAACAAAGTAAGAGTAACAGAGTAACAAACGACCGCAAGGGTGGTGTCTGGCCCCCGGTGCTCTGTACCAGCCCCGGAGGGCAGGGGTCAGGCTGGGGCCCCTGCTCCTCCCTGCCTGGGAAGCCTCAGGGCAGCACCCGCCGACCTTTGTCACTCTGTGTGGCCTGGCTCCCCTGTCCTGTCTTTCCTCTGAGGCTCACACGCCTGCCCATCTCAGGAGGACCCGGTGACCACACGGCCACCAGGACAATCCAGGGTCACCTCGCATCTCACAGCTCTGGACTCAGTCACATCCGAAAAGTCACACTACCCACACGCGAGGCCACGAGCTCATAGGTTCTGAGCCCCAGCCTGTGGGCGGCCCGGGGGCGGGGCCGGCACTCGGGGGCTGACTGTGACCATGAGCTGCACGCGGGGCCTTGCCGGCCTGAGGACACACACCCCGGTCTTCGGCGGCGGCTCACCGGGTTCCTGATCCTGGGGGGAGACTGGGGCCCAGCAAGCCAGGACTTGTGCCACGTTTTCCGTTTCTCGCATTTTTCCAGGGAATAACATCGGCCTTCGTGCAGCGTGTCTCCTACCTCTAGCCATGTCCCCACGAGGCCCGGGATCCCCAGGTCCTGGACCACTGGGGCGAACGGCTTAGCGGCGGGGCCACCCTCTGAGGCTGGTGTTCGGTCGGCCACTCCGAAGGTCCCCCAGCCTTGGAGGGTTTGCTGCAANCAGAGGCGGGTGGGGGCATGGAATGGGGGCTGGAAAAGGCTGCTGGCTGCTCCCCGTTCCTACGAAGGGAGGGAGTGGTTCCCCAAGGTCGCCTCGGGCCCAGGAAAGGCCAAGGTGGACAGTCCCCCCACTGGGTCCCAGACACAAAAGCCCAGGGCCTCCCTTGGCTCTGCGCTCCCGGCCCCCCAGCAGCCTCCCCTGCACCTGCCTCCAGGCTCCCCCTTCCGTGCCCCTCCCCCAGTTTCCCTCCTCCCCCAGGAATAGGCCCATCGAGGTTCACGCCTGACCTCACCCCGCAGGACCAGGGTCCCGGCCGCGCAGTCGAGCCTCAGAAGGCCGGGGTGTCCCTGCCCCCACGGGCGTGTCTGCCTGGGGCCTGGCACACGCACACTTGCATGGGCACACGCAGCACACTGACACGGGTGTGTGCGGCCACACACCGACCGCCCCATAGGTGTGCTCACGTGTCCACGCACGTGCACACACTCACACACACACGTGTGCACACAGTCATGCTCACACACACACGCACACGTACCTGCACACAAGTTCGTGAACACTCACACCTACACACACATGCACTTACACAAATACACCCAGACCCAAGCAGGTACTGTCGCACGCACACTAATGCACACACGCACTCACGCATGCCCACTCATAACACACACGCCCCTGCATGCACAGCGACCCCCCAGGCTTGTAGGGCAGGTCCTCCCTGTGCTGTCACCAGCTGCCCCGAGGTCGCCCTCCACTGACACCTGAAGCTCCCCCAGAGGAGAGCCCCCACCCAGGTGAGAACACCCTCCAGAGGCACGTTCCCTCCCCCTGGGTTGAGGTGAGGCCCCTCCTGCGGACACTCTTCCCTCAGGGTCCTCCGTGCCCCCAGCCGGCTTCCATGAGCCTGTCCAGTGCTCCCCACAAAGGTCGGTTTTCACCCTCCCTCTCTCTTAGCCGCCAGGGGTGCAGCGGCTTGGGGAGGGGGGTGCCCACACCTCCCCCCAGAACACAGCTCCCAGACTCCCGGCCCAGGACGGGTGGTCTGCAAAGTCCTGAGCCTTTCGAGCCCCCATGATGTCAGCAGGGAGACACTGGAGGAGGGTCCCGCAGCCCCTGCAGAGGGCAGCCCGGGGGGGGGGCGGGGAGGGTGCTCCCGCAGCCCCTGCAGAGGGCAGCCCGGGGAGGGGGCGGGGAGGGTGCTCCCGCAGCCCCTGCAGAGGGCAGCCCGGGGAGGGTGAGCAGAGAGAGGCTGACGTGGGGCCCTGGCAGCGCCTGCGGGTGCTCTGAGCTCCAGCCTCCACACCCCTGGGAGATGGTGCCCAAGGATTGGGGGGGGAGCTGATTCTAAGGCTCCCGCTCACAGCTCGTCTCCAGTATATGAGATGGGATTCCAGGGGATCAGCTACTGAGCTGTGAACCCCTCCCCACTCTGCATAGGTGGGGAAGGGGTGCTGGGTGCCTGAGGGGCTCACAGCCTCCTGGCTCCTCAGGACCCCAGACTTCCCACCCACCTTTGTCAGAAGATAAATTTATTTGTCTTCAAGGAAGAAAAGCTAGGGTGGGCGTCCCTGAGGGAAAGGAGAGGGAGGCCAGGTTAGCAGGGAGCACCTGAGAGCAGAGAGAAGGGCTGGCGGGCTGGGGACTCTCGGGTGGGGCTGGCGGTCCCGCCTTGTGGTCTTGGGGGACCTTCCCTGGGAGGGCAGTGAAAAGTAAGCCCCCTCCCCCAGGCAGGCCCTCCCCTGTCTCCGGGACCACAGGGGTCCAGGGCCAAGGCCATCAGCCTGTGAGAAGCCGGACTCTGCCCCCACCTNCTTCATGGGGTGTCCCCGCAGAACTGATGGGGGGGGGGGGGGGGGGGGGGCAGGTCCCCTGCCCTCCTGCTTTCAGGGTCCAGACTGGATGACAGGGTCTGCGGAGCGCCCCGGGCAGGTGGGCCGACGGCCCCCAGGCTTCCTGATGGCAGGAGTCCAGCCGCGGGCAGGGCAGGAGTGTGGGCACGGCGTGGATAAAGGCCCAGAGGCTGGATTCCGGGTGTGCCCGGTGCTTGGGGTGCAGGTAGGTATGGCAGGAAGTAGGGGTGGGCGTCCCCACCCTGGCCTGGGAGCCAGACTCAGGCTTGAGCAATTTTTTCCAGAGAATGGGTGTGTGAAAAGCTGGGGCTTTATTCCCAAGGGCTCCATTTGAGGTCCCAGCCCTTTGGGAAGAATCAAGTGATTTGCATGTGCCTCCCAACCCCCCACTCCACTTCCCTTGCTGCCAGCTAGCCGCTCAGGGCTCACTCCTGACCCCTTGGGGCTCCCAGAGCAACAGGGCCTCCAGGCAGGGCTGCTTGGGGTGGGGGGGACATGGGGACCCGCACAGTGTGGCCCAGAAAACCTGTTCTAGGAACAGCATCCTTGGGTTGGTTTTGGGAACTCGGGGCACCCGAAGGCCGGGGGGTTGCGAGGCTGCTGGGGGTGGTTTGGGGGAGGCAGAGAGTGGGCAGTGGGCGGCAAAGGGCAGAGTAGGGAGCCCCAAGCCAGGCCTGAACCCCCACAGGACTCTGGGTCCCCTGAGCCCTGCTGACCTGTGTGCCAAAGACAGAAAAACCCCATGAATGCCATGGTTCCCGGCCACTAGGAGCCAGCTCCCCACCACACCTCCGGGTAAGCAGTCAGGCAACCACAGAGGGTCTGTCCTTTTCATGCTTAGAGGGATTTTAGCCTCGGCAGGTGTTGTGTCGTGTCCCCCACACACTGGAGCCATCGTTTAAGTCCGAGCAAGCACTCTGGCCCCCAGAATGGGGACGTATTTGGAAATAGGGTGGCTACAGTTGTGATGGGTTAAGAAGAAGTCATCCTGGAGTAAGGTGGCCTCATCCAACGTGACCCGTGTCCTAACAAGGGGGACGGACAGACACATGGGAGAACATTGAGGCCCTGGACAGACCTGTCTCCGGCACCTGCAGGGGAACATGCCGGGTCCAGAACAGTGAGAGAAGTTTCTATTGCCTAAGTCCACTTGGTTTATGCACTTTTTCCTGCCGCCCCATGACATTGACAGGATAGGTGGGGTGGGGCCCTTCTTTGAACCTCACCCTCCCCTGAGAGCTGCAGCAGGATGGAGCACAGCCTGGTGGCTGCCCCTCAATCACCCAAAACATCCCACGCACCCCAAGACTAAGGCCCCCTCTCTCCACAGCCAAGGGCTTCCTTGGGGTGTCCTTCCCTTGGGCCTATGAAGTATACAGTGCTGCCATGGATGGTGCCTCAGTGGATGGATGGATGGATGGATGGATGGGTGGATGGATGATTGATGGATTGGTGGATGGATGGATGTGTGGATGGATGGATGAAGATGGATGGATGGATGGGTGGATGGATGGGTGAAGGGATGGATGTGTGGATGGATGGGTGAAGGGATGGATGTGTGGATGGATGTGTGGGTGGATGGATGAAGATGGATGGTTGGATGGATGATGAGTGGATGGATGGATGATGGATGATGGGTGGATGGGTGGATGATGGATGGATGTGTGGATGGATGGATGATGGATGATGGATGATGGATGGATGGGTGGATGGATGGATGGGTGGGTGGGTGGGGGGATGGATGATGGATGGTGGATGGATGATGGATGGTGGATGGATTGGTGGATGGGTGGGGGGAAGAGAAGCTGCGTGGCTTATGCTCTCACCCCCAGGTCACCTCACCTGGGGGACACTGGAGGTACAAATGCATGGCTGTTAATTCAGGAGGAGGCACTCTTAGTCAAATGGTCCTGTTGGCCAGAAGTATCCAGACCGACCAGCACAGACTGTTAGGTTTGTGCCGCTGCACTCCAGCAATTTCCATGTCAGTTACCAGGTGAGAATTTTTTTTTTTTTACAGCTTATTCCCTGGCTTGGACAATTGGAAAAAAAAAAAACACATGGTGCCCAAGCGACAGCAGAGGCTCCTGCACCGCAGCAGGCATCCCTTCACCGCAGGAGTCTTGGGCCGTCCGCTCTGGGCACCACCCCGAAGAGAGAGCCTTGCCTTGCTGGCCCGCCTTCCAGGGACCGAGGTCTAAGCTCGGCTCCAACAGAATTAAATTTATGGCAGAGTTTATTTAAAGGAGGAAGCAGCAATAAAGCGTGACACCCAGGGAGCGGTGAGCGAGAGCCGTCCGGGAGACACAAAACAGGTACCGACAAACTGGGCTCGTTATTTAAAATTCCACCGCGGACGTAGCGGACGGCGGGGCAGGCCAGACGCCGCTTGGAGGAGATGAAGAGTTCATTTCCTTCCTCTAGATAAACATGCCAGCAGCCAGATCCTTCCGTGATGATAAATGGCTTCCTCCTGCCACCGGCATGGGGTCACGCCTCACGCTGGCCGGAACCCGTGGCCCATCCAATGCTCCAGGCAGGGCAGCCGCCGGAAGATGCCCCAGTCCCCCCATCCCAGCCTGTCCCCAGGCACCAGGATTCCGCGTGTCCCACTCCAGAACCCCGGGGTTCTGGGAATACGGGGGCGGGGGGGGGCGGGTAGCCATGACATCCTGCTCAGCTCCGCTGCAGGGGTAAGGACCTCCCGGGACAGGCTGGGCCCTCGGAGGAAGGGAGCCGGGGCAGGAGGGGTGGGGCCCCCCGCACCCCAGGAACACGGGCTGGTGTTGGTTGAAGTCTGAGCGCCCCGCCTGGTGGGGAAGAGGGTCGCCCCACCCCCCACCCCCATGAGATGAGAATCTCTGCCCAGCCCGGGGCCCTTTCAGGAGGAAATTGGTTGACAAACAGGCCTTACCTGGAATGATCCACTGCCTTTCAAACAGTCCAAAGGAGGTTATTTACAAAAGGCCGATTGCTCTCCTGGGGCTGGAGGAGAGGAAGGGGGTGAGGCCCCAGCCTGCGGCCTGCGGGGCTCTGTCTGCTGCCCCCATTCTCCAGAATATCTGAGGCACTTTGTGGTTTCCTGCTCCGGAGGCTCACCTGGGGGCGGACTGACAGCAAGACAAAGGCCTGGGGCTTAAGGAAGCCCCCTTCCCCTGGCCCAGAGTCCTCTGTGGGGGGCCTCACTTCCCCCTGGGGGCTGCCCCCTCCCCTCCCCGCCTCCCCAGGGCAGCTCCCCGCTCTGCAGGAAGCCACAAGGAAGAGGAAGGAGCCCCGAGACCATCCTGCTCACGGAAGTGGCTGGATTCTGAAGGGCCACACAGCGCGTGATCCTGTTGACGAAAATGCCCAGAGTAGGGCAATCCATTAAGACGAAACGCAGATCGGCGGTTGCCTGACTTTAGGTTGGGGGAACGGGGAATCCTTGCTTCCTGGGCACGGGGTTTCCTTTCAGAGCGCAGAGGACGTTCTAGAATCCGATGGGCTGCTGGTGGCCGTGCGGGCGGTACTGGACGGCTCGCCTCCGGGAGGGACCTGTGTGGGCACAGCTGGCTCCTGGAGCCGGGCAGGCGGCCGTGCGTCGGGCCCGGCAGGAGAGAGGTGCGCAGACCGCCGCTCCCCACGGCGGCACTTGTGACCGTCCGTGTCGTGTCGTGGGCTTACTCGTGGAGGAACTTCTGGACCCAATTCCAGCTCCCCCACTTACGGGTAACTGGGCTAAATAATGAGCTCAGGAGCCCTTAGTCCCCCATCCGTAAAATGGACTCCACACAACACAATGACGGAGAGCACGTGGCCAGGTCCAGCGCACAGCAAGTCATACGTGCAGAGTGGGTACAAATGGCCTTGTTCCCCGGTGACGCTTCCTTCTTTCTTTTTCTTTTTCTTCCTCTCTCTTTTTTTTAAATGTTTATTTATTTTTGAGAGAGACACAAGACACAGAATCCAAAGCAGCTCCAGGCTCTGAGCCGTCAGCACAGAGCCCAACACGGGGCTCGAACCCACAAACTGTGAGATCATGACCTGAGTCGAAGCTGGACGCCCAACCAACTGAGCCCCCAGGTGCCCCTTTTTTTGTCTTTTTTTTTTTTTTTAAAGAGAGAGAACACAAAGGGCAGAAGGAGAGAGAGAATCTCAAGAAGACTCCACACCCAGCACAGAGCCCGATGCGGGGCTCGATCCCACGGCCCTGGGATCATGACCTGAGCCGAAACCGAGAGTGGGGCGCTCAACCGACTGGGCCACCGGGCGCCCCTGGCTGGTGTTTCTGATCGGGGTCCACGTCTTACTGTCTCTGCCAGATGGCCAGCCGGCTCCCCACACCCCCGGCCGAGGACAGAGGGCGGTAGCTCCTCCCCGGGCAGATGCTGGGAATTCAGACCTTCAGCATCACTGCAGCTACGAAAGGGCCTGGAGAGCTGCATTGTGCAGGTGCATCCAGTGAGTCAGGTCGCAGCCAGGTTCAAGCACTTTCTGCCTTCCGAGCGTCCAGCAGGGGTTGGAAAGGCCACTGCAGGGGACCAGGCGTTTGCTTGGGACTCGGCGGTGCAGGCAGCTTGTCTGTCGCCTGGGCTGGCGGCCCGGGGACCAGACCTGTGCAGGCGGGATCTGGGGTCCTGGCCTCAAGGCGGCGCTGTGTGCGGGTTGCTTTTGAATCCTGGCCCCCGTCCTTCCCCGACAGGGAACGACCCTCCTGGAGATCGAGGGGTTTAAAAAAAAAAAAGCTATTTAAAAACTTGTCAGTTTTTTTTTCTTTTAAGCTATGAGAAGAATGTTTGGAGCCTTCCCGCAAAGGAATAATAAGATTAAGTGATTTAGACGAGGCGGCTGGTGACATGCAGATACACGGGAAGAAAAATCTCTTGCTCAGGCTGAGCCAACGACGTGGGGAGCCCTTCGAGGTCTGACCTGAGCCTGGCAGCCGCATCTGGGGATTTCGAAGTCGGCCGTGCTGTGACGGTGATGACAAATCGCCCGGCTCACCCAGGCCCGGCCCTCCGCACCCTTTCCCGGTGCCCCCACAGCTGCAGGGGTAAAGCAGTAACAGCTCCGGCTGGCCGGTCGTTCAACTGGCTCCGGCCTCGCTCTCCGCCTGGATACACAGCCAGTCGGCACATCTCACTTAGTGTGGCCGTGGCACGCGGGCGGAAAGGGCCCAGGCCCGGCCCATCTGCTCCTCCGCGGAGGAGTCTGGAGGAAGACTCTGAAGCCCTGAGAGGGCCACCAGCTGGAAGGAAGGAGCCTGGGTCCCGGGATGACCTTGTGGAGCGGGCGCTGACCTGTGTTGGATCAAGATTCACGCAGGAAATAAGCCTTGACTGTGTGAAGCCACCGACCTTTGGGTTACGGGTGGTGGTAGCCGTCTCCTGCTGTGAACTGATGGTCACGGCCACAATTAGCTGAGCTCTCATCAGGGAAGCCAAGCTCCGGGCTGGGGGGCCGGGGCAGGGGCAGGTAAACGGCCCAAGGTTGGCCCCAGCCCCTCCCTCCCTGCAGGGCTGATTGGGGGGGGCTGAGTGCAGGGGTGGTGGGAGAGGGCGGGGCTTGCACACAGACCTGACGGCGGGAGTCACCACAGGTAAAGTAAGATTCCCCCACGGCCAGAAAGCCACAGGTGCCTTGTGTGACGGAAGGGGGACGGTGCGGCCAGCAGCTCACACAGGCGGGGGAGAAGCACCCTGAAGGGAAAGCTCAGGACGCGTCTGCTTCCTGTCACTGTGCGTTCAGCCTGTTTGTCATCTCTCGGTTCCCTGGGTCAGGAATCGGGCGCAGCTGGGCTCTCTGCCTGGGGCCGGGGCGGCTGACCTGAAGGCCTCAGGGAGGAGCAGCCCCCAAGCTCATTGGAAGCGTCACCAGAGGTCGCATTCTGGCAGTTCTAGACTTCAGGGCAGTGAAGGCTTGCCTGATTAGGTCAGGCCCACCCAGCCTCACTCTCATGATGAACCCAAAGTCAACTGATCAGGGATTTTAAGCATATCTGCAAATGCCCCTCACCGCCACCCCATAAGAATCCATACTCACAGACACGACCTCATCACATTCGCCGTCTTTTGTTGGTCAGACGTAGGTCCCGGGAGCTGCCCAGGCCCCAAGGATGAGAATTACACAAGCCGGTGACTCATTGGGAACCCCCATCTCTCCCCTTCACCCTGGAGCGTGTCCACCACATAAAAATTGCTTATTTTGGCAAATTTTATTTGGGAAAAACCCCCATGACCTGTGGACGCAATGTTTGGAGCCTTCCTGGGGCCCCGGAAGGCATCTGGCTGAAGAGAGGATCTCAACTCTAACCTGTATTTGCTTCACGGAAAACCTGCGTTAGACGACGGGTCAGGGTGGGGACATCTGACGAGGCTGTCTGAGGTCAAGAGTTGGGGAAACAAAGCCCTTTCCGGGGAGGGGGTCCCAGGAGGCCCCACTCCCTGCTGGCTCCCCAGGGGCGACTGCCCTGATCTGCCACCACGGGACCCGGGCGTGGACAGAGCCCAGGGCGTGACTCCTGTGTATCCGTGAACGTCCCGTGCACCCCAGCTATTGGGGACCCCGCATCCCCGGCTTGTAGGGGTTTCTGGAAACGTCTGGCTGATGCTATGCTGGGAGCACCTTCACCCAGATGCCCAGGAACCAGGCCTGACCCGGCGGCGGGCAGTCAGTTCCAGAACCGCGGAGTAGAGGGAGGGACAGAGCTGGTCCCGAATCACGTGGGGCGGGCCCTGGGGCAGAGGCGCCCCCTCTAGGAGCCGTGGCCGTGAGGGCTCTGGGTGAGAACCACGCCCCATGGCTCAGAGAGGGGCCGAGTCACGCAGGCGGCATTTTGGATGCAATGGGCTCAAGTTTCGTGGGTTAATTTAACCCAGTAAACTCTAGCGCTGCTTGAGCCCTGTCTCTCAAAAATAAATAAAAACATTAAAATAATAATAAAAATTAAAAAATCAGGGCACCTGGGTGGCTCAGTTGGTTAAGCATCTGACTTCGGCTCAGGTCATGATCGCATAGTCTGTGTGTGAATTCGAGCCCCACGTCGGGCTCTGTGCTGACAGCTCGGAGCCTGGAGCTGCTTCAGATTCTGTGTCTCCCTCTCTCTCTGCCCCTCCCCTGCTCACACTGTGTCTCTCTCAAAAATAAATAAAAACATTTTAAAAATAATAATAAGCCAGTAAACTCCAAGGCCGGGGTCACTGTCCACCCCTTTGCCACGCTGTGGCCATGCTCAGTGCGGGCACCGCGTGAGCCTGGCACTGATGCAGAGGACAGCACGCCCGGCTTCTCCACTCTGCCCTGGACTTGCCGCCGGACCTCAGTGGGTCCCCCAGTCTCCTATCAGCACTGTGCAGGGGTGTAAAACAGAGCTCTCTGTTTGAGCAGTTTGGTGGCGGGGGGACATCTCATGTAGAACAGAGATTAACCTGGAGGTAGAGGGGCCTGGGTAGCAGNTGAAGTCCACGTGACTCAGACCAGGCCTGAGGTCCCTAGTCACCAGAACATTCTATTTCCTGAAAGAGCCCGTGGATGGGATGGCCCGGAAACCAGGCAACCAACAAAAACCATGGGTTTTGTTGGATTTTTCCTTCTTTAAGTGTTTGGGGGAAGGGAGGCTGCCGGCCACCAGCCCTCCAAGGTCAGCAGCCTGGGTCTAGGCACCTCGTCTGGGCTCCCCTGCGCTGGCCGGCCCCTCCTAGGGCGTCCGCAGCAGGTGATCGCTGCCCCCCGCCCCCCCGTGTGCCGGGCCAGGAGTATGGGGCCAGCCGGGGGTGCTTCCTTCCAGGCCGTTGAATCGCACTCTCTGCTGCCTTCAGAACCCGGTCCCTTTCCGGCCAGGCCTTGTGGGGCATCCGCCAGGGCTGGAGGCAGAGCTGAGACGCTGCATAAACGTTTCAACCCTGTCTTCAGTTTTGTAGCTTTGTGTGCTTCCTGGGCCTCCGGGCAGCAGCGCTGAAAGCAGTAAATGGTGACACGTAAGCTGCGCAGTCTGAGCCCCAAGTCCTGGACCCGTCCCCGCTGCACCCCCAGGCCCCCCCCGCCCACCTCGGGCAGACACCTCCACCTCCGTTCTCGCCCCTTCTGGTCTGTTCCTCACACGGCAGCTGGGAAACGGTGGGGGCTTGTGTGGGTCAGAGCCTGATGCAAAGACGGCCTTGGGCCCCCCTTGGGCTGAACCTGCGGAGAGCGGAGGCCCGGCTGCGCATGGGCCGCGGACGGCTCTGTGGCCAGGCGGACTCTGGGGGGAAAAAGGCAGTTACAGAGCTAAACCAACCAAGAAAAAGAAGAAGAATACATGTGCACATGTGTACAGACTAAGAAAACACCAACAGAGAAGTATCAGCGGAGATCATCAACAGAACCGCGAGAAAAGGCTTCCATCACTTCTAGGCACATAAGTCGGTAAACTTGGATAAAACCGATGCTAAGAAAACCTAAATTATAAAACTTAACCCCAGAAGAGACGGGGGAAAAAGGACCCAATTACTGTTAACAAAAATAATGAAGTTCTCAGGTAGATAGCACTATTCCATGCCACGTGGTCGGGGGATTCCACCGTGACTGTAGGGAACGTGATACCCTCGTAACTGACCCATTGTACGGAGAAAGCAGGAAATTTCAACACTCTTTCCAAAAAGCTAGTGTGACACTGGTGTTGAATTTAATATAGAACAAAAACTTGAAAGCCACAGACCAAGCTCTCTTAAGAATATTCGTGAAAAAGGGGGCACCTGGGTGGCTCAGTCGGTTGATCCTCTGACTTTGGCTCAGGCCATGATCTCACGGTTTGTGGGTTCGAGCCCTGCGTCGGGCTCTGTGCTGACAGCTCGGAGCCTGGAGCTGCTTCGGATTCTGTGTCTCCCTCTCTCTGCCCCTCCCCCACTCATACTCTGTCTGTCTCTCTCTAAAATGAATACACCTTAAAAAAGTTTTTAAATAAAAGAGAGAGAGAGTGAGCAGGGGAGGGACAGAGAGAGAGAGAGAGAGAGAGGGAGGAGACACAGAAAGAGGCAGCTCCAGGCTCCGAGATGTCTGCACGGAGCTTGATACATGGCTCGAACCCACGAACCGTGAGATCATGACCTGAGCTGGAGTCGGACGCTTAACCGACTGAGCCCCCTGGCNAATAAAAGAGAGAGAGAGTGAGCAGGGGAGGGACAGAGAGAGAGAGAGAGAGAGAGGGAGGAGACACAGAAAGAGGCAGCTCCAGGCTCCGAGATGTCTGCACGGAGCTTGATACATGGCTCGAACCCACGAACCGTGAGATCATGACCTGAGCTGGAGTCGGACGCTTAACCGACTGAGCCCTCTGGTGCCCTTTCTTTCTTTTTCTTCTGCACTGTCCCTGGATCTCTCTGAAATGTAATAGCAGTAAATGAACAACGACAGCAAAGTCATAATTGTCATCATTATTAAAATGCCGAACTTATTTTTCCTCCAATACAGAGTTCCTACTGTGCCCTAGCTTAACGTTTGCGGCGTCTTTCGCTTCTTTTTCTGACCTACCCCAGGCGCCGTGCTCTCTACTCCACCCCCCCCAGTGAGGGAGCAGCTGGGGAGGCAGGGGGGGCGGGCGCCCCGGCCTCTCTCTGGACGTTGGCTCCGCAGGGAAGACGCAGGCTCGTCCGGGCCCCGGCCTCCAAATGCCCAGGGGTGCGTTGGAAGTTTAGAGTCCACGTTCCTGAAAAGTCAGTCCCTCTGGCTTCGGCCCCTGCGCCCCAGGAGCGACTTTCAGAAATTCTGAACCACCGGCCTCCCAGCTTCGAAATAGCCAAGTTCTCTCAAATGCCATGAAACGCAATGTAAACAACTTTGCAGCTCCAGCCACGAGTGTCCGGGTTGCTGAGGGGTTGCTAGGATATTATCTCCGCCGGGAAGTTCATCCGCCAAGTTCGAAGACCAGCAGAGCGGCTCTGCAGCAAAGCAGACGTGTTTGCAGAGAATGCGCGCCCCATCCTCCCGGCCGGGCCCGGGCGGCGGGGGTTCTGGGTGCTCACCAGAGGGAGTGGGGGGCATGGCCGCCCTGACCGTGGTCGGCCTGGCTGCAGGGTCCCGGGGGGCCCGCCTCCGGCTGTCCCCTTGGGTTGCCCCCTCCCTGCCCTGCACTCGTGGAGAACGGGTCACCCAGCCCTGGGAGGGACCGCGAGGCGGCTGCGACCAGGGCGCCGGGCGGGCTCCACCCCGGGCTGCGTTTCCAGCTGTGACGCAAGAAGGGGGGGTGTCCCGTCCCCGTCACCAGGACAGCGGCCCTAGGATTTGCCGTTTCTCTCAGACTAAAGGCCCACGTTGATGGCCTGGCTGCCGTCAGCATTGTTCCCCCAGGGATAGTGAAGTCAAAAGGCAATGAATGTGGTCTGGGGACCCAGGGGTCCCCGGGAGGGTCAAGGGTGCCCACCTGAGTCACCTGCTCCCAAGCCGGGTCTGATCCTGAGGCCCCCAGGGGGTCTTCCTGTCTTCCAGCTTCTCAGCTCAGACAGATGGATGTTAACCCATCGGGGGTCACTCCTCAGGGCCTTTGCACATGCTATGCCCTTGGCCTGGTTTGTCCTGACCCACCCCAAAGCTGCATCCACGAGGCAGGCCCAGCTCCTTGTTCGAGAGGCTGCCCTCATCGCCCCCGTGGCCGCAAGTTGGCCTGCGTGCGTCTCTGTCCCCAGTGACAGGACCCGTTCCTGCTCGAGTCCCAGTTCTTAGTGTCCCCTAGAGTCCCCAGGACCACAGGGGCCCCAAGACCAGCCACCGTGAGGCTGACGCCCAGGGAAGGTGTCCTCACCTCGGCACCATGGACATTCGGGGTCAGAACGTTCTCTGCGGCCGAGGTCTGTCCTGTGTGCTGTTGGACCCCCGCCCCCCGCCCACCAGAGGCCGTTAGTACCCCTTCCCCCACGACAGCCAAGCCTGCCTCCAGACACCTCTAGGTGGCCCCCCGGGGGCAAGGTCACTGCCCCCTGGCAGCCCTCTTGCCCGCAGGAAGGTGGAAGGGAGAAGACCAGGATCTGTTCTGATGCTGAGCCGGGCTCCCCCTGCCCCGGGGCCCCTGCACAGTCTGGCGGGTTGAGGCCAGATGTGCTGTGTCTGAAACAGGTGCGGATCCTGGCCCTGACCTCCCGACCCGTGACCCCAGGCCTCCCTCTGTGGCCTTTGAAGGGACAACCCAGCAAGATCTCTCGGGGAAGAGAAAAGATCCTTAGCGCAAGGAGGTGCGCGGGAGGCAGACAGGGCTGGCTCGTTGGGTAAGATCAGCGCAGCAGAAGGCAGCCGCCGTCTCCCAGGCCCGAACCCACGCACGGAAGCCCTTGGAGAAGCCAGCAGAGCAGAGGCCGGGGCCATCAGGGAGCCGGCGCTGGGGCCGAGGCCCGGCCTGCTTCTGGCCGGAGGCTAACCTGGCCAGGAACCTGCTTTGACCGTTCTCTCCGAGGAGGGGAGGGGTCCTCCACACATGGCAAAGCTGCCCTGTCCTCCCTCCGCACCCGCACCGCCTCTCGCCCGGCCAACCGCCCCGGCTTCCGCTTCCGACCTCCACTCTGACCCCTCCGATCCATCCCAAAAAGCGAACTGGCCACGGCCCGGAGGCCAGGCCTCTGGGGGGGCCCCAGTCCTCAGACCTCAGCTCAGGCACGGTCTTCTGCAGGCTGCGTCCGCTGCCTCCTGGCGAAGAGGAGGGCCCCAGGCGCCCCGTTATTACCAGTCTGCGTGCCTTCCTGGCGGTGGCGGTCTGCGCATCGGACGGGAACCCCCAGGAGGGCAGGCCTGGGTGTGTTTGGCCCCCACGGGCGGTTTGAGCACCTGACGGCAGGCAGGCCGCCATACGGCTTGGGGGTGGATGAATGAATAGATCCACACCAACAAGGGCCCTCCCTCCTCCAGCGGCCGAGGGCCCGACTCCAGGCTGCCGCTGGCCATCGAGTCCCCACCCAGCCCCGCCTCTGACCCCGTACACAGCCTCTGCCCTCGATGAAGCCAGCCTGGTGTGGCCGCGGAGCTACCTCCAATGTGTCGGGCGGCAGGGCCGGATCAGCAGCCTGGAGGGTTCTAGAATCTTCGGAAGGTGCTGAGGTTGAGCCAGGCCCAGGCCCTGACGGACAGGTCAGTGCTGGCCACAAGGACCCTGTGTGGGTCCCGGTGTGAACAGGGCTGTACGGGGATCGGGTAGGGGAAGAGCGCTGTGGGTGGAATTCTCCGGAGCGTGCGGCCCGTGGAGACGGCCGCGGGATGTGGACGTCCCCAGTCACACACGAAGGGCGCGGAGCACAGAGCGTTCGCCCTCCGGCGCCCCTCCCACCTCCCATGGGGACCGGAGTGGAGGGTGGCGAGGTCCTCATTAGAGCGGCCCTTTCCCACGCCACCCCCTCCTGCAGTGGACAGACCAGGTCCCAGGAGGGAGGCTGTGACAGGGACTGACCCCGGCCAGACCCGGAAGCTGGTGCTGGAATCTCTTCAGGCCCAGCCCTGGGAGAGCGGAGCAGAAGACCCCGCCCCCCGAGGCCACTCCGTGCCAGGGCGCTGCGCCCACGCGGGCTCTCCTCCAGGTCTTGAATTCAGGGCCCCGAAGGCCCTTCCGACTTCGCACCTTTAGGCCTGTCGCTGAAGGAGAGAAACTCGTTTCCCATCAGGGCCCTGAAGGTGGGGACCAGGTGAGAACCTTCTGGAATGTTCTGGCATCTGGCCGAAGACGAAAACCCATCCTGGTGGGAAGGAATCTAATCGTGCCCTGTTACGTGAAGGTCCTTGCTAACAGTCACTTGGAACGTTTCAGCCTCCGCACAAAGGATCATTTCCCGAGAAGCGCTGAGTCACCGTCGATAAGGCTGTCAGAACCTCGCAGGAGGGCACGGCCCCTTCTCTTAATTCTTCTGGCACCGTTTCTGCTCAGGGACGCGAGGCATGTGGCCAGGGCGGGAGGGTCACCTGCCTGAGCCACAGGGTCCCTGGCACAGAAGAGCCGGCCGGAGGACCCCAGACCCCTGCTAAGCTGAGCAGGGCTCAAGGAAAGGCTCCTGGGCCAGGTGAGAAGAGGGGCTGAAACAGAGGGAAACTGAGGCAGAGGCCCAGCCACCAGACTGCACACACAGTGGGGTTCATGAAGGGCTGTGCCCTCCAGGGCTCGGGGGCCATGGTTCTCGCTGTGTTAAGCTGTGACAGCTCATTCCATCACCACTGGGCCCGGGGCTCTGGGTCTGGCCTCCTCTGGTCAGAGGGACCTTGGGGTGTGAAAGCCTGCACCCCCAGACTGCAGCAGAATACATTCTCAGGATGACGCTCTCTGTGGGGCTTCCTGCTCCGGGGCCAGAGGCGGGGCCCCTCAGGGCGCAGCACCCCTTCTCCCCAGCCACCTCCCGCTCTGGCTTCTGGGGTCCC
>NW_027530380.1:626280-626539 GCF_008692635.1 Crocuta crocuta | reverse complement strand
AACCTCCTCTGCCCACAGCTTCCAAGGCTGAGTTGTCGCCCCGCAGAATGTAACAGCGTGGAGCCAACCCCCGGAGAGCGAGTCAGAAGGCAAGGCCGGGCCGCCGTCGGTGGGAGTCGTGGGGTCGAGGCTCACTCGTGGGCTCTGCTACTTCTCTGAGGCTGGTCCTCGGGGTGTTGGCCTTTGGCCTCAAGGGGCCTCAATCAGGAAAGACTCATCAGGAAAGAAGGGAGGGTGGGAAGTTGGATGGAAAGCAGAT
>NW_027530380.1:618143-625794 GCF_008692635.1 Crocuta crocuta | reverse complement strand
CCCCTCAGTTCAGAGTTCATGGAGACCTCCGTGAAGGCCGCGTGCCCGTGTCAATACGCACTTTGTGCCCCGCACAGAGCACAGCTCCTCGGGCGTCCCCAGAGAGCCGTCACATGCCCCCACCTGCCGAACCTGGCGTCAGGTGGAGGGGCGTCCTAACCTCACAGGCACACCTAGCCGGAGGCCACTGCAGATGGAGGCCACCAGCGTGGGCAGAGAGACCCCCACATCTGGGGGCCCAGCACTTCCACATTTTCTGCAATTATCGAAGAAGAGATGCAAACCCAGAGCGGGCTGTGGTCCCCTCCAGGCACCCGGAACTTTCTGGACTCTTCCAGGACATTCTGGAAACCCCAGTGCCTGATGCTCCAAGCATTACGATTCATGGAAATGGCCCCGGGCTTCAGCTCATGCTTCTGAGGAAGAACGATGCCAGCCACCCAGGCATTGCTGGGGCCTCACCCCATCCCCCGGTCCTCCCTGAGCCGGCCGGGTCCAGCCCCGCCCAGGCCACATGTCCCTCGCGCTCCGGTGTTTGTTTTTTTTTTGGTGTCCCTGGCGACGCCTGGTTCTGCGGGTCCCTGTGCTTTCCAAACCTCTCCAGGTGACTCCAGTTCACAGCGAGGGCCGCGGGACCCCACCCCAGGCCCTTGAGACAGTCTGCCTGCGAAGGTCTCCTGTACCTGCTCTGCCCGCCCCCAGCCCTGCGCTTCACCCCGTGTCCAACCCTGGGCTCCTCCTGCAGCTCTGAGCCCCACCGCCGCCTGGCAGCAGCGAGACGGGCATGCGTCCAGGTGGGGCCTGCTTGTCAAGGGGACCCTGAGCCACCGGGTGTGTGCTGTGAACAATGTCGGTCCGGGGAGGGGCCGGAAGCTCGGGGAGCGGGGAGGGGTTGAGCTGCAGGGAACCAGACACGGGGGGCGGCAAGGCTCTCTCCCCACATCTGCAGGGCTGAGTCACGGCAGAGAGAGCGGAGGATAAGGAGTGGCCGTGATAAGGGACTCCTGTGAAAGGGAGAAACCCTTTCCGACCCCCCACCCCCACCCCGTGCTCAGCTGCATCTCCAAGGAATCCTCCCTGGAAGAGAACTGACTCAGCCGGCTCACAAGGGGGGGACCCGAGAGTGGCTGATGCCTGGCACCAAAGCTGGCCTTTGAACGCCACGGAGGTCATGCGCCCTGCCCGCCCCTCCCCCTGCACAGTCGAGAATCCCCATATAGCCTCTGACTCCCCTAACCCTTAACCACTCACAACCTACTGTTGACCGGAAGCCTTAGCAAAGGGATAAACATCAATTAACACATTCTGTGTTTATATATATTATGTATTCTATCCTTTCAATAGAGCAAGCCCGAGAAAAGAAAGTGTCATTAAGAAAATCATAGGGGCGCTGGGGTCAGTCGGTTAGGCGTCCGACTTCGGCTCAGGTCATGATCTTCCAGTTCATGGGTTCAAGCCCTGCATCGGGCGGGCTCTGTGCTGACAGCTTGGAGCCTGGAGGTGCTTTGGATTCTGTGTCTCCCTCTCTCTCTGCCCCTCCCCTGCTCACCCTCTGTCTCTCTGTCTCTCTGTCTCTCTCTCAAAAATAAATAAACATGAAACAAAAAGAAAGAAAATCATAAAGAAGACAAAATACATTTATGCGCTGGACTGTATTGAAGGAAAAAAATCTGCGTGTAAGGGGACCCATGTAGTTCAAGGGTCACTTGCATTTTCAAAGGTGTGGCAGGAGGAGAGAGAAACCANCGGGTCCCACACTGAAGAGGCCGGGGAGGGGTCACCGTACAGGGTGCGCTGTGCTGTGAGGCCCCCCCGCGGCAACCCCCCTTGGCGGAGGGCGGCTCTAAGTTTCGTCGGAAGGTTTCTGACGCACCACCGACAGGGGACGCTGGAGGGGGACTCCGGGGAGGGTGCTGGCCTCAGCGACCTGTGACGCCTGCGGCGGGAAGAAGCCGGGCAAGCTGAGTCCTGCTGAGCCAGCCTCCAGCAAATCGGGCTCCCTGGGTGAATACGCACTTGGAACAATTGTGGGGTTTGCCATCAGGGCCTGCCGGTCGGGTCAGACGTGCCAAGGGACAGCCGCCCCCACGGCGGAGGGTCAGGCGCCCCGCCGGGGACTTCCAGGGGACTCAGACGGATCAGCCCCGCCCCGCAGCACGGCGGCAGGTCTTTATGGCACAAGACCCTCCAGGCTGGCACTCTTGTCAACAACTGGATTTCCCTCCCAAGTGCAAGGCCAGCAAGTCCTCGCGTCCGGGATGAATGGACTCCAACCTGGAGGCGCAGAGTGGGGGCGAGGGACGGCAGTGGCCCCCGGAAAGCCGGGGGGAGGCAGAGCTCCCCCCGATGAGGCGGGCGGGTGACGGAGCGGCCTCGTCCGCCACCTCGGAAGGTCACTGGCCGAGTCCCTCACGTCACTGGGAAAGAGCTGTTTTGCACCAGCCGGGAAGCGCATGCTTTGCTCGGTGCTGAATTGTGGGAGAAGTCCCCGGGCCGGCCCCGCACGCGCGTGTCGCCCGTGAGGACGCGGCCAGTGTGACCAGCACCCGCCCAGACACGGACGCTCACTTCCGTTGCAGTTTTCCGATTTCCCGTTTGTTCTGTCGGGGCCGCTCGTAGCGGGAAGGCGAGAGCCTCCCCCGGAAGCCTCCTGCACCAGCGTGAATTGGCAGAGACTCGGGGGCTTGCATGGCCCAGAGGGTTCGCTCAGCTCCCGGGGGGCCAGCGGGTGCTGCCCGGCCCCCAGAGCCCGTGTCCCCCTGTGGCCACGTGCTCGGTGCTGCTGTTGAACTCGGCTCCAGCACGCCCCCGCTGCCCGTCTGGGCCAGACCTGATCAGGTGCTTGGGCGTCCCCGCGCCGCTCCAGGAGGCCTGTGGATTCCAGGGCTTGTCACTCTCCGCCGTCAGTGGCTCCCCGCACCCAGGCTCGTCTGGGGGCCCCACGGGTGGGCTTGAGAATGTGTGGACCCTCTTTTGTCCGTGACCTCGGTTAGGAACCACTCCCACCTGGGGGGATAGGTCTTCCCCTTCCTGCAGGCGACTCCGTGCCCCCGGACACGTCTGCCCGCCTCCCCCCAGCACGGCTCCCTGGGGACACTGCAGGGGGGGCACAGCCAAGCCACAGAAGGTCCCGTCTCCCCCCCCCCCCCCGGGGACCCACTCTCCAAACCCCTTCCCTGTACTCTCACCACCTTTACCCACACGGTCAGAGCAGCAGGCGGCGCCTTCCCAGCCTCGACAGCGACAAAGATGTGGCATTGCACCCCCTTCGCCACCTGCCTGGGGGCGCTGAACTCGTGCAGACCCTGATTGCTTGAACCCCGAGTCTCGAGAATTTGGGGTGGGGAGCGGGACGGGAGGGGAGGCGTGCAGGAGGAGGGGCGGGTCCTCCTGGTCTCAACTCGGGACCGGCCCATTCGGAGCATTTGGAAACAGGAGACATGGGACTTTGTCCTCCTTCCTGGTTCTTCTGGAAGCTTCATGCATCCCAAAGCCCCCTTGCTCTAACTCCCAGGGCACGGCCCACGCAGGCAGCTCAGCTCTGACTGTGCTCTGAGGCTCCAGATGCAGCCCCACGAGATCCTGTCCCCTCAGTGCAGCTCATCTCCTTTCGGGTGTTAGCAGGAAAGCGCACTGAGCAAACTGATTTATACTAAAGTGAAAGTGGCTGATAGATAGCTAACCCTCTAAGAGCCATTAGCATTTTCTAGAAAGCTGGTTTCTAGCCAAATTATCACTGATTAGTAGGCTTCACATTTATGCCAAATCAAAGGAAACTGGGGGGCGGGGCGTAGAGGGGACATTGGAGGGTAGAGGCACAGAGCAGGCCACTTCGAAGCTCTCCCCTCGATGCCGCTCCTCTCCTCGTCCAGCTCTCTGCCTCGATGGGACACAAGTGCGGGACGTGGGGAAGGTGTCCCTGGACCGAGTCCCAAGGTGCTAGCCCCACGCCAGAGCTCCTGATGGGATCGCCCTCTGTGGACCCTGGACGCCCCCCGTACCGTCTTGAGGTCCTTGCTGACCCCGGGGTTCTTCTGGCTTCACCGGAGTGACCTTGGTCCAAGCTGAGCAGCCGCTTGTGTCCGTGCGCCCACCGCGCCCCACGGTTAGGGCCCCCGGAGGACAGAGTCTGCCCCTCCCGGCCTCGCTTGGGCACACAGAGCCGTGGAGACCGGGGGGCAGCTCGAATGACACAGGTCAGCCCCTCGACCCCCGGGGGCGGCCAGGTGACCGGCTCCCCGACGTACGTGGGCCACCACCCTCCGCCTCACCTCCCGTCAGTCAGGACTAGCGGTGGATTCTCCGTCGCCGCTCAGCCCCGAGTCCCAGCTTCTGCTGACTGGGGGTCGGAACAGGCGTCCGAGGCTCAGAGGTGTATGTGAAGCACGTGCTGTGTGCAGGCGCCGTGTCAGCCCCTCCGCGTGGGCCGCCCAGGCTCGCAGCACCAGGAGCGTCACTGCTCGCAGCCCCAGTGTCCCCAGGGCGGCACGTGGGCCCCAGGGCCTCTCCGCAGGGGCCGGCCAGAGAGGAGGGCGCGGCGGGGCAGGCAGCACAGGCGGGCACAGCTTACCGTCCGACGCGGTGGGCGTGGGCGCGTCCAGAGGTGGAGACAGAGACAGACCGAGGGGCCCAGAGACAGAGAGACTGAGAGACAGCAACAGGAAGACAGAAAAGGACAATGAGACACACAGAGGGAGAGAGAAGACGGGGGGCTCTAAGGGGGGACACCCCGAGGATTTTCAGATGGAGGCAGGGGCGCTGAAATCGCTCGATGCCGGGCGGTTTCCTGGAGGGTCGGTATCTAGGTCACAAATCCTCTACGAGACACGTTCCTTGGCTAATGAGGACAGCTCCTTCCCCTCGGGTTGAAATTAGGGGCACGGATTTAATTTAACATCTTCATCTTCTGTGTGTGTGTGTGTTTTCTTTTCTTTCTTAACAGCGAGGTTTCTAGGCATAGGCAGGGCTTTTAATTCAAATCTGCGTGTATCCGAATCCCAGCGGGGAGTTTTCATCTTCCAGAGGCGTCTGTCCTCTCTCCCTCCCACACAGGGGGCCTGGGCGGCGCGGCCCAGAGCGGGCGGGTGGGAGGGAGAGAGGAGGGGGGCGTGGGGGAGGGTGCCCCGGGGCCGCAGACACACAGGCTGGGGTCGGGCTGGGGGAGGGCCGGGTCCACCCCCCAGGCCCCCCACTGAGGGCCCAGCCTCGCTCACACCCCATTTGTATCAGGGAGCAGTCAAGCTTCTCGTGTGGCACCTGCGTGCGCCCGGTGGCACCCTGTGCTTGCAGACGCCTGTCCCGCGGGGCCGGCGCCCGAGCCGGGCTCCTGGCATGTACTTATCTCTAGGCCGTGATGCACGAGCTCCCGGAGAGAGACTGAAGGCTGCCGCGGGACCGGGCATTCCTGGACGCTGGCATCACCGCTGAGCACCAGACAAGGGTTGCAGGCACGGCTGTCACCAGGTGACAAATGGGTCCACCCCGGAGGCAGGGCAGCTCCAGCCTCCTCCGACTCCTGGAGCGGAGAGGGGGTGGGGCGGAGAGGGGGCGGCCTCTGGAAGGCACGTCTGCGCCTCCCCAGACTGTCTCCTTTGTCCCCAACACAGCGGGGCGGTGTTCACGGACGCCTGGCTGCCGTCCTGAGCCCTCACACTCACAAACTCCCGGCGGTGCCCCCCCCCCAGGAAGGAAGTACCCTAAGGCCCCTCTCTTACAGTCAGGGAAACTGAGGCAGGAGAGGGTAAGTGGCCAGCGAGTGAAGGGGACAGGGTCCGAGCCAGGCTGCCTGAAGACGGGGACCGCCCTCCTGCCCACGGTGCCTGGTGTCGGGCACCATCGTCCCCAGCCTGCCGGCGAGGACATAGGTCTCAAGGACGGGAGTCCGGCCCAAGGTCACAGAGGTGGCGGGCGGCTGGAAGGAGCCGCAGCCGCTTCTGGCTGATGCCGGAGCCCAAGTCCTTCCTCCCACTGAATGGCCGGGAAGCCTGGCCCCACGGGGGCGTGGCCCCGAGGCTGCAGTGAGGTGACCCCAGGTGCCCCTCGAAGGGCGTCCTGTTGGCAAGCAGGCCCCTGGCTCACCGTCCTTCCTGCATCCAGTGGTCTCCCGGTCGGTCGGCGGCTGCCCGTCTAAACGGCCCCCGGCCCTCGGCGCGGCTCTCTTCCCACAACTCTTACGTTCCCCGAGGTGCTTCGAGGATTCAGGCAGGGATGGTCAGGTCACGTTGCCGGGGAGGTCGGGGGACCCGGGTTAGGGTTCTGCTTCCCTCGGCATCGGCGTGGCCATCCCCTGCGCTGTCCCCACGCGGTGGCAAAGCCGTCACCAGCGGCCCCAGGCTCTCAGGCCCGACCACTGCCAGACCGGCTCAGGTCACCGCATGGTCACCCCTGGACCCATCACTGGAGCCCAGGGCTTCCAGGGCTCGAGGCCCAGCTGGACCACGAGCCTCCCCAAAGCTGGAGAGAGGTCAGCCCCACCCGGGCCTCACGGCCAGAGCGGTGACGGCGGCCTCCAGGGAGGGCTGGGGCCCCGCCCCGGAGGGAGCCTGGGCCACCCGCCCCTGGAGACCACGCCTGCCAGCTCTAAGCCCCTGGGGACGCGGGGGACGCGGGAAGGGACCCAGGAGCCCATGTGTGTCCCCTCGGTGTCCGGGATGTGGGGGTGCGTGGCCGCTCATCGCAGCGTGAGCCACGCTCTCCCAGGTGCCCAGAGCAGTGTCGGGTGAGGCCCCCACGGCAGCCGCTGGAGGCGTCGCCCTCCTGCGCCCCAGCCTCGCCCGAGTCGCCAGGACACAGGCCCGCTCGCGTCCGGGCGGAAAATGTTTCCCTGGAGGTTTCCTCCCCCGCCCTGCCCCCACGGCCCCCACGGCCCCTCCCCAGCCTCTCCCTGGCGAGCCCGTCCCTGCGCCCCCCCCATCCCTGTGGACCCGCCTGTCCTGGAGTCTCGAACAAGTGACATGAACAATTTTCGCTCCTTCCTCTGACGTCGTACAGAGTCCTCGAGGCCCTGCGGTCGCAGCACGTGTTCGCGCCTGTGCTGTTCGCCCCGACGAGATTCCGCCGAGGGCACGGGCGCGGCTTGTGCGTCCGCCCGTCTGCTGGTGGGCAGTGGGCTGTTTCCGCCGCGAACAGCGACCCGGTTTGCACACCCTGCGGGCAGAGCCCCCGAGCGGCACCGCTGGGGCACGCGGCCGTCCTGTGTCTCAGGAACGAGGCCGGGCCGTTTTACACATCCACGGCGGCTTTGCTTGTTTTTGTTTGTTTGGTTTTTGGGGGGTTTTGTTTTTGTGTGATTGCCTGGTTTGCAGCGTTGCTGGGAAGCCACCACAATGGGGCTGGGTCCCTGTCACTTGCAGGCATTCGACAGACGGTGCAGAGTGGCAGGGGCGAGGGGTGGGGGGCATCGTCAGGCCCCGATCTAGACGTGAACTCTGGTGTGGGCACTCCGGCTGTGTGCCCTTGAGGGAGCTACTAAACCTCTCTGGGCCTCCCTTCCCTCATCCATCCAGCAGGGCTGTTGGGAGGCCTGAACGAGCCCTGAGGTGCCCGGATCAGCCCTGGGCCACAGCGAGCGGGACGGAGGGCTCAGCACGCCCGGGCTCGAGCCCGCGGCTGTGTGGTCATCGCTGCCGCCCTGCAGGGGGGGGGCCGCGCG
>NW_027530380.1:617210-617978 GCF_008692635.1 Crocuta crocuta | reverse complement strand
CCTGCGCGGCAGCCCGCCCACCGCAGATACCCAAGCCCGGGCGGCGGTGCTTAGAGAGAGTGTGTAACACCCGTAAAATCCAAGGAACGCAATATTCCCAAATAAGGTCTCCTACGCGCTTCCCAGAAGGCAGGCCCAGGAGACGCATCGTAGGAGGAAGAAAACGCCGGCGTCCCCTTCCCTCGCGGGTCCCTTTGCAAGGCAGAGCGCCTGTGCCTCTGGTTCCAGCAAAGGGGCTTGACAGTCGCCCCCCGACCCCGCGGCGCCCGGCATTCTCGCCACAATTAACCGCGTGGCGTGCGGGGAACCGATAGGCGAGGCTCAGGGTCAATGGGCAGGACGCGGCCCGCTGTCGGTCACCAGGAGGGCTTTGGGGACTCCAACCAGCTGTCACCCCAGATGTTCACACCATGCCCCCCCCCCACGCACCTGTTAGTGACGGGGGTCCTGACAGCTTCCAGAGAGATGCTTCCGGACACGGACCAGCCTGTCCTCGCCCGGGAGCCGTGGCGGCTCACAGAGCCCAGGGGCCTCGGCCAAGGCGGCCGCAGACCCGCACCCGGGCCCCGGCCCCTCTCACCCGCGGGGTGACTTCGGCCGAGTTGCTTAGTCGCCTCCGGCGGATGCCTGCTCACCGGCCAAACTGGTGCAAATAGGTGAAACATCGAATCGAGAAACAAGGTTCGTGAAAGTGCCGGCCCGTCGGGAAGCTCGCGGAGAAGCGGCGGCCGCCACCCCGTCTGCATCGGGGCCGCCTCGCTGGTCCCG
>NW_027530380.1:616073-617114 GCF_008692635.1 Crocuta crocuta | reverse complement strand
CAGCCCCCGCGGCGCCCGCCCGTCCTGAGGCTTCCCTCCCGCCCGTCACGCAGTGTCACTGGGAGAGGAAGGAGCCTCCCCAGCAGGGCCGCTGCTCCCCGGAGAACCCCAGAGACCACGTGCCGCTTCTGAGACGCCAGGTGCTGGGACGGGGCAGCCGTGTCCGCTTACCTGGGCCACCCGCTGTGGCTCAGCAGGGGGGACGCCTGGGACAGCGGCCACGGCGTGGGCACGGGAGCAGCCAGGGTGGCCCACGGCGGGCTGCCCAAGGCCCGGTCAGCATATCGTTTACTCTAAATTCCCTCTCCACCTGTGAAAAATGCCAGACCCCTCCTCGTGGCCTGCACTGCCCTGTCCGGGGGCCCCTGTACCACATTTCCTAGTATGTCTGCTCCTTGTGGCCACAGGACCCTTGCACATGCTACTTCTGATGCCTGGAATTCCTTTTGTCCCCTCTCTCCACCCTGATGAGTCATGTTCATTCTTCTGCTCCTTCTAGTGCCCGTCAGTACTGGTGAATCTGTTTGGAAATAGGATTTTTGCAGCCGCGATCAAGTTATAATCAAAGATCACAACATGAGATCTGGATTTACAATGGATTGGGCCCTTAATCCAATGACGAGTGTCCTTTTAAGGGACAGAACAGAAGACGCAGACGCAGAGAGGGAGGCACTGTAGGGAGGGAGGCAGAGGTGGGAGGGGCGCGTCCAGCAGCCGCCAGAAGCCGGGAAAGGGGCCTGGAACAGCACCTTGCTCGGCGCCTTCAGAAAGACCCCTCCCCCCCGTCGACCCCTCGGTCGCAGACTTCTGGGCTCCAGAACTTGGAGAGAATAAGTCTCTGCTGTTTTAAGCCGCCCCATTGATTACAATCGGTCGCGGCGGCCCAGGAAGCTAATAAGCTGGAAAGCCTGCCCGCTGGTGGGGACCGACCCAGTGTGGCCAGAGCGGAGGCGCTCCCTGAGCTGCGGGACTTCGGGGCTCTAGCGCCAGGACAGCCCCGAGCAAGCGGGACGCGGTCACGCCTGCCCGCAGGCCGGCGGC
>NW_027530380.1:608745-615145 GCF_008692635.1 Crocuta crocuta | reverse complement strand
CCCGCACCGTTCCAATCACGGCATGAACAATGGCAAGAGCCTCATGTGTCCTGTTTCCCAGCAGCTGACACAGCACCGCGGAAACACGGTGCCCAGTAAAGGTGGGTGGGAGGCATGAATCCCCGGGAGCAGATTTCGGGTAGATGGGGAGGTCCCAGGGCATACAGTTGGTGCTCAGCTCTGAGAAAGCTGGCCAGCAACGAGCAGGTTGTGTGTGAGGTAGGGAGCACCTCGTCCCCGGGAGCATTTAAGCAGAGGCTGGTGGGATGCCGGGAGGGCCAGCCTATACTGCGTGAGAGCCGCGGTCAGTGCTAAGACCCCTCGTGTGCCAGGATTCTGCCAGAGGCCTGACCCGAGCACACGAGACACAGAGGGCAGTTAGCTGGGGGGCCGGGCGCCCAGGAGCACAGACTGAGGACACTGAAGGGTGACAGCGGGGCCCAAAGGCGTTACTACGAAAGGCAAAAGGAGAGAAGCATCATCATCAGAGTCAGAATTGTCGGACCCATTTTAAAGGTAAAAAACAAAGGCAGCAGGTGAACGAAGTTTCCCTTCTCTCTGGAGATTAGAGCGGGGTCATTACCTCACCTTTGCCGCGCTCATCAGCGTTCACGGGGCCCTTTCATGCTCTGCCCCAGGGCCCGCCAGCCTCGGCTCAGAGACCAAGGCTTCTTACAGCTTCCACTTCCTGTGTAAAACGGCTGCTCTGGCTCCCGCCATCGAGGCTGTATCCCAGCCGGAAGGAAGGAGGAGAGGAGAGGGGAAGCGTATGACTGTTTCTTTAAGATACTTCCTGGGAGTTGCATCCTATGCATGATCGTAATTAACTGTCGATGAGATGGTGTTGTGAAAACCTTAGGAAATTTTCTCTTGTTAAATTGTGTAATTGATCCCACACCGTCAATTTAGTGCCTACCCTGTGTCACTTCGTCTTAGAGATTTTTCACAACAGCCCTCTAAGATAGGTCCTGGCAAGCCCATTTCACAGATGGGGAAACTGAGGCTCAGAGAGGACTGCCTTGCCTGCCGCCCCACCCCGAGGATGTAGCAAGGCTGGAGCCAGAGCCCAGGGCCCACCGATGCCAGGCCAGCCTCCACCGTGCCACCCACCACTCTGGGCCACCTGAGAGCCACGGCCCCTTCGTGTTCTCTCTTCGGTTTCCCAGGATCACGCTGTGTCCCGTCCACCCGAGGTGGCCCCTCGGAGGAGAGGCCGGCGCATGGAGAGCAGTGACGGAGCAGACGGCCTCCGGGGAGGCTGGCTGTCCCACGGAGGCCAGCCTCCCACAGAGAGGCGTGAGGGGCTCTGCTACCCTGGGCCGGGGATCAGGCAGCTGGGAAGCTTCCACACGGCTCTCTCGCAGCCTCTCCTCTGTGCGGCGGTGGCAGACCCCGGGGTGCGAGCCCCAGGGTCCCGGCCAGCCTCGACCCCGACAGAAGCGGCCCATCCCCTCCCCCGTACGGTGAGCACGCGATCCAGCCCCTTCGGTGCCTAGAACGTGCGGTTCCTGAATCCCGCCCTGCCCCCAGGACCACCAGTTCATTGTTTAAAACCCGAGTGGGGGGCGCCTGGGTGGCTCAGTCGGTTAAGCGTCCGACTTCGGCTCAGGTCATGATCTCGCGGTTTGTGGGTTTGAGCCCCGCGTCGGGCTCTGTGCTGGCAGCTCAGAGTCTGGAGCCTGATTCGGATTCTGTGTCTCCCTCTCTCTGACCCTTCCCTGCTTATGCAGTCTCTCTCTCTCTCTCTCTCTCTCAGAAATAAATAAAACATCAAATAAAAAAAAAAAAAAAACACAAAACCCGTGTGGTGCCGTACGGACTGCAAAGTAACACCGGCTTCTTCCGACACCCAGTCTGCAGCTCGCAGACGCCCAGCCTGGAGCGGAGCCCGCCAGGGCCCGGATTGGGGCGACACTCCCCTCGCTCGGGCAGCGTCTGGCCGGGTGTGCAAAAGGCCAGCAGCACCGCCCTGGGGGGCTCCGTCCAGACGGGGACTAGGGAGCCCCAGCGGGACCGGCCGGGGCGTCACCCGCCTCCCACTGCCTGGTGGACGCGGACTCGGGATTAATTGTTTCTCACACGGGCAAGAGCAGAGAGGCCCCTGCAAGTGATAACTTGGCTCTGTGACCAAATAAGGCAATATTACATTTCACTGTTGCCGGCCGCCCGTGGAGCCGCGGGGGCACCGGGGAGAATCGCTCGAGCTCGCTGTCTCCGTTCCCAACGTCCAATAACTCTGCCCAAAGCCAGTTAGCATTTCCTTATAGAAACAGCCATAAGTCATGTTTTAAATACACTAACAAACCTGGTGACCCCATCTCTCCTGAGGGGGCCGGGTGGCAGAAGCTGGCTTTGAACTCCCACAGGCACGATTTACAAGGCCGGGGAGGCCGAGGAGTTTTATTCCAGGGCTTGAGCGAAAGCAGAAGCGCCTGGCTGAGGACGGCCCGTCACGAGCTGCCTGCTTCCGCCCGGAGAACTGAGTCGCAAAATGAGGCTGTTGTGGCTGCTGCAGAGACAGCTGCGGGCCACCTTCCCGTCCCGACCGCATCCACAGGGACCGTGCGTGGTTTGTACCTGCTGGTAATAACCAGACACGTGCAGACGTCGGGACCCCGTTGGGAGGCTCTGCACGCTGAGCAGAGCTCCGACCCCCCGCGTGTTGCCCCACGTGACCCTCTGGGAAGGCCATCCCCGCCCCCCCCCCGGCTTTGCCGTGCCCGGTGCCCGCGGTGCTGACCGCATTACACGGCCAGGAGGGCACGGTCCAACAGAGCATGTCCGACGGGCGTGCGCCAGCCTCGCCCGCCTTCAAAATGGGATTCTCAGGGGCGCCCGGGGGGCTCAGTCCGTTAAGCATCCGAGCTTGGCTCAGGTCATGATCTCACGGTTCGTGGGTTCGAGCCCCACGTCGGGCTCTGTGCTGACAGCTCCGAGCCTGGAGCTGCTGCGGGTTCTCTGTCTCCCTCTCTGTGCCCCTCCCCCACTCGTGCTCTGTCTCAAGAATAAACATTAAAAAAAAAGTGGGATTCTTTAACCATGAGACCAGCAAGCCTCATACCCAGCTTGATGTCAGGAACTCTGGCTGTTTGTCCCCTGCTCTCTGCCTCAGAGCATCCTTCCCACACAGCGTAGATGCTCGGGACCCGTTTTCTGGAAAAGCGAATGAGTGAGCAAATGAATGAATGAATGAATGAGTGAGTGACTGAAATGTATTATTGCATCTCTCCCCGGGGCAGTCTCTGGTTTGCCTCCCTCAAATCTCATCCCAGGGGCTTCTGGTTTAGTCGGTAGAATGTGTGACTCTTGATCTCCCTCGGGCTTGTGGGTTCGAGCCCCACTTGGGTGTAAAGATTAATTAAAAATGAGATCTTAAAAAAAGAAACTCGGGCAGGGGCGCCTGGGGGCTCAGTCAGTGAAGCATCTGACTTGGGCTCAGGTCATGATCTCACGGTTCGTGGGTTCGAGCCCCACGTCGGGCTCTGTGCTGACAGCTCCAAGCCTGCAGCTGCTGCGGGTTCTGTGTCTCTGTCTCTCTCTGACCCTCCCCTGCTCACACTCTGTCTCTCTCTCTCTCAGAAATAAATAAAAAAGAAAAACATTAAAGAAAAAAGAAAGAAAAAACTCGGGGCACCCGGGGGCTCGGTCAGTTGAGCATCCGACTTTGGCTCAGGACATGATCTCCCAGCTGGTGAGTTCGAGCCCCACCCTGGGCTCACTGCTGCCAGCCTGTCTGTGCAGAGCCTGCTTTGGATCCCTGCTTGCGCTCTCCCAAAAATAAATAAATATTTTTTAAAACTCTCACTGGACGGGGGACANACCGAAGGCGGTCGTCCTGACAGAGCACAACCCCGGGCGCCCGGCCCGCCCGCACCGGGACCCCGCTGCCCTGTAGCTTTGGGCCAAGTCACCCGATGGCCGTTCCTCCGGCCGTCGCCACGTGCTTTCACGCCAGCACAGACCAGGCGAGGGCCCCAACGCACGGCCCGGCGACACGGAACACGCCAGCGTTTATTGAGCGCTTCTGTGTGCCTGGGACCTGTGCTTGGCATTTTTCACGCATGGCCTCACTTTTCAGCCCCCGAATAGCCCTGTGCAGGAACCGCTGCCCCTTTGTTTCTCGGTTGAGGAAACTGAGACCCCAGGAGAAGAGATTATTCCTTTTCCTCCTCGCTCTTGACCAGGCCTGTCCCTCACCCCCTCGCCGGACAGATGGAGACACAACTTACCGTGTGCGGGGTTGGGAGAATATTCAAGGAGGTACATGGAGTGCCTGGAACAGCATGGGGAACAGACTTGGGCAAGGGCAGTGGGCAGGGAGGTCTGACATGGGCGGCAGCCCTGACCTCAGAGCTGTAGCCGTGTGAGTGAGGGGAGAGGGGCCCTGGGATCCCGGAGAAGTGTCTGCATGTTAATGATTAGCCCACGATCGACACCTGGCCGCCAGCCCTCTGGCCTCGCTGACTCATTTTGCAAACGCCGTTCACCCTTGGGAGTGGCCTCCGCCGCCCCACCGGAGACCTGAGTGCAGAGGTGTGCGGCCCAGGCGTCCCCACCTGCTGCGGGGAGCCGGCACTGCCAGAGGCCACCGCCCGGGAGCTCAGATGCAGGAGACCGCGCTGGATCCTCTGCTGACGGGTAAGGAGTCCGCGGGGTCCGCAGGTTGGGGATCCAGGAGCCCAGCTCAGCCCAGGCTGGAACCCCATCTGCCCGTGATCCCTGTGAATGCGGCTCCTGGGCGGTGCCCCGGCCAGCGACGGGGAGAGCGCCCCTGGGACGGGCAGGCGCACCCGTGGGTGTGTGAACGCCGGCCTGAGCCGCGGCACCGTCGACGTTTGGGGCTGGACCATTCCTTGCGGTGGGGCCGTGCCATGGGGGATTGGACGGCACCCCTGGCCCCCACCCAGTAGGGGCGGGCGGCGCCCCCACCTGGGCTGTGACAACCCAGAAACGTCTCCAGACGCTGCCCAGTGTCCCTTGAGGGCGACCCCCTCCCCTTGCAAACTGCCTGACGGTGGACCCGACGTCCAGCTGAGCCTTCAGGCCATGAGGCGCATGAGCCTGGTGGGCGGGGCCCTGGGGGGCTGGGGCCACCCACGGGTGAGACCCCGACTCTCGTTTACCAGCTGGCCCGTCTAGAGCAATCTGCCTCGCCTCGCGGTGCCCCGGCGCCCGCATGCGCACAGTGGGGTTAATAACAGTACCCACCCCGAGGGAGGGCAGGAAGCACGGGGCTAACATGGGCTGAGGGCTCTAAGCACAGGGCGTGGCCCCCACCGAGTGCTGTCTCCGTCCCATTTTACGGAAGGGCAAAGCTGAGGCCCAGAGGGAGGGAGCCACTCGCCGGAGGGTCACACAGCTGGTAGGGACAGGGAGCCTCTGTCCAGAGCCTCTCTTCTAACCACTGGGGCCCTCGCGCCTGGGCAGGAAGAGGGGACACTGTGCGGGGCTGAGATGGACGAGGCCACCCGGCTCCCGCCTCTGGGCCTCGGCTCCGTACGATGAGCGTCTCCGTTCCGAGCAACATGCGCTGACGAGGCGTGCGGGGCGCTCACGCCGTCGGTCCCGTCCCTGCCCAGGGGGCCCGGCCCGCGAAGCTCAGGGAGGGAGCACAGCGAGCCCCGCGTTCCCAGGCCACGGGCGTCCTGCCCGCGACTTCCAGAGGGGCCCCCGCCAGGGGACGGGGAGCGGGGGCCGCTGAGGGCCTTCCTGGGACAGAGCCCAACTCTTGTCTCGTGGGAATTCAGCCACCGAGTCTAAGACTTTGATCCCGTCTGACCAGCCCACCTTCCGTCCTGATTAGTGAATGAATGAATGAATGAATGAATGGCTTCACTCCCTGAGTGAGTGAACGGGGAGGCTGACGGGTGTCCCCTGGCTCCCCAGAGGGGTCCCCTCCTGCAGGACAGCAGGGGTGGGGGAGGGGCTCTGTCGGCCCCCACTCCGTGCTGCCCCCAGGGGTCAGCGGCCAGAGCCCGTGGGACCGCTGGCTTCCCAGAGGCCTCTGCGGCCGGGGCCCGGGCCGGGGTTCCCCCCACCCCCCGTCCCCAGGGCCCCTCCTTCAGGAGACGACCTCCTAGGGCAGAGGGGGACAGAGCGAGGGCTTGCAAAAGTGAACGACTTAGCTGGGAAAGGACTACTTTTTATTTTTGGTTTGTTCTCAAAGTGCCTGAGAGTCAAGGCAGAGGGCGGAGGAATGTGAATTAGGCAATCAGATGTTTACAGAAAAGGCCTCGAAGAGCGAGACCGTGTTGCCAAGGTTTGAGCTCCTTTCGCTGGGATGGTCTGAGGCCCCGTTTCTCTGCGAGGTGGCCCTCGGACAGTGGCATCAGAGACGCGGTGTCACGGCTCTGGCATCGGTGAGCCAGGCCCCCGGTGTGGGGGGGGGGGGGGGGGGGGT
>NW_027530380.1:604362-608612 GCF_008692635.1 Crocuta crocuta | reverse complement strand
CGGATTCCGGTCTAGAAATTCTGGGAAATGCCCAATCTTAGGGCGAATGCATGAGCCTTGAAACCAAGAGGGCAGAGGTGACGGCGGAACCGAGAGGCTGCGGGGAAGGTCCTGGCAGGGAAGGGCGGGCTGCACCGTCTACACCTTCTGCGCCTGGAGGGGACGGGCACACACATCTCCAGGTGCCCTGGGGGCTCAGACGCAGCGTCCACCTCTCCCAGGACCACTTCTAAGCGGGGTCTCTGTCAGCAGCTGCACAGCAAGTGACACTCCTATGCTGACCGCACAGCCCCTGGGCCCCTCCCTGCGCAGCGCAGTAGCCTGAACGACCCCTCGCTGGCTGCTGACAGCCGCCTCCATCAGTCTTGCTGTGTGTGTCACAGGGCCCTTGATTGTAACACCGGCATCTGCAACGGGGAGCCGTCGGATGGGTATGGGTCAGTCACACCCTAGTATAAACGAGGTGACTCGTGACTAAACCGGCCCCAGCACAGCATGTTAGAAGGGCCGCAGGGCCCATGCGGAGGGTCCCTGACAAGGGCAGGGTGCACGACGGGCAGTGATAAGCCACCCCCTTCTCCAGCTGTCACCAAAGCCCCTTGGGGTCCCTTTCAGGGCGGTGCGTGGAGACTTCCGCCGAGGGTGGAGGCTGGGAAGGGTGGAGGAGGGGCACAGGCCTGGGGCGGGGGCGGGATGCCTCGCCGGGCCTGCCTCGCCGGTGGGACGGGGCGCACACGGCGGCTGGAGCTGGGACGGGCGTCCCTCTGGTGACGCCACCTGTTTCGTCTTCAGCGGCTGCTGAGAAATTGTCGGTCTTTTGGCCAAGAGACGCCACGAAAGGCCGCCGCAGGCTCTCAGGACAAGGATCACGAGGCAGCTTGGAGTTTGTGCGACCCGACGGCAGCAAGGTGGCCGGGACCTCAGTGCCCCCAGCCTCATCGACGGGTCCTCCCGTGAACCGGCCCGGCCGCGGCCTTGGCTGGCACTCGGGAGGCAGGGGCTGTTTGCCTTGGCAATGACCTCCTGCAGGTTTGAGATGAAACGTTGTGTAACAACCCATGGCCTTGGGCGATCACGCCCCCTGTCCAGGGCTGTTTCTTCATCTGTGGCAAGTGACCGCGGGCGGGGGGCTGCGTCGACAGCCGATTGAGGGCAAGGCCGCTGTTGACTCAGCAGCAAGGATAGCAAAGTTACCGTTACGACGGTAAAAGTGACTTCTCTCTCATAGAAGACAAGCCCAGAGGTAGGCACTCCGGGACCCCAGGACCGGCGGGGCTTCGCGAGGTCATCAGAGACCCAGGGTCCTTCTCTCGGCGGCCCTGCCATGCTCCGTAAAAGGCACCCACCTCATGACCCAAGATGGCTGCTGCGCTCAGGCCATCAAATCTGCATTCCAGCCCAGGAAAGAGAAAAGGCAGCGAAAGGCGCCCCCCTTCTCTGGAAGGTGCCCACGCACGTTCACGCACTCCCACGGGCCCGAGCTTGGTTCCGCAGCTGCAGTGAGCCACCCAGGAGGCACACACATGCAGCCTTTGCTCTGGGCAGTTACACGCCCGCTAAGAGCTCGGCCTTTTAAGGAGAGGCAGGGGCGCCTGGGGGCTCAGTCGGTTGAGCGTCCGACTTTCGCTCAGGTCATGATCTCGCAGGTCGTGGGTTCGAGCCTCGCGTCGGGCTCTGTGCTGACTGCCAGCTCGGAGCCTGGAGCCTGTTTCAGTCTGTGACTCCCTCTCGCTCTGACCCTCCCCTGCTCACGCTGTCTCTCTCTCTCTCTCTCTCTCTCAGAAATAAGTAAAACATTAAAAAATAAAATAAAATTTTAAAAAAGGCAGGCAAAGCACGTACACCTAGCCCTGGCGGGCTATCACCTGGCCGGGGACTTGGGGTTTCCTTCTTCCCTCTGAGCCTCCGTCTCTCATCTGTGAAATGGGATGACCGGTCCTCGTGGCTAGCCGGCCAGGCCGCGTGTGGGAAGGCAGCGCCCTCCCTCCCCAGCACGGGCAGAGGGAGCCACGGCGCCCGGAACTTCCCGATGAGCCGCCGCGCGGTCATTTGGGTCCACATCTTGCAGCCGCTTGAGGTGTGCGACGGATTCAGTGCCTCACGGACAACCGAGCGGCCTCATTTCCCGCCAAAGCTTTGCACGCACCCCGCGCGTCCCCCGCCCTCTCCGGCTCTGGAAACCGCGAGGCGCTGCAGGTACCGCGACGTGTGTCATCCTCCGGGGCTGCAGAGCGGCTCCCGACAGCTGGCCCTTGCCGCTTTCACACCGCGCTGCGATAAGGATTTCCGTGTAAATACGCTGTATCAACATTCGCGGGGATTATCCTGCCGTCACGGTCCATAAATCTCTCCACCTGCATTCCTGAGCGGGGGCAGCCGGTTGCAAAGGTAACAGCCAGCTGGCCTCAGGGCCTTTGCACGGCTGTCCCCCGGGCCCGGAACGTTCCTCCTCAGCGCCCCGCCCTGATTCTCCAGGTCTCCACGCAGCGGCCAGGACTGCGCTCTCTCTCCCTGCGGGCTGTTCCTTTCTTCCAAACCCAAGCCCCCTCGCTCTCCCGCACGACCTCATTGCTTCTCTGTCCCGGAGTAGGAGTATCATTTCCAGAGCGGCACAGGATGTTGCGAAGCCCTGTGACCTGGGCGCCTGAGCCGGTGCCAGGGCAACGGGACGCGCTCAATAAATATTTATGGCCAAAGGCCTATTACTTTTCTAAGTATTTTCTCTGCNAAGAAGTTGCTGCGGTGGAGGTCAAGGAGGTTGTTTCCTGCTTAAAGATGAAAACTACTTTTAATTCCCCGACCTCGCCGTCCAGGGAGATGCGCTCGGGTGCTGGAAGGCGTGAGCGCCTGTTCTACTTAGCGGGTGCTTTCTGGATTCCCCCCTGCCCTAAAGGGCTTTCAAGGCAGCTCACCAAGGTTTCTAAAACCCCCCAGAAACGGTGATTTGGGGAGTGGCACGCACGGCGAGGTACGGGGAGAATGAGCTTCCAGAAGTAGAGTGGCTGCAAATACCACCCGGCCCCCACGGAGTGGCTGCCGTGGGCGAGGCTCGGGCTGAGGTACCTTGCGTGGCCCACCTGCGCTCCAGGACAATGCTGGGCGTCGGCCATCTTGCAGAAGGAACCAGAAAGGACGAGCTCTTGCCCGAGATCGCTGAGCTGGCGAAGGGCAGGTGGGGGTGAGTCTGTTAGCGAGTGGGACCGCTCCCCCCCCACCCCCGCGATCTTGGCCTGGCACCAGATTGTAGGGTGAGGGGCTCACCTGCGGGGGGCACCTTGTCCTGAACACCTGCTCCGGGCACCCCCCCAAGTTGTCCCCGAGGCCCCGAGGGAAGCGAGAGCCGTTGCATAATTCCTACTGCCCACAAATAAGGCCACACGAGGGGCTGCGAGGGAAGGTGCCAGAGCAAGCATGGCTTCCATGGGTCGGGATCCCGGGCTGCGAGCGGCCGTGGTTCTCTCTCGGGAGAAGACGGTGACGATGGCCCCACGAGAAGCAGGAGTGAAGGGAGGGGCAGGTGGCCCGGGCCACCTTGCGCTCGGACGCGCCCGCTGTCTGGACAGTCCTGCCCTCTCTGCCCCGGGGCCCAGAGCTCACGGGCGTGTCCGACTGGCCACATCGCTGTCACCGGTCCGAGGCCCAGGTGCGCGGGAGCCGAAGCGGGAGGGCCTCCCTCCGCCTGATGGAAGCGCGGGCCCTGTGTCCCCCATATGACACGCAGGGGGGCCCCCGGGCGGGAAGGGGACTGAGGTGCTGGGCCGCGTGCTCTCTGGACAAACCGCTCGGACGCCCTGCCCCCCCCCGCCACCGGGGCCGGAATCAGTGGTGCTGCTGGGGAGCCAGCGAGAAGCTGGGGGCGCCCATCAGGAGGGGTGACGCGTGTAGAAGGGGTTGCGGGGTCACCGGGACCTGCTGGCTGGCAGGGCCGTGGGGGTGACCCGTGTGTTTGTTTTCATTTGCTCCGGCTTGTTTGGTTTATGACGCTGTGCACGTGCTTGGAGTCGGAGCCTGTGGGTCCCCAGCTCCCTCGCGGCCCTGGGAGCCCCCGTCCGTCCCCAGCTCAGAAGGGGCGGGAGGGGGAGATGGCCTTTGTGGACTGTGTGTCCACCCTCTGGGTTCCACACACGCGGCCATCAGAACAGAGGCAGGAAGACAGAGACGGCAGAGAGTCTGTTCCTCCGGCCTCTCCCGCAGCCCAGCCTCCTGGGGCCCCGGGCCCCCCCTCCCCTGCCCTCCCTCTGGGGCCAGCC
>NW_027530380.1:592369-604300 GCF_008692635.1 Crocuta crocuta | reverse complement strand
CATGAAGGGGCCAGTCAGGCCGCCTGGTGCGGATGGTGGTGTCCGGGGCCAAGACCACGGAAACAGTGACCATGCGGCAAACGCGGAGTCGTGGTCGCAGGGGTGGGGGTGGGGGTCCCGCCGAGGCCTCCCCTGTGCGGCTCCGAGGCCCCGTGTGCGCCGCTGACTGCACAGGGCCTCCCGGGCTGGCTGGAGGTGCAGGACGCAAGAGCGAGCAGGGGTGCAGGGGGGCGGGGGATGCTGCACAGCCCCTCCCGCGACGCGGGACCCCAGCCGCAGGCCAGGCTGCCCACCTCCCTGAGGACCCCAAGGACATTGGTCGATTCTCTGAGTGTGAGGCTTTTCGGTCAAATGCCTCCTAACAGGAAGTGGAAGGGTGACCTGGGGACACACACTCACCCTCTGCTTTTTAGGGACACTGGAGGTCGGACTCCGCCAGGGCTGTCCCCCGGGGCCACAGTGCCTTTGTGCGGCCGCCCAGGGCTCCGTGGGCAGAATGTCCCGGGCTCGGAGCCCTTCGGAGATACCGGGGGTGGAGTCTTCCTTCTTAGATTCCCTCCGAGAGTCTGAAAAAGCGTTGTTATCTTGGGAGCGGGGGAGGGGGAGCTTGCAGGCAGGGTCCCCTCAGGGCTGTGGTCATTTGCATGTGGTGGCTGCAGGAGGAAGGGGACACTCGAGGAGCTCAGCGGTGTCCCCAAGGGCGGCCTGGCCCGGTGTTTTCTTTCCCTGGGAATCCTGATCCCCGCACACCGAAGGCGAGGGTGAGGCGTGGGCACAAAACCGCCCTCCGTGCACAAAGGGCCGGGGACACGGAGCCTCGCCCTCCAGCCCTTACTGGGGTGGGCGTTCCAAGCCCTCTAGGGGCCGTTTTGCCAGGCAGGCAGCCTGATCAGATGGCGATGTCTGCGGTCTTTGTTGGCGAAAGACGCCTCCCGTCTGCAGGCTTCCCAGGGGGCCGCCGCCTTCTTGGCTGTTTTATCTTAAAACTACACTCCAGGTAAAATGATCCTGCTGTCCAGGAGCTTTGCCGTGGACCCCTGAGCGGAAGACGGACAATCTCCCCCGAGGAAAGACCGAGCTCTCCTCTGGCCTTTCGGGGGAGAGAATGCGGGGGAGGGGGGGTGAACCACCGGCTGTGTCGAATTATAGAAGGGACTTTACGTATAAATCTACCATCTTCAAATAACTTAAAAACAAACCCGGAGTCCGTAATCTCACCTCTGGTCCATTGCCAAGAGCCTTGGCATTGGTGTTATTTACTCTGAAAAAAAAAAACAAACAAAAAAAAAACCGGGCTGTGTATTCATTCTCTGATGGGGCATCGAGCGTAAATATTTGCACCATTAATTAGCGTCTGTTTAATTCTCAAAACTCAAGCAATATGGGCAGCCTCCGGGTAAACAGGCCCCAGATGTTAGTCATACCTGGAAGGCCGTGAGCTGAGCGTCTCCCCTTGGGGCCTCCGCCTCCTCCATCCCGCAAAGGAACAAACAAGGGGAAGGTAGAGGACAGGCCAAGGGCCCCCGCTGGGTTTGGGCACGGCAGATTAAAGGGACTGGATATGATGGCTTTTCTTTCGTGTCCACAGCCCTCTTATTATCCCGGTCACAATGTGTTGAGTCCAGAGAGAAGGCTGGCGTGGCGCAGTGGGAAGCGTTCCGGAGCTGACTAGAAAGTTCTAGAATCTTTCGGGCTGGATTTGATACTTACCAGCTAGCCGTGTGGGCTCGGGCAAGCTGTGCCCCCCATCTGGCATCCGCTTCCTCAGCTGTCAGTGGGGATGATACCCCATCGCTCATAGGGTTGGGGTAGCACAGATGGAAAGTCGTAGAGCAGCCGTGTAATCGCAGCGTGGCTACGGCTCCTCCGACACCTCCCGGGCCAGGGGCNCCCCCCCCCCCCCCCCCCCCCCCCAGCACCAGCGCTCTGCAAACCTACTTTCGGTGCAAAGGGGACCCATTTAGGTGTCGCAGGGACTTTGCAGCAGCACGTGGTGAGGACACAGCTCAGTCCTCTCCCATCGGTCTCCTGGAGTGTGTCAAAGAGGAAGCCCGGCTTGCTGCCCGGAGGTCTGTGGCCTCCACCAAGGGTCGCCTGGTCAAGTCCAGGGCCCCCGGGGGCGGAGTGTCCAGGTAGATCTGAACGTCACTGCATCGTTACTGTGCTTTAGTAAGCCGGCACCTTCTGCTTACAGCCAACGATTCGACCTTTCCGTCTCCAGTGTAAAAATGAAGTCTGATGAGCCTTAAGATGGACGGAAATTCTGACACGTGCTGTAAATGGATGAACCTTGGGGACACTGTGTGACTGACATCAGTCACTCATAAAAGGACAAAAACTGGGGCGCCTGGGGGCTCAGTCGGTGGAGCGTCCAACTTCGGCTCAGGTCATGATCTCACGGGTCGCAAGTTCGAGCCCAGCATCGGGCTCTGTGCTGACAGCTCGGAGCCTGGAGCTGCTTTAGTTTCTGTGTCTCCCTCTCTCTCTCTCTCTCTCTTTCTGTCTCTCAACAGCAAACAAATTTTCAAATAAAAGGACAAAAACTGTATGATTCCACGACCGGGTCCCTAGGGTCGTCCCAGAGATGGGGGGTAGGTGGTGGGTGTGGGACAAGGGGCCATGGGCAATTCATGGGCAATGAATTGGTGTCTGACAGGGACAAAGAGTCATCTTGGGACGATGGAAAGTTCTGGAGATGATGACGGCGATGGCCGCCCAACAGCGTGCTTAACGCCACTGAACTGTGCACTTGAACGTGGCTAATGGTAACTTTGGTGTCATACGTAATTTCCCATAATTAAAAAATAAAAACAGTCAAAAAGTTACTGAGAAGCGAGCTGGGTTAGAGAGAAACAGGAAGTAAACCTCGGCCCGGGAGGGTCACGGCTTGGGCTCAAACCGGGACATGGGCCTTGGCTGGCCGAGGTCCGGGAAACGTGGGGTTCCCCACCCCCCAGAGCACACGGTTCAGCACAGACCCCGGGGGGCACACTTCCTCCTGTGTGACTTTGGAAACTGACTTCACCTCTCTGAACCTCAGTTTTCCCATCCGTAAAGTGGGAATGATAACAGCACAGACTGCAGGGAGCTGGTGTATCTAAAGTGCGTGGGACGGGGCCGGCCCGCTGAGCGCCGTCTCAGTGCTTGTTAAATAAACAGACTCCCGAGGGGAGCCCAAGCGGGAGGCAAAGAGGGAAACTGAGGAGTGGTCACAAAGGACCACGTACTGTGTGGCCACGTGGACACAAAAGGTCCAGCACGGGGACATCTGCGGGGGCAGAGAGCTGACCCAGGTGGTGGGGCCGGGGAGGAAACTGGCAGAGCGCCCTCCAGGCGTTCCCTCTGTAGCGACGGAAACATTCTAGAACATTCCCTCTGGAAGCGGCGATGGTCACGCAGCATCCAGAAGGGACTAAATTGTTCCCTTTGAAACAGTCAAATTCGTGTTCTGTGAATTTCATCTTCATACAATTGTGTTTTCTCTTTTTATTTCACCAAAAGACTCACTCTGTCCCACTGAGGGCAGCGGCCCAGAGTCCTGGTCGGATCCGGCCCCACCTTGACTCACTGGTCCCCCAGCACCTGCCACGCTGGCCCCTTCCCACCCACTGCCGACCTCTGTGTCTCCTCCCGGCCTCTGCCCTCTGATGGCCCCCAGGTCAGGGGGCACTGCCAGCCCCAAGCGCCGTTGGGACGGGAGCCTCTGCATTTCAGTGTCCCGCCACTTGGCCCTGCCTCCCCGCACCCCAGGATGATATAAACAGTAACACCCCTTTGAATCAGCCCTTCCGACTCCCAGGTTCTGGGCTGGATTCTGGGCCGGAAGTTGGATTCTCTTTCAAGCTTCACAAACCCCCCAAGAGGAGCGTGTGCAAAGGCCCTTCTTACAGATGCAGACCGAGGTTGCAAGAANCTCTCACCCCATCGCCGGCCCACCCTGAATCGGGGCCCCACCCACAGCAGGTGCCCCAAGAACCAGGCTGAACTGAAAACAGATTCCTGTGATTACGAGAAGTCAGCATTCACGTGGCCAGGGCCCTGTTCCTGTTCAGCAGATGGACGATGGTGGGGACGGGGCATCTGTGACGTCTGGGGATCTCCTGGCTTATCTGGGGGTCCTGGGTGGCTGTAGGCGATGTGCCGAGGTCCGCAGAGGCGGTGACTTTAGGTGCCAAGACACCGCGGGTCCAGTGAGCTCTGGCCTCCGAGCGTTAGGGAGCAGGGAGACCCGAGTGCTGGTGCCTGGAGCTCCGTGCTGGGTCAGGGTCCCCAGGAGGTCGCCCCCCCCCCGCACCCCCGCAGGGTGGCAAGGCCCCGTGGCTGGGCAAGTGAGCCTGTCCCAGTGGGCCGGGCCTCACCCTGCAGAGCCTATTTTAAACTTGAGCCCTGGCCCGAGCCTCACCCGGGGGCTGCCTTCCCTCCTTCCCTCGCAGCCTCGCCGAAAAGGGAAACCATTTCCCATAATTACAAGGACGGTGCCGCGTGATTACCCCTGTGTCTTGTGATGACGGCTCTGCCCTAGGCGTGCCAGCCCGCGCGTGCCCGGCCCTGCCCGTGGCGTCACACCTTCCTGACACGCGCAGGGAGTTCCTGGCTGCCGCGGGGGCACGGGGCTCCCACAAAATGGGTTGGGGGACCCTCGACGCCCCTTCTTCCAGACCCTCTCCCCGTCCGGGCCCCAGGCCCCATTCTTTTCACGCAGCAACGTTTACCGAAATAGCAGCCGGGGCCAATCTTGGTAAAATTGAGCTGGGTCAGGTGTTTACTAAAATGATCGTTCTGAACTGGATTGGCTTAAAAGTCTTTTTAAACAGTCTGGATCTACCACCGGCTCTTCTGCATGGGTTGGACGCAGCTGAAGGGCTTTATCAGCACACAACTTAACTAGAGCCAAGGAAATGAAAAGAAGAAAAATGGCTTCCATTGGAATGAATCAACATCTATTAATGGCTGTTTAACATATTTCTGCTAATAATAATGCATTAAATAATGTGCATTTTAAAGCTGGCTAAATATACAGTAGCCCATCCCTGCCCCAAAAAGGTAAACAATGATGGTTAAAAATAGCCCTCGTACCTATTTACATTTTTTCCCCCCTGAGCCTTTTTGGTTTATAGTTCATGCTTCCAGGGGTTAGAACTCTCAAAACTTCTCTGTGTATTTATACAACCGAGCTATTGCTATGTTATCACATCGCCTCTCAGACTCTTCCAAGAAAAATGAGTTTTTATCTCCATCCCTGCACAATAGTGGTTTGGGTCAGATGGAAAAGCTCAGCACGATGCAGGGGCCCCAGCCACTTGATTTCCTTCCAGCTCCCTCTGCCCTCCGGGGACAGGCATCTCGGGTACACAGCACACATCTCGGGGCTGTTTGCAGATTCTTTCCCGGGTGAGCCTTCGTTCACGGCCAACATGGAGTCCGACCGGGTGCCGAGTCTCCCAAATCCTTAGTCCCGACTAAAAACGAGGTAAATACTAAAGGCGACGGCAGGTGACCTTTCTCCCTGACCGGCCCGGAGGAGGAAGGCTTGAATCTCCTCTCTGAATATAGCCCTTGGCAGAGGGGGCAGGGAAGAACATTGTGCTGGAGACGCTTCTTTGTGGTTTTAGTGCTACTACCCAGGGACCATTTCCGCCCACAGCAGTGCTCATGGGTGCCAGTGCCGGCAGCCCAGTGGGGATGGAGGGGATTGGTCATCCTCAGCAAGCCTAGATTCCTTTCATGGGCACAAGGTCTGGCTCCGGGGGCTGGCGGGGTCTGTGTTCACGTGGGGCCACCCAAAGCCGACAGCGGCTTGTGGGGTGACTGGCAGGCAGTCCAGGGGTCCCTGGCGCGGGCTGGCTCCCGGCAGCAGCTGACCTCCTCCTCGGGGTGCAGAAGGTGTGGCATGACCTTTCCAAAGGCCAGGCAGCCTGCCCCGCCCCATCACCACCCGTGCTGTGGTCAGGGAGCAGCTGACGGTCTGTTTGGGGCAGTTCTGCCTCGGAATTTACGGTATTGATCAGGAGGTGTCAGGGATGTGGGGTTTGGGCCACAGGAGGTGCCTTGCGGTGATTCTCCGAGCCCTCTCTGGTGCCTGCGCTGTGCTGTCTGGGAGGGTGCTGAAGCGGTCAGACCTTGCTTCCCAAACACGAGTGGGGGTGCAGAGTGGCACCCCAGCCCTGAGCCCCCAGGATGTGGTCAGAAGGCCCCCGTCCCGGTTCTTGTTGCCCTGCTGTACTAGAGTCCTTAGACAACTGTCCCTCCCACTGGGGACAGTTCGCACTTTACGCAGATGCCTGAGCTCTTCCTAAACTAGGGTTCAAGTTCAGGACAAGCACTTGCCCTGCAACCTCCGTATCTCCTTCCCATCCGAGCGCTTCCCTTCCCCCCACCCCGCAGGAGGGATGCACTAGGGTCCCGCCGCCTGGGGGAGGGGACGGGGCCAAGGCCAACCACAACCTGCCCCTGCTGTGCCCTCTCCGGGGGATGGGTCGCTGCCCCTCCCCCCGCCAGCACCCCCTCCCTGGGGGCCCCCCGTTGGGGCGCGGAGCAGGGCCCCTGAGGCCGNTGAGCAGAGTTGGGAGGGGGGAGTCCCTGACTTCCTGGGCCCCTCCCTGCACATAAATCACGACCCTGGATATTTTTATACCAATAATTTTAAAATAAATGACCCAAGCAGTGTTTCCTGGGTGATTTCCCCTCCCAGTTCAGAGGTTATTCATCAGACCTCAGAGCGAGCGGAGGCGATGGGGGTACGCGGCGCTCGGCTGAGTCGCCCCTTCTGCCAGTGCCCTGGTTGGGACTATGTGCCCCCTGCTAACTACAGCTGGGAAGCCCTTCTCTGCGCCTCCTCCCCTCCCCTCTTTTCTTCTTTCTGGATTCCCACGGAAAAACGAATCCTGACGGCTGCTCTTAAAACAGCCCGATTTGGCATCTTTCTAGAAGTAGCGCCGTGTACTCATCACATGAAGGGCCCAGGAGGAAGAGAGAGCGACCGGGCCGGCCGGCGCCGGTGCCCGAGGGAAGGGGACTCCCGGCCAGGCTGGCCTCCTGGAGATCACGTTGTAGACACGACCCCTTCTATAAGCAGCTGGTCACGGGAGCCCTGAACTCAGAATTTGTGACCGTCCGACCAGGCTCTTACCTCAGCCCGGACACAGAATTCAGCACGTCCCGGGTGTAATTCTCCCTCCAAGCCTGCAAGGTGGGAGCACAGTCAGCCCCATTGTAAAGAAGCCGAGACCACAGACTTAGTACCTGGTGGTTCCAAGCCTAGAGGGCGCTCCTGAGAGGCTTTGGCCGCCCCTTGCCCCGCCGTGGGCAGAATCGCCCACCAGAGGGTACCAGCCCAGGCCTGCGCTTGGTCTCTCCAGTCCTTAAATGGGGGGCAGGGCTGGTGAGCCGCACCTCGGCTGTGGGGCCCGGGGTGGGGGGTGGATCGGCGCCGAGACGTAACCCTGGACACGACTCCCGGCTGGCTGTGGAGGGGGCTCTCCCTGCCTCCTCTGCCCTGGGCCTCGGGGCTCACAGGACTCAGGGCTCAGGGCTGGTGGCCCGGCGCCCCTTCCCGCGCGGCTCCCTGGTGCCCTGTCCCGCTGCGAGAGGCGTGCACAGAACTGTGACGGAGCCTTCCGGGGCCACGACGACCCGGAGGCCGCCCCTGGGGCTTGTGGGTAGACCCCACCTCGGCCAACCCGGAGCCCTTGCTGGGCAGAGCCCACCCCGGCCCTGCGCCCGCGGCTGCGTGACTTTGGCCCACGTACTCAACCACTCTGGGCCTTATCTGCAAACCCGGAGGCTTGTTGTGAGCATGACCTGAGCCCACGGCCTCCCTGCTTGGCGACTGCACCGCGTGAGAACTGGCTCATAGTTAGCCCCTCACCACCACCCCCTCTGCCGCTGGGTGCATCCGACCCGGGTGGGAAATATACCAGTTCTGTTACAGACGCCCCTTCCCCTGCGCCTTCTTTAGCAGCTCCCTCGTTACGTATTAATCCCGCAAGGGCCGGCGGAGTTAGGGTGCTTCGGAGGGGGGCCTCCCTCACTGGAATGTGTCTGCCCAGCTCACTCCTGGGCATACCTCAGAACCCTGCTGGGATGTCCCATGTGCCTGTCTACACGGACGGCAGCCTGGGCACCGAGGGAGGAGGGGAAAGGCAGGGGAGGGTAAAGGCTGCGACCGCTGGCACTGCCTGCGGGGATGTGGAGGTCCTTACCGCACCGCCTCTGTGTCCCTCACTCTGTGAGGGGGGCCCTGTGGATTCCCCGCTTACAGAGGAGGAAACTGAGGCTCAGAGAGATGACTCCAAGTCAAGCAGCTGATCAGCGCAAGAGGCAGGACCTGAGTCCCGGGCGGCCTTGGCCGTGCCTTGAATCTCTCCGTCTCCTGAAGGCTTCATTCACCTGCTCAGCAAACGGTGATGGGGCGCCTGCTGGGCGCCTGGCACTGTGTCCTGGGGGCAGAGCAGACACGGGCATGGCCCTCGTGATGCTTTCCTGCCCATGTGGAAGAAGGACGTATCTAACGTGCTGGCTGGCGGTCTGTCCCATGAGGACAAGCGGAGCGGGAAAGAGCATGTACGGGAAGGAAGGGGGTGGGGAGCAAACAGGGTGGCCAGGGGAGCCCTCGCTGACGGACACTTGGGTGCACGCACCTGAAGGAGATGGGGATCCGCTTTGGGGCAGTGGGAGCTGCAGGTCAAAGTCCCTAGAGCTGCCGGGGCCCCTGGGTGAGGGCGCGGGAGGGGCAGGCCTGACCGAGATGGGCCTCTGGCCTCTTAACCCCGAGGGGTCTGGAGCCGGAGTGAACCTGAGAAGACTTAGGTGTAGGGAGGGGCCGAGGGGAGGGCAGATGGTCCCAGTGACCCGGGTGCTGGAGACTCGGGTCGGGAGGGGGTGGAGGTCAGGTTCTGGGCGTGTGTCGAACACCGAGCTGACTGTACTTGGGTGCACGTCGGATGCTGCGGGCTGAAGGTAGAGAAGCCTCAGGGGCAGCTCTGTGATTTTTGGAGCAGGAAAAACCAAAGTCTCTTTTTTTTCTTTCCTGGGGAAGAGCATGGTAGTAGGCGAGGGACTTGCATTGGGGTCTTTTGGTTTTGTCCTTGTAAATGGAGGTTAAATTATACCACACAGCGTCGTAATCATTTTCAGGGCGCAGTGCGCCAGCAGCAACTGCGTTCGCCGCTGTTTCCAAAACTTTGCTTTATCGTCCTGAGCACAAGCTGTGCACCTGCTCTCTTCCCGGCCGCCGTGACCTGGGCTGTTCTAGACGCTCTGCGTGAGCAGAATCTTGCGTGTCGTCCCTCGGCGCCTGGTATTTACGCCTCGCGTGTGTGTCGAGGTTCGTTCGCTTCCCAGCTGGGTCGGTTCCGTTTCTCTGGACGGCTGAGTGACGTCCATTCTATGGAAACACCGCATTACGTTTACCCACTCGTCTGTCAGTGGACCCTCGAATCATCTCCACCTTTTGGCTGCTGTGAATGGTTCTGCAGTGAAAATTTGCGTGCAAGTACTTGTTTGAGTCCCTGTTTTCAGTTTTTTTGCACATACACCTAGAAATGGAATGGCTGGATCCTATCTTTATTTGTATTTATTTTTAAGGTTTATTTATTTATTTTGAGAGAGAGAGAGCAAGAGAGAGTGCACAAGAGGGAAAGAGGCAGAGAGAGGGGGAGAGAGAATCCCAAGCAGGCTGTGTGCTGTCAGCGCAGAGCCCGATGCGGGTCTCAAACCCACGGACTGTGAGATCATGACTGAGCCAAAACCAAGAGTCGGACGCTTAACCACCTGACTGTCTTCCTCAGGGACTGTACTATTTGACATTCCCGCCAGCAATGCGCAGAGGAGTTCCAATTTCTCCACATCCTCACCAGCACTGGGTATTTTGCGTTTCTTTGTTTTCATTGCAGCCATCCGCTAGGTGTGAAATGGCATCTCATCGTGCTCCTGATTTGCATTGGCCTAATGGCTAATGATGTTATGCATCTTTTCATGTATTTGTTGGCTATTTGTATATATCCTTTATGTATCTATCCGCTTCCCTTACCTGTTTTTTAATAGGTTGTTTGTCTTTTTGTTGTTGAATTGTAGGAGCTCTTTATATATTCCGGATGTGAAACCCTTACCAGTTACACGATTTGCAAATATTTTCTCCCATGCTACAGGCTGTCTTCACTTTCTCGATAATGTTCTCTGATACACTCGTACATACAAAGAGTTTCTCTTCCGTCCTGGGATGTGACTAATTGAGGAAGTCATTTTGTGCCACTGCAGTTCGATGCACAAGTCAGTTAAACTTGAACGGGTATAGACGATCCTCTTTCTCTGAGCCAATTACAGTGCCCGGGGATGGATACCAGGAGAGCCAGACCGTGTTCCCACAGAGTTTACAGCCCACGTAGGTTTACTTTATGATTACATTTGTGGAAGCTTCTTGATTTTGGCTAAGCTGTATGTCAGCTCTGTGTGCAGTGTATGGTCCATACTGGTAGCCCCATCCACCCCCCCCACCTCTGAGATGCTGCCAGGGATGGGGGGGGAAGGAGGGGTCCAGCTCATGCCAGATCAGACTCAGTGGCTGGACAGGTGTGTGTGTGTGAGTAGATGGATGGATAGACAGATGGGTGGGTGGGTGGATGGATGGATGGATGGATGGATGGATAGATGGATGGATAGACGGGTGGGTAGGTGGATGAGTGGGTGGATGGATGGATGGATGGATGGATGGGTAGATGGGTGGGTAGGTGAATGGGTGGGTGGATGGATGGATGGTAGCTGACAGTTGTTGCCAACGCGTCCCCTTCCAGGCACTACCATAAGCCCTTTATGCATGTCGCCTTCTTTCATACCCCTTATGCTGGGAATAGTATAAGTCTCTTTTGAAAAATGAGGAAACTGAGGCACAGACAGAGCAAGTAATGTGCCTACCCTCCCATGGCCGAGAGTGCCCTGGAATCAGGCAGGTGGGTAACCACACCCCGCTCTGCACAGGGGACCCTGACCCTGACGGCGTGGGGTGCAGCTGGAGGAGGACCGGGAGGAGGCAGCGCTCTGTGGGGGCCTTGCTGCCGCGGGGGCCCCGTCAGGGAGCCAGGTGTGGCCAGAGAGACCCGTGTCTCTTCAGTCCCTGCCTGCACCACTCGGCGGCTGTCCCCACCCTCAGCCCTCAGCCCTGGGAGTGAGGTCGGGGCTCTCATGCTGCGTGATGAAGTATTAAAAGCTTTCCAACCCTCAGAAATCCATTTGATAGGGGTCACGTGGCTATTAGGCAGACAAATTACTAGTTTCATGGACTTAGCCCTTGGAGGGGCCTGTGTGTGCCGCGGAGGCTCTGCCTGGAAATTCAGCTCTCTCGCCTCTTCCCCCCAGGGGGACGCTTGGCTCCCCTCGGTCTTGGCCGTCGGGCTGGGCCCTGGGTTCCCACACACGAGACCCCGGACGTACCTCCACCGCCCTCATGGGTCAGCAGAGAAAGCCCGTCTCCAGCTCCACCCGATTGCCTTGGGCGTGGTGTGCAAACATTACCCTTGACACTCAAGATTTAGTCCTTTCCCTTCGACACTCGACCGGAATTATTTCCGCCCACGTGCGGCCTCTGGCATGTAATGATTTTTCATGCTTTCACCTGGCTCTTCGGTGCAAGCGTCTGAACGCGCTGTTTGTGGTGGAAACAGGGCTTTTGACACGAGCTGCTGGCGAGGAGGCGTGAGCCGCACACGTTTTATTGCGCTGTGTTTCCTGGGCAGTGAGCAGCGGGGCCGGATCGGAGGGGCTGTGCGGGGCCAGGCGCCGGGGAGAGGCCCGAGCGAGCCTGGCGTCGGCCGCGGACCCCGGCTCTGCCCTCCCGTCCGGGCTCAGATCGCTTCGCCAACGCACCTTGCGGAGGTCACGGGCCGGCGCGGCGACTTGCCCACATCAGTCCGTCCGCGCCAGTTCCCACGCACATCT
>NW_027530380.1:590134-592276 GCF_008692635.1 Crocuta crocuta | reverse complement strand
GCCCTGGCTGGCTGGCCCCCCAGCGTGGCCGCCCCTGCCCCACAAGTGGTGCCACCTGTGTCCGGAGTCCCTGCTCCCGCCCAGCTCCTGGCCCGCGGCCCCCCGGCCTTCCTGCTCTGTGCCCTCTCCCTGAGGCCCTGGCACACGCAGCCTCTGGGACCGGAGCGCCGTGTCCCGCCTCGTGCTCTATGTTGGGGAGTACTGTGCAGGTGTTTTGTGGACGGTCCCTTAGTTGGGATTTTTTTCTCGGGCTCAGGCCGGGGCTGTGGGTTCGGGAGGAAATCCACAGGGAGAAGTGGCTGGCGTCACACGGGCCACACGGCCACGCTCGTGCCCCGGCTCCGTGACGCTGAACCTGCCCGCCTGGCTGGGAGAGGGGGGTGTGGCTTCTCCACTGAACACTCCCCGGCCCCTCCTGGAACACGGGGATTGGAAGTGTTGGGGCTTCTTAACGGGCCCGAGAGGTTTCGGATCAGAGCCATCGGTTTATGAAGCCGTCTTGGGCGGGTTTGCTGACTCACGTGGTCCGTGGCTCCTCTGTAGCTGTCACATCCGTGTTCCTCGCTCCCCCAACACCCCTGCAGTCCTCTGTAGCTGAGTCACACCGTCTGCGATGAAGAGTATACGCACTTTAAAGTCTCACTTGGCCAGACCCCCAGGAGTGGTCCGAAGCCGAGCAGTAAATGGAGACTGGAGCTCGACCGACCACCTCATTCACACACACAGACTCCCCAGCCTATGCGTCACAGGGGAAAGCTTTAAGTAATTGTGTCATCGATTTCAGTAAGCGGTCATTGGAGCAGTGCTCTGCTGGATCCCCTCCAGGGGCCCCTGAATGAGAAAGCCAGGGCCAACCTCCTCACTTTCCGGGTAACAGAAGGAAACTGTGGCTCAGAGAGGTTGAGCGAGATTCCTGAGGTCACACAGCGGTTTGTGGCAGAGAAGGGACTAGAGCTCATGTGTGCTGTGTCTACAGATGGTGAGCCTTCCAAGTCCCTTTGGAGGTTAGGATTGGTCTGGCGCAGGGGCGCCTGGGAGGCTCAGCCGGTTAAGCGTCTGACTTCAGCTCAGGTCATGATCTCGTGGTTCATGGGTTCGAAGCCAGAGTCGGGGTCTGTACTCTGGAGCCTGCTTCAGATTCCGTGTCTCTCTTCCTCTCTGCTCCTCCCCCACTCATGTTCGATCCTCCCCCTCAAAAATAAAATAAAAACATTTAAAAAAAAAGATCGGTCCACACCACCCGTGTTCCCGGCCACCTTGGAAAAGACACCCGTCTCTTCGGCCGGGTGCCCCGTGACGTTCTCAGCTGCGGGTTAGAGGGCAGTGAGTGTGGAAAGCCCACCCACTCAGCGCCCTGAAGGCCGGGGTCCCTGGGGAGTGGGCGATGCCCACAGCCGACAGGTGGGAGATGAGGCCTGAGGCCTGAACCAGGCACGGCTGGTCCCCCCTCCCCCTCCCATGCTCCCCGGGACCCCGCTCCCTGGAGGCAGGGGTGGGTAGAACTGCCTGCGGGGTTTAGTGTTTGCTCTTCTCACTGTTCTTGGAGGGAGGGGCCCCTGGTATAGTTGAATGTGTCTGGGCTGGCTCACAGGTTACGTTTAATTCACTTTATATTAAAAAAACATACCAGGCTTTTCCTCCTATCCCCCAAATAAGAGATTACAGTCAACTTACAGATGTGGATAAAATATAAGAAAATAGCATAAACTAATACCAAGATGAAAGAAAAAAAAAATAAAGGAAGCCAAGAATAGAGCGAACAGGGAGCCCGGAGTGAGTCCAGGGCCCCAGCAGAGAAGCCAGACCTGCTGGTTGGTCACAACAGACCACAGGGCCTTGAAATGAACACCGACTGGTGGCTCAGGAAAGGCTCTCCCCGGCCTCCCCCAGACGGCAGCCACAGGACCTTTGCACCACCAGGGCCCTCCCCTGGAGCACTCTCCCTCTGCTTGCTTCTCACCTCACCTTAGAGACCGTCCTGTCCACCCCACCCCACATCGGTCCCTGTCCTTTGCAGCCCCGTCGTACTTCCTGTTCTATGGGAAGTCCTAAAAAATTCGATGTTTTAAATTGAAGTGTAATTCACATACAGTGAAATGTCCGGGTTTCTAGTGCACACTTCCATCAGGTTCAACACCAGCT
>NW_027530380.1:582426-589966 GCF_008692635.1 Crocuta crocuta | reverse complement strand
GAAAGTTCCAACCGTCTAATCATGAGAGCAAATGGTGTGAGCTCTCCCCGGCCCAGCCTCTGGTGCTCAACCGACTGTTTTGCGCGGCTGGTGCTGGGTTTGTTGCCGAGTTTATCCCATTGTGTGCACGGACCTCCGTCTGTGTCGTGATCCTCCTGAAAAGAGAGCTTGTTTCCAGTTTGGGGCCGTCGTGAAGGAAGCTGCAGGAGACAAAGGGTTTGTGGACGTCTGTCTCCAAGTCTGCAGCCGACGCCCACAGTGGGAGTGCTGGCTCCCAGGAGAGGCGCGTCTGTTTAGGAAACTGCCACACGCTTGGCCAAAGTGTCCCCTGCACTTTCCGTCTGCCCCCAACGGTGTCTGAGAATCATCACGGGGCTTTGATTTATTGGGTTTCTTTGCTGGGTGCCCCTCCTCCGCTGGCTGCATGCCGGGAGCCAAGCATCATCGCCTCTGACGTGCAGCCCGAATCCTTAGCACCTAGCACGGGGCGCATAGTAGGTGTGATTTTTTTTTTTTTCCTGCTGCTGATTGGCCAGGGACCCAGGTGCCTCACTGAGCATCGGGAGGCTGGAGTCCCTGCTCCGCCGTGCAAGCGGAGACCGTGGTGCCCGGCCACCCCGTGTCTGCCCGGAGACTGCTGAGGGGTGGTGGTGACGGGGCTGAGCGTTTCCTCGGGCGAGGGCAGGGAGCCCCGGGTGCCCTCCAGACAGCGTGGCCGCTGTTCCCTTCCGGAAAGGTTCTGAGTCACCTGTCGCCAGGTGCTCGCCTCTGCCAAAATAAAGTCCCGGGAAGACATTTACGGAGAAATCCTTGGGGGAATCTTCCCAGGGAGGGGCGGAAACCTGTAACCGATTCTGGAAACTGACTTGTCGGGTGGAGATATCCCAGTGGGTTGTAGCCACACAAGGGGCCTCTGTGGGGAGACTGTCACCCGGAGGTCTGCTTTCTACCCATAATTAGCGAGCAGTTTCATTCGTGTGTTTGGAGTCCTTTTAGGGGAAGGAAATGAAATGTGTCACCTGCTTGTAGGAGAAGCTCACTGGTGTGTTCTCTGTCTCTCTTGAGAGGCCTGCTTCCCAGGACAAAAACATTTTATCATTTTTTAAAATGTTTATTTTTTAGAGAGAGAGGGAGGGGAGAGAGAGCATGTGCCTGAGCCAGGGAGGAACAGAGAGGAGGTGGGAGGGAGAGAAAGAATCCTAAGCAGGATCCATGCTGTTAGCGCAGAGCCCGACTCAGGGCTCGAACCTGCAAACTGTGAGATCATGACTTGAGCCGAAATCAAGAGTCAGTTGACCAACTGAGCCCCCCTGCCCGGTGCCCCTCAAAAGCATTTTAAAAGAAGGAGCCCAGGAAGCCTATGAAAGGGCACGCATCGGTCAGCCACTGGGAAACAGAGCGAAACTGCGGTTCGGGGCCCATCCCCCCACCCCCAGGGCTAAATGGCAAAGCACGGAAAGCAAGGACCGGGCACGTGGAAGTCTCCCGTGCCGCCCCTGGGAGTGCTCACTGGTCCTCCCGACGGAGGCCGGGGCGGCGGCGGGGGCTGCCGTTGAACCAACGTGCACCTGGTGGCAAAGCCACTCGGCTGAATGCACCCACTTGCACATCCAGAGTCGCATGTGGGCATTGCCTGGTCGTACGAGCCCCAAACCGAATGCTCCCCGGATGCCCTCTGGCACTGGGATGGGTGAAGAACCGCGGTGCGGGGCCACCATGGAGCTCTGCACACTGTGGGGGGGGGGGGGGAGCTGTCAGGGAAGAATCAGGACTGGGATGAACAAGGCAGGCCACACACAAAAGGGTGTGCTCTCTACGATCCTGTTTATGCAACAGACAAAAATGCGCTTCGTGAATCTGTGGAGACAGGAATCCGGACAATGGTTCCCCTCTGGGGTAAGGAAGAGGGTGGGGCCTGGCTGCAAGCGTATTCAGTTAGCGGAAATTTAAGGAATCGCTCACATTTCCTGTGGGGGGGGGGGGCAGGGGTGCTTCTATAAGATCTTCCGAAGCCAGGAGAGGGTGGAGCCCAAACCCGCCCCTGCTCAAAGCCCACAGCCCTGCAAGAAAGGGTCCCTGCTGAGCCCAACGCCCACCGTCCACGTCCATGGTCCACCGTGGAATTACGACGTGGCTTCCTCCCACTCGGGGCCCTAGCTCCCTGCTGAGCTTTGCCCGTCTCTGCACAGGGGTGAGGGGCCGGCGCCGGGGCAGCTGGAACAGACTGGGGTCCTCTCCCTCGGTGATCCGTAGGACCGTGCTCAGACACCTCCTGGTTTCCGGGCACAGCACTGGTCTGAGAAACCCAGGCTCGCTCCTGGTCACGCCACTCGCTGGCGTACAGAGTGCCCAGGATGCCAAGAGGTCTGTACTGGCGGGGATTGGAGCTCGCGAAGCACAGCGACTTAGTAACGAGGGTGTTCGTTACCTTGCGCTGTGTAAATTACCCTCAAAACCTAGTCGCTCAGAAAAACCACACTCATCATCTCTGTTTCCTTCTGTGGGTTGGAAATTCAGGAATGGCTTTGCTGGGTGATTCTGAGTTGGGGCCTCTCATGAGGTTGTGGCCGAGGTGTCAGCGGGGGCTGCCTCATCCGACGGCTCGCCAGGGGCCGGAGGAGCCACCACCAAGATGGCAGACTCGAGTGGCTGCTGGGGGTGGGGGGTGCCAGTTCTTCGCCACGTGGATCTCTCCAGAACGGAGACCGTTTCCCCCCTGGAGCAGGTGGTCTGGGCGAAAGTGAGGAAGACCCAGGGAAGCCTTTCCCGACCTAGCTTCACGAGCCGCACACTGTCCCATCCACCTGTTCTGTTGGTCAGAAGCAAGGACGAGCCCAGGCCCTGCGAGGGGAGGAGGGCGTGAGCTCCTTTCTGAATGGCGGCGTCTCAAGGAATTTGTGGACGTGCTCGAAATCTACCACAGGACAGTCCAGGGACAGCCGCCTCTGGGGGCTTCATTTGGCATAGATTCCGTACCAACTGCGGAGTGAGCCCACTGTCTCTGCCCCGCCCCCCGGTCACAAAGTGGCCTCGGCTGGCCTGTGTCTCTGGGGTGTGGGGTGTGGGAGGGATGCTCGTTCTCCTCCGACCGCTGCACACCCAGACCCCGGGCCTGTGGGCTGCACACAGATCACACCCATCCTCTCCACGCACTGGCTGTGGTATCGTGTTTTCAGGCAGCCAGACATTTCTAAGTGAGCCTTATGTTCTAGAAGGTCTCAGGTAGCTGGCTCTGGCAGAGCGCCCAGCCACCCCGCGAGGCTTTGGCGACTCCTTAGGACGGTGGAGGGACTGGCCGCAGTCACAGATGTGGGCTCAGTCCGTGATGGCCCAGGCGGCACCGTAGGAATGGGCTCTGGTTAAACAGGGCAAACGAGAGAAGCCTTTGTGTAGTCAGCTAGTGTTGCACAGTAAACGTCCCAGAACTTGGTGGCTTTGACCCACAGGCACATGGTATTGCTCATCGGGCTGGGGGTCAGGGGTCCAGTCTGGGCCAGGCTCGGTCGGCTCACGCATCTGCCAGCGGGCAGCTGGGGGGGGGGGGGGAGTTGGCTGGGGGAGGGCGGCCATACTTGCTGGTAGCAAACAGGCCGTGGGCTGGGGCAATGGCATAAGGTGCCTCTCGTCTTCCAGCAGGCTGAGCCAGGCTGGTTCCCAGACCCACGGAGCATCCGTGACCAAGGCCCGAAGGCCACAAGACCTCATGAGGCCTGTTGCTTGGCCTCGGTTGCCCAAACCGAGTCAGATCAGTCCAGACGAAGGCATGGGAGTGCCCCCCAGCCTCGGTGGGAAGCAGGGCCACGTGACAGGGGAGATAAAGGCAGGGTGGGCGAGTCGTGGCCACTCTGCGATCCACGACAGGTACAATCAACTTGACTTAATGCTAAAATATGCATTTGATAGCGTTTGACATCTCTGCTCACTCAAATATCTTTTAAAAAGTCCAAGAAGGACACCTTGTAACAGGATCGCAGATATCTGTTTTGAGCCAAGAGCCAGCATCAGCGCGCCAAAGAGTGACCCGTTAAAAGGGAGCTCCCTTTATAAAGCTGGGGACAAGTCAAGGGCGCCGCGATCAGCTCACCAACATGCGGATGGGAAAACTGGCTAAGACCAAAATAGGTGAATTTACCCCTCAAAAGGCTAAACAGCTAGAAAAGACAGGTTGACTAGTAATCAGAGAAACACAGACCACAGCATCTGAGGTGTCCTCTGGGCCATCAAATCAGCCATGTCGACCGGCGTTTTGAGGGTGGAGCTGGCGGAAGATAAGCTCCTGACGCGGACGTGTCCCAGCCACCTGCACCGCAGGGCCACTTGGCACCGTGTGATCATTCATTCCTCACAGATTTTATTGTGGGCCTACTGTGTGCAGGGTGCTCTTGCGTGAAAAGCTTTCCCATCTGAAGCCCTCCCCAGGCTTTAAGGAACTTGCTTGAAGACGCACTGGAAGGGCAGTGGTCAGCTAGCCTCTCTCACCTCTCTCTCCAGAGCTTACACCGGGCAGGGCCTTAGGAAGTAGTTGGTGGGTGGGTGGATGGATGTGTGGATGGATAGATGAGTGAGTGGATGGATAGACTGTTGGCTGCTTGGATGAGTGGATGGATGGATGGATGGATGGATGGATGGATGGATGGATGGATGGTTGGATGGATGGATATATGTATGGATGGACAGATGCATGCATGGATGCATGGATGGATGGATGGATGGATGGATGGATGGATGGATGGATGGATGTTTTGATAGAGGAATGGATTGAAGGAGGAATGGATGGATGGACAGGTGGACATATATTTGGATGGACAGACATAGATGGATGGATGTTTGGATGGATGTTTGGATGGAGGAATGGATGGAAGGATAGTCAGACATACGTTTGGATGGATGGACATATGGATGGATGGATAGATGGGTGGGTGGATGGATGGATGGATGGATGGACAAATGGATGGATCATGGATGATGGATGGACATGTGGATGGATGGACATATGGATGGATGGATAGATGGGTGGATGGATGGATATATGGGTGGATGGACAGATGGATGGATCATGGACGATGGATGGCAGGTGATGAACTGAATGGAACAGACGTTTACATTTGATCCAGTCACTCTGATTCCAGAAATGTACCCTAAGGAATGGACGGAGCAGGAGGTGAGCAGTGAATGGTTCACATGGAACAGTGCTCACCAGTGAGAATACCCGTGGGTGCTCCACAAGGAATAGTTTTCCCTGCTAACACCTGCGAGCTCCTCAGTGCCCCCCCCAGGGTCCGCTGGAAGCCCCCAGGCCCTCCTGTGGGCGTGACCATCACCCCACCTCGCTAGGCTCCATGTCTGTGACGGACGGGTGCGCTCCTGCCCTGTTGACCAGATGTCTGTGGAGCGCCTGGCCTGGGCTCCGTGTGCGGCTGGAGGCGGTAGATAAGACAGACGTGGCGTGGAACACGGTTAGGCGGACGCAGAGAAACACGCAGCACGGAATGCTCTCACTGCTGAGAATTCTGGCGGCCGGGATTCGTTGTGGTGCCCGCCCCCCAGACGCCTGCGCATGTTGTCACCGAGCCTTACTAAGGAGGGCGCTGCCGCTTCCCCAGGCACAAATGAGGGTCCGGCGAAGGTCGCACAGTTGGTAAGGAGGCCGGGGAGCGTCACCATCACGCCCCAGGGCCGTGCCCGTCAAGCCCTCCGGCCCGCTCTCGGGTGGGCGCAGCCAGAGGGAAGCATGTCGGGACGTAGCGCGGCTCCGCTGGCCCCTAAGGCTGCTGACGACGGCCTCCCTGTGGCTCTGTCTTTAAAACGCGTCACCCAGCAATAGGGTTGCCGTCCTCGTGAGTGCCCTGGCTTCTCCCAGCCTCAGCACTCATGCAGCGCTGCTGGGAGCTTTAAGCTGCTGGCCCCGGAGGAGGCTGACTTGGACCAGCACATCTGCAAACAGCCCTTGACTTGTGGAATGGGAATCAGCGGCAGAAAAATCCGCGCCCTGAGTACATTATGGTTGTCGCTACTGGTCACCGAACATCCCTCTGGCCTTCGGAACTTCACGATGCGCCGGTTACTCTTCACGGCGTCCCTGAAAGGTAGATCCTCGTTCTACAAAGAGACTGCAGTTCAGAGAGGTTAAGTAACTTGGCAAAGGTCACACAGCTTGTACTAATACATCAGAGTGTGAAGCTTTTTTTTTTTTTTAATTGTTTTTTACCAGTTTCAGAGTCAGGGAGGAGGTGACATGTTGCTTAAAATGTTAATGAAAACAAATGCCTGTTGGCACAGTGTCGTGGATTAGTCTAAGGACGTCTGTGAGAAATTCCTCTGGTTTGAAATCTCCACTTTTGTACGGAGTCAGCCAAACATGGCCTCATTGTTGATCTCCAGATGCATATTTTTAGTGTGAGGTGGGTTGTGTTTATTTTTCTGATGAATAGCAAAAATGAGGTTTCTATAAATACAACCATAGCCTGCTCCCCCTCTCATTTTGTGCACGATTCACAAGTGCATTGACCAGTCAAATGCCAAAGAATTCACAACGGAAAGTTCCCGTGCATGAGAGGAGGGACAGTTGTGTCTTGAAAGTCTGTTGGTCCGGAGCACCTGGAGAAAGCCCTACCTGCATCCGTCTGTCTTGAGCGCCTTTTGATCGCTTTGGATGACGCTTATGTGAAGGGGCTGCTAAGTAAGGGCGGTTTCTCCCTTGACCGAAACACTCCATTTTCTGAAAATGGAGCAACGGCCCCATTTTCAGTTTGTAAAACGGTTTGAGCCAAGAAAGCACCTCGCGGGCCCCCCGAGATCTGCGCTGCTCTGAATTTGTGGCCTTTAGCCCCGAACGCGTTCTCCTGGAAACCCTGGCCGTGGGAGACCCTGTGCAGAGTCCCAGCTCACGTCAGCGGGGACATTCGCTGTCGCTCCTGAATGGTACTGCCACCACTTGGCAAACCGAAGGTGATGTTTGTGGGAAGGGAACCCTTCGGGGGCGAGTTAGCTCAGGATTTTCAGTTCTTACGTGGAGAGGAGCCGTGGTCCCCAACCACGTGCACCCGTCCTGGTCTCTGCCTGCTGTTAACTTCCCACCTCTGCCAACCTTGCTCTCCACCCCCCACACCATCACCTTCATCCCTGCGCCTCCTTCCTGCCCACCTGTGTCTGCCCTGCGTGAACTAAACCTCGTCTGGGGGCGCCCGGGTGGCTCAGTGGGTTAAGCGTCCGACTTCGGCTCAGGTCACGATCTCATAGTTCGCGGGCGAGCCCCACGTTGGGCTCTGTGCTGACAGCTCACAGCCTGGAGCTGCTTCGGATTCTGTGTCTCCCTCTCTCTCTGCCCGTCCCCTGCTCACACTCTGTCTCCCTCTCTCAGAAATAAACATTAAAAAAATTAAAAAGAAAAAATAACCCTAAACCTCGTCTGGCCCCAGCTCCGTGAAGCAAAATTGCCAAGTCCAGGGATGGCCCGGGTGGGACTGCCCAAGTCCACTCTCATCCTGGGCGCTGTTCTAGAGTGTGAATGGCTCCCCCGCCCACCTCGGCTCCCCGTTAC
>NW_027530380.1:579320-582420 GCF_008692635.1 Crocuta crocuta | reverse complement strand
CCCCCGCACCCGCCCCTTCCCACAAACGCTCACCCTTCCAAGAGCCTTCAGCTCCTTTTTATTGTGGCGAAAGACATATAACATAGAATCTGCCATCTTGACCATCGTTCAGTGCACGGTAGCAGCAACTGTGTGCATATTACCGTGCATCACAGTTCTAGAACTTCTCATCTTGCAGAATGGAAACTCTGCACCCAGTGAACAGCAACACCCTCTCTGCCTCTGCCCCCGGCCCCTGGCGCCACTCTGCTATTTTTTGCCGACTTCAGGTACCTTCTGTAAGTGGAATCATGTCGTGCCTGTCCTTTCGCATCTGACTCGTTTCACTGAGCATCATGTCCTCACATCGTCGCAGGTATCAGAACTTCCTCTCTGAGGCTGAATAATAGTCCATCGTGTGGATGGACTACCTTTCCCTTATCCATCTGCGGACACGGGGGTTCTTCTCACCTCTTGCTGATCGTGAATAACGCTACGATGAGCACAGGGGTGCAGATATGTCCTTGGGATCCTGCTCCCTTTCAGTTCTTCAGGCGATGTGCCCACAAGTGGGGTTGCTGGATCGTAGGGTAATTCTATTTTTAATTTTTCGAGCAGCTGCCGGACTGTGTTCCCCAGCAGCCACCAACCGTGTGCGAAGTTCCAGTTTGTCCACATCCTCGCCAACACCTGCTGTCGTCCCGTGTTTTGCCAGTAGCCATCCTAGCCGGTGTGAGCTGGCGTCCGGTTGTGCTCTGATAGGCTATGTGAGGTGACGCATGCGCTTGTTGGCCATTTGTACATCCTACTTGGAGAAATATGCAAACAGGTCCTCTGCCCAATTTTTAACCAGATTTTTGTTGAGTGTGTGTTGTTGACTTGTAGGAGTTCTTTATATAACCTGGATACTAATCCCCTGTCAGATATTTGGGCTGCCTGTACTTTCTCCCATTGTGTAGGCTGCCTTTCACCCCATCAATGGTTTCCTTTGCTGCATTAGGTTTTACATTTTCATAGATTTCCCTGTGTTTATTATTGTTTATTGTTTATTATCTTGTAGCTTGTGCTTTTGGTGCTATATCCTAGAAATCACTGTAAATTCTATTTATTCTATTATTCGCTCTTTTTATTTTTTTATTTAAAAAATATATTTTTTAAATGTTTTATTTATTTCTGAGAGAGAAAGAGAGAGACAGCATGAGCAGGGGAAGGTCAGAGACAGAGGGAGACACAGAATCTGAAACAGGTTCCAGGCTCCGAGCTGTCAGCACAGAGCCCAACGCGGGGCTCAAACCCAAGAACTGCGAGATCATGACTTGAGCCGAAGTCAGCTGCTCAACCAACTGAGCCCCCAAGCACCTCTGTTCGGTCTTTTAAAAAGTGTAGTATTTGTCTTTGTGCCTGAAGACATACATGTCCTGAAGCTGCTTCCACTTTCTCTACAACCTTGAACGAAATAAGTGCCCTTTAGATTTGGTGGCAGGTGGCAGCCGCAGAGACCTTACAGAGGGAGACAGTGCCTGTGTTAAGTACTGTCCTAAGTGCTGTGTTGAGTTGCTGCTCATGGTGCAGCCTGTCCCAGCCACCCCTGTTGGGGAGCAGAGACACCGCCTCCTGGAAGCCCACATGGATGTAGGTCATAAAGGACCGGAGGGATGAGCGTGGGTCAGCCAGCGTCTGCAGTGAGACAAGGTCATGTTCCGCAGGAGATCAGCCGTGGGCCCAGGTGCCCAGACTGTCCCCCCGGGGGGCAGATGCCACGAGAGTGCCCCCAACGCGCCCCCACATGTCTGGAAATGATGTAACAGCCTTGGCAGGTGTTATCAGCTCCTTCTCATAACGCCCAGCAAAATTCGTGCCAGTTGGGGACCGGAGGACAGGGCACCGAGCGTGAGTCGTGACAAGCCAAGAGCCTGCTGGTCAGGGAGGGTCTGGCTGTGCTGGAGCCCCGGGGGGCAGGGACGTGTCCGAGGGTCACTGGGCTGCCCTGGAGGCGGTAATGACGCCGAGCAGCTTTGTCAGGACAGGGTCGCGTCTCTGCCGGCAGCAGCCTCAGGGAGCCTGCAGGACACGGTGGCGCCTACGGAAGTGGCGGGGTCCGAGTGGGGACAAGCAAAGGACCCGAGGTCACTCAGCCTCCCGGGTGCGGGGCGGGGCGGAGAGCGGCGCAGCCTCCCTGAAGCCCAGCCTGTCTTCTCGGGATTGTCCCCACCCGGAGGAGAGCCCTGTTCCCTCCAGGGAGCCCCCGGGCTGGTGGCCGCAGCCTGTGCCGCCCGAGGGTTCGAGACATTTGGGAGCGCCACACGCCTGAAAGGGAAACGCGTTCCTTTGCTGGGGCCGCAGGAACAGGCACCACACACGGGGCTCACACCGCACACGGTCACTGTCCCCGTCCTGGGGCCGGAGCCCGCGGTCCGGGCAGGGCAGGGCCGCCCCCCGAGGCCTCTCTCCTGCGTGTGGACGGCCGTCCTCGCCCTGTGTCCTCACGGGGCCGTCCCTCTGTGTGTGTCTGTGTCCTGATCCCTCTTCTTACGAGGACCCTGGGCACACGGGGTCAGGGCCCCCACCTGGGACCCCATTTTAAGCAGTTCACTTCTGCAAAGGTCTTATCTGTAAACATCTATGCTCCGGGGTGCTGGGGGCCCAGACTCCGAGATAAGAATTTGGGGGACACAGCTCAGCCGTGCAGCCGAGGCACCCCTAGCCGCTCGCCCACTAACCCAGCACCCTCACACCCACTTACCGGGACTGCTGCGCTTTGTTTTCTCTTTTTAAAATTTTTAAATGTTTATTTTTGAGAGAGAGAGAGACAGACTGTGAGCAGGGGAGGAGCAGAGAGAGAGGGAGACGCAGAATCCGAAGCAGCTCCAGGCTCTGAGCTGTGGGCACAGAGCCCGACGTGGGGCTCGAACTCAAAATCTCAGGAAGGCCTCCTGGAGGGAGTGACCTTTCTGCTGACAGCTCACAGGATTCGTAGGAGTTAGTTGGGCAGAAAGGTACAGGAAGGGCATTCGAAGCATAGGGAACAGCATGTGCGGAGGCCTGGAGGGGAGAGCCCAGATGGAGGAGCTGAAGATATGGGGTCTGTCTGAAGTAGAGCAGGGGACGGGGACAGGGGGCG
>NW_027530380.1:571335-579176 GCF_008692635.1 Crocuta crocuta | reverse complement strand
GGGAACGACCTTTGGGACTTACACACGGGTCGGAACACTCAGTGCTTTGCACGCTCGGTGTGATGTTCGGGACACACCCCCACTTCTCCCATCTCACCTTGCAGCCTACGAGGGGCACCGTGTACCCGGCGTCCAGGAGCCGGAGCCTCCTCCCGTCCCCCCTCTGGTGCCAGGGAAATGTCCTTCATGCATTTTCAAAAACGTCTTTTTTTTTTCATCTTTCCATGTAGCTAGCAGGCCTCAGATAGGCCTCCGAGGCAATCCATCACAGTTAGCAATATTTTTTAGGTGTTTCCAAACTTTAGCACTTTAAAAACATAAATATTTAAAGAAGTCCACCATTTGCCTCATCGATGAAAGCCTCAGAGATGTACCCTGAGATCATTTCCTAAAACTTAGCAGACCACAGAGTGCTGACTCACCCCTGCCGTCCGCGCCCCAGAGCCTCCACAGACGCGCGACGGCACACTTGTCAGCGAGGCTGCTGCGGCTGGAGGTGTGTTTACTGGGGATTCACTCCATGTGTTCATAAATTTATCCATTTATCCGTTCATCCATCATCCATCCATTCATCCATCCACCCATCTGCCTATCTGCCCATTTATCCATCCATCCATCCATCCATCCATCCAACCATCCATCCATCCATCGACCCATCCACCCATCCACCCATCCATCCATCCATCCATCCATCCATCCATCCATCCAACCATCCATCCATCCATCTTTTCATTCACAAGAAACACTGAGGACCCGCTGGAAAACACGACAAGCTCTTGCCCTCGGTGAGTTCACAGTCTAGTGGAGAAGACAGACGACAGGCAGCCAATAATTCACTTATTCCCAACTGTGATGGGTGCAGTGAAGGAAAAGGCAGGTCCTCTGAGAGATTACAGCAGAGCAATCTGACCCAGCTTGGGATCAGGAAAATCTTTGCAAGGAAAAAACATGGCTACCCCAGAACCTGAAGGAAGGGCGGCTGGGAGTTAGCCAGGGGAAAAGGTGAGAGAGTGTTTGAGGAGGAGGGACCAGTAAATACCAAGGCCCTGAGGCGGGAAGGTGTTGGTGCGTTCAAGCAGCTGAAACAAAGCCAGAGCAGCTGTAGCCCTGTGACCCAAGGCCAGCGAGGCCCCCGGGAGCTCCGTCGCTCTGGGTCTTCAAGACCACCCTGCGAATTTGAGCCTGAGAGCAGATGGGAGGCCAGGGGCAGATTGTACCCAGAAGAGGACTCTAACCAGGTTTGCCTTTTCAAGTCAGGCTGAATCGAATCTGCCGCAGGTGGAGAAAGGTGCACACACAGGGGCCAGCTTGGGCCATCGTAACAAAGCACCGCAGACCAGGGAGTTCAAACCACACGCATCGATTGTCCTCACGTCCTGGAGGCTGGAGGCGGAGATCTCGGTCCACAGGGTGCGGTGTCTGGAGAGGCCTCTCTTCCTGGCTTGCAGAGGGCCGCCTTCCTGCGACGTCCTCACGCGCCCACAAGGGGGAGCTCTGGCGTCGCTCCCCCTCGTGCGAGTTGGCCGGCCCTTAGGACCCTGTCCCCACGCTGTCCCGCAGTTAGCCTGGGTCTCCTCCTGAAGGCCTCTCGTCTCCAGCTCCAGCCACCGTGGGGGGGCGGGCGCTTCGGCAAGTGACCCTGGGAGGGACACGGCTCGGGCCATCGCGGTACCGCTCCGTGGATTTCCGTAAAGCGAACACCCCCGTCACCAGCGCTCAGAGAAGAGCCATGTGACCCCTCAGCCCTCTTCGCGACCCCTTGGGCCGCCTCGGCCCCCAGACCGTGCCTTCCAGCACCGCGGGGGGGTGGGGGCGTCCTTCCTGCCTCTTCTTGAACCGGGTACCGGCGGAATCACACCGGGCAGACCCTCTGCTGTGTGGCTTCTTCACGCCACGCGTGTCTGCCCGTGTTGCTCTGTGCCACGGACTTCGTTCCTGTCATTCCCGCATGGCCCTTCCGTCCTCCGGCCCGGCCGCTGGGGGCGTGCACTGTGGGGACCTCCGGAGCCACGCTCTCCGGTCGCTCCCGCGTGGGGCTTTGGTGGTCGCTGGGAACGTTCCGGCAAGGGCAGGTCCAGGGGAGGGACATGGGTGGCGCTGGGGGTCACACCCTTGCCCTTTCCAACATCAATGCATCGGGGACGCCGTGGCCACCGCAGAACGAGAATTCCAGGTGCTCTGCATCCTCTCCGCCTAGTTCCTTTAAAAAATTTTTTTAATGTTTATTTTTAGAGAGACAGACAGACAGACAGAATCCGACGCAGCTCCAGGCTCCGAGCTGTCAGCACAGAGCCCGACGCGGGGCTCGAACTCTGAAACTGTGAGATCATGACCTGAGCCGAAGTCGGACGCTCCACCGACTGAGCCCCCGTTGTCTTTAAACATCGCTTTGGCTACCGCGTGGGCAACAGGCAGCCGGGGTGGGGAGGCCAGAGTTGGGGCCGACCTGGGAACCCAGAGGAGAGGGGTGGTGGGGGAGGGGGTGCGGACCTCAAGTCTCGTGCCCGGGACTCCGCGAGCCCCGCTCCACGAATGGTCCGGCCGCCCCTTTCGCGGAGAAGGTGTGCGCCGCCGTCCGTCTCTCGCACGTTTCCTCCGTCCCCTCCTGCGGCCCTTGGTGGGCTCCTGTTGCTCTGTTTTCTGAAAAGTCTTAAAATCCTCAAGCCCGTGAGAAAAGCCGGTTAAATGCCAGTGAGTGAGTTTCCTGGACATTTTCCCCAGTCCTGTTTGGCCCAATTGCTAGAAACTGAGCCATTGCGGAGAACTGACGCTGTGCAGGGCGTTTGGGGGGACCCGGGGGACCCCAGCGTGCTCCCTGCCCCCGAGGAGACTGTTCTCGGGGCTTCCAGGATGGATGGGAGCGACCGCTCTCTGCCCCTGGTGCTGAGCCCGCCGTGACTCACTCGGGGCAGTGCCCGGCCGTAGCTGCCCGCGCCGCTCCCTGCCGCCCGGTCTGCCCAGTTCTACCGCCTCCCCGGCTCTGCTGACCGGCGTCGGGGCCCCCCCGTCTCTGCCACTGGCGGGGGAGAGATTCGAGCGCTGGTCCTGACGTTCTGAGGACCAGGACACAGAAGGCCCCGGAAGAGGGAACATGGGGGGCCGCACGACCCCACAGAGCTCAGGAGACGTGCCCCCGGCCGCACAGCCGTCAGGACCCCTCCAGCGACAGGCTGCCCTCTGTCCCTTCCTGTGAGGCGGCCGGAGGGTGACGGAATGTCACCTCGGAGCTGTCTGCCACAGCGATAGCGATGCCCGGAGGGGGCGTCGCTCTATTTCACAGCCTTCCCGATCGGCATCGTAGCAAAACCAAGGTGGGGTTCAGGGGCCGTGCTCTGGGAGCCGAGGCTGCGTGTCTGTGCCTTTGTCCCTGGACTTGGAGGCGAGGAGACCAGGAGGTGATCTGAGCCCCCGCCCCCCTCTGCCCTACTTGAGTCCCTTGACTTTCTCACGAAGGATGGAGGCAGGCCCAGGGTCGCGGGGATGGGAGACGGCACGAGAGAAGAATCTAGGACACTCCCCTGCCCTGCGACCTCCGTGCCCGGGGACTCCCGGGAGAGCAGAGGCGCCTCTAGCTGGCAGCCTCGTTTGTCTTCCTGTGCGATTTTTCTGCCCGGCTGCCAGAGCCGCGGAAGAGCCGGGGGGTCAAGGCCCGGGCCGGGCTGGCTGTGCCCCGGGCACCGGGCGCGATGCGGCGGTGGACGGAGGCAGCCTCGGGCGTGTCCCCTCAGCCATCAGGCGGTCTCCTGGCCTCCCCCACCCCCGCCCACGGGCACCCCCATGCCCCGCGTCCCGCTTTATCACCGCTTCTCGCGCTGCGCAGCTCGGTTCCCGCCTGCGTGCCCCACGGGATGCAGGCCTCTGCGGGCGAGGACTTTGGTCTGTTTTGTTCGCTGCCTGTGTCCCTAGAAGGAGCCCGGCTCACGGGGGGCTCGTCAGGTCCTCATCCAGCGAGCGAGCCCATGTGTCCCTGCTGCGCCTGATACATGCTGGGGAGGGGGCGGCCGTGCCAAGGCCACGCGCCCCCGCTGTGCTCCCTCCCCTGCCCCGCAGCGCCGCACACCTGCACGGTGAATCACAAAGCAGACTCTTGGGGTCTGCTATGTGTGGGGTGCGGAGCCCGCTCGGGGACGCGGCCGTAACTAGGGCGGGCTCTTTCCTGCCAGCACGGTGGGTGCATCTGGAGCCCACGGAACTTCAGGTCAGAGCTGTCGTGTGAGGTGCGGCGAAGTCCGTGGCATTGTCCGAGTGTGTGTCAGGGGGCCTGTCCTCACCTGGGAGATGGGAGGGCTTCCTGGAGGAGGCGTGCCATTCATGCATGGATGCATTCATTTGACAAATACTGAGAAATACTGAGAGCTTGTTTGGAGACAGACCTATGCAGGCTCGTGCAGTGGAGACTAAGCAGTGATCGAAACAGTGTGCCAGGTGTGCACCAGGAGGCCCAGGGGCGAAAAGAAGAGGCACACGCGTGCACAGACGGTGAGGTGCACCCCCAAGGACAGACGGGGCGATCCTGACGTTAAAGAAGCAGACGCCAAGCGGGGCAGGAGAAAGGGCTCATTCTTTCCCCCACGGCTCCTGCAAACGTCTTCTGTGCGGGGGCCGGCTCCCTCTGGTGAGCACCCACTCACACCCACTCACTCCGAATCACACCCAAGCAACCTGCTCACACCCACTCACACTGGTTCAAACCAATTCACACCCAAGCAACCTGCTCACACCTACTCAACCAGTTCACATCGGTGCACACCCGCCCACTAACTCACACCCACTCACACCACCTGCTCCCACCCGCTCATCCTAAGCACGCTCAGTCAAACTTGCTCAAAACCTGCTTACACCCGTTCACCCCCACTCAACCTGCTCATACCCCCTCACACCTGCCCCACAGTTCACACACACTCAACTTAATCACACTCACTCACACCCGCTCACACCTACTTCCAACAGCTCACGCCCACTCAACTGAGCCATGCCCACTCCCACTCACTCACACCTGATCACATCTGCTTCCACAAAGTTCACACCTGCTCCTACTAGTTCACACCCACTCACCCTACTCACACAAACTCCCACCCGCTTCCACCGGTTCACATCTTCTCAGCCTACTCAGCCACTTCAACCAGTTCACAGTCACTCAACCTACTCACATCCACTCAGCCTGCTCACACCTGCTTGACCTGCTCACATCTGCTCATACCTCCATCCGCTGGTTCACACCTGCTCAATCTACTCACACCCATTCGCACCTGCTCACACTCACATGCTCACACCTGCTTCTACTGGTTCACACCCACTCAACCTGCTCATACCCAGTCACGCCACCTCACACCTGCTTGCACCCACTCACACCTGCTCGCACCAGCTCTCACCTGCTCAACCTGCTCACACCAGCTCGCACCCACTCACACCTGCTTACAAGACCCAGAGGCGTGTATCTGTCTCCAGCTCTGCATTGGTGACATCACGCCGGTACCCTGAGGTCGGCTGTGGCAGGAGCATTTACACCACGGCAAACAGCAGACTGCACCTCCGGTCTGGTCTGTTTTGTCCAAGAGGCAGTTCAGCCACCACCCTGGGTGCCTGCCTGGGCAGTTCTAGGGCGGCCCCGTGACACTCCGGCCACTGCCGTAACGAGAGCGTTCCAGCCACGGTTCGTCACAGACGCTGGTCTCCTGAGGGCAGCGGAAACATCCCGTCCCATGTGAGACTTCGCGTGAAAGCCTGTTCCCGTGCTCCGGCCCGGCCCGCCTCCCGCTGCTGCCTTCTCTCACTTCCCCGCCCCGCTCGGAGGCCCCGGGACCCTCCGGGCTGGGGTGAGCGGGGCGGGCGGGCGTCACCCCACTCAGCGCGCCTGCTTGAAGCCGACCCTTTTGAGAATAGTTTTGAGGGTTTTTTAGACCCTGCTGTGATGAAAACATCCCTCTCGGAGCCACCCCCTCCCCGAGCATCGGAGGCTGACAGTGACACAGGACCCCTTCACTCTGGGTGGGGTCCCCCCCGAGCGCCCACTCCCGTCCACGGGAACCTGGCTCCCTTGTTCCCTCTGCGCCCGGGTTCCCACCGAAGCCAATTGCAAACCGCGGGTTGATCTCTGGCCCACCATCACCCCAAGCCCCCCGAGACTTGCTTGAGTCTCCCCCAGGGCTCGGGCCAGGACAGGCACCCCTCACTCAGACCACTTTCTCCCAAGAGACGTTCTCTCTTTGTTCAATGTAACTTCATCGCGGTTACAGCCTCGAGGACGGTGTCCGGGTCAGGGTCACCAAACCGGTGCTGACCACCCTCTCGGCAAGTGACATCCAGGCAAGGGTCATCAGCTTAGATCAGAACTAGCTGGCGCGGGGCGTCCGGGGGGCTGTCGGTTAAGCGTCTGACTTCGGCTCAGGTCATGATCTCACGGTTGGCGGGTTCAAGCCTCGTATCAGGCTCTGTGCTGACAGCTCAGAGCCTGGAGCTGCTTCAGATTCTGTGTCTCCCTCTCTCTGACCCTCCCCTGCTCACACTCTCTCTCTGTCTCTCAGAAATAAATAAAAAACATTTTATTAATAATGTTTTATAATTAATAATGATTAATTATTGTTAATTATATTAATGTTACATTATATTAATTATATTAATATTTATATATATTTTATTATATATTTATATTATATATAATTATATACATTTATATATAATATTGTATATTTTTCTATATTTATATTTATATATATTTATATAATTAACACTAATTATATTAATGTTAATAATAATTAACAATAAAAATTAATAATTAATAATGTAAAACATAATTTAAAAAAAAGAACTAGCCGGCGAAACAAAGGATTCTCCCTGCAGCAAAAGGAACCCAGAGCTCTCTTCATTAGAACACACAGCCCAGCTTATTACTACTCTGGCGACATAATTTTGCTAGTGGTAGCGATTATTGATGACTTATTGGGAGCAGTCCTTTGAGCCAGGCATCGTGCTGAGTGTGTCCTTCACACACGTGTTGTGCAAGAGCACAGGACACCGCCCGTGGGCACGAGTGTTTTTCAGGGAAGTGGAAGGACGTGTCCAACTCACTCCGCTGCTAAGAGGGAACAGGGTTCTAACTCTGACTTCCTGATCCTCAAGTCAGTGCTTATCGTCAGCCGCGTCGCCGTAGAATTGTGTAGAAAAGAGAAAAAACACTGAGCTGTGCAAAGATGGGGCGCCGGGGTGGCCCAGTCGGTTAAGTCCCCGACTCTTGATTTTGGCTCAGGTCACGATCTCACGGTTCGTGGGTTCGAGCCCTGTGCCAGGCTCTGTGCGCTGACAGCGAGGCACCGGCTTGGGATTCTCTCTCGCTCCCCCCTCCCCCTCCCACCCGCCCCTGCTCGCTTTTTCTGTCTCTCAAGATAAACATCAGAAAAAAAGTTTGTTTTTTTTCAAAGACAGACAATGTAACTTTCAAACGTGGCAAATGCTCTTGTCCCGCGCGGGGCCGGGGCTCTGGGCTTCGCCGGACGTTTCCAGTGTCTGTCCCGGCAGGCGTGACCGCGGCAAGGCCCCATGGTCCTTGAAGGGCGCTACGTGACCTACATTCTCCCACCCCCCCATTTCTTTTTTAAGCTCTGTATAAATTTCAGTTTTTAGAATAAGGAGGTTGTTTGTTTGTTTTTTTTTTTAGCTCTATCAGAAGAGGTTAAACAGAGGCAGAATGGAAAATAAAGTGTATTTTAAAATAACCAACAGCTTGGTTCACATTCTCCCCTCCGGAACCTCTGTCCATTTAAAGCAGCCTCGTTATTTTTAATGCGTCCGCTTCCTCGGCCCCCGTCCTCGGTTTTCCATGTTACTCGGCTGAGAAACCCAGG
>NW_027530380.1:552586-571298 GCF_008692635.1 Crocuta crocuta | reverse complement strand
GAGCCCTGAGCGCCGAGGACCGTCCAGCCCCGGGCGCCGCCGCGTCTCACCGGGGGACCCGGGCAGCCAGGGGCCTGTGAACTGAGTCTCGAAGGGAACTCGGAGTGTTTCAAAGCCGAGCCGCCGGCACCTGACAGCTGCGCCCCAAAGACGCAAATGNTGTCTCTTTCTCTCTGTCTCAAAAATAAATAAAAGCATTAACTTTTTAAAAAAAAAAAACAATAAAAAGAAGAGCCCATGAGGGGAGGGACTTGGTCTGGCCTCCTGGCTGTTTCCCCAGCAGCCGTAACAGAGTCTGGTACACAGTAGGTGCTCAATAAACATCAATGAATGCACGAGTGCACGAGTGGCAGGCATAGTGCTCTACTCCAGTGCCTTTCCCCAGGCCAGGACCGCTCACGCTTGGGGGTACAGCCAGCAGAGTGATGGCCTCCCAAAGCGTCCTCAACCCGAGGATGGACATGAGACGTGAGGCTCTTACGTCACACATCAGGGGGAAGTAAGGCTGCAGGTGGAATGAAGGCTGTGTGGCTCCTGCCCTCGAGATTATTCTGGGGGATGCAGGTGGCTTCACGGGGCCCTTGAACGTGGAAGAGGGAGGCAGGGAAGCCAGAGGAGACAGGAGGCAGAGGTCACGGTGATGTGCTGCTGGCTGTGACCGTGGGTTGGAGCCCGAGCCCGGGGAAAGCTGATCCAAGGCCCCGTGGTTCTGCGTCTTTCGGGGCGGGTTTCCTGCCCCGGAGTCCAGCAGCCCCTGTGCCCTGGAGCTGACCAGCTTGTGGGGGGGGCTGGGTTACACCGAGTGGAGTCCATTTCTTCACACCCCGTCTTCCTGGATGTGCCATGCACGAGGGAGGCCCAGAGGAAGGGGCGGGGCATAGCCTTCCGGAAACTTCGGGTCTGGGGGAGGGGTCGCTTTGTCTCCCTCCAGGGGTGGGACCGGACCCGGCAGAGACGGCCCGGTCACACCAGCGTCAAGGCCTAGGAGGCTGGCGTTTGTTCTGCTCTGACTTCGGAGTCACAGGCTCGCACCCAGACTGCAAGACGACCCATCTGAGAAGATCTGTTTATTTTAAGAAATGCCAAATATTTAAACCATCACTAAATGGCTTAAAATAATAAAGGCTCTGTTAATGAACTCATGTAGCACTTTCCTTCCCAGAGTCGGCATAGAAGTGGTGTCTGTCCCAGGCTGCCTGGGAGCATGTGAGAGGAGGACAAGGAAGAAAACCAGCTTGCAGTGAAAATTGTGCTTTAAATTGGGGAAAGTTGACCAGACCGACTCGGAAGGAGGGTGCAGGTGGTTCAGCATCGTCCCTCCAGTTCGTTCAGGAGCGTTTGGGTTGTAAGTGACAGAAAACCCGACCAGCTTCAGTCACAGCTGGATCCAGGGGCTCAAAGTCTCCAGAGTGCCCTGTGGTTTGAGCTGGGCCCACCCTGGGGAGAGCTCCTTCTCGGCAGCCAGAAGACGGTATAGCCCTAGAGTCCGCCCTCTGCTGCCCCCGGGGACAGAGAGCACTTGTCCGCTAGGCCCTCCGAGCAAGCGTTCCAAGGTTAGGCTCTGATGGTCCTGACCTGGGTCCGTGTCCATCTCTAAGTGAGTCACCGTGGCCTAGGGAATGCTCCGCTGGGACTGACCAGAAGCAGACCCCGTGGCTGCTTTCAGAACCGGGAGGGGAATCCACTGCTTCTGAACCATGTGGGCTAAGATGGGGTGCGTGCCAAAATCCCACGCCAGGAAGGGAAGCTGGGCAGAGGACCCCCACGCTGTGGGTTAGCCGCCCCCCCCCATAGAGAATAGCTCCTCATCAAGGGGCTGCTCAGATGTGGTGAAAAATCTGTAACGNGCCCTCCGAGCAAGCGTTCCAAGGTTAGGCTCTGATGGTCCTGACCTGGGTCCGTGTCCATCTCTAAGTGAGTCACCGTGGCCTAGGGAATGCTCCGCTGGGACTGACCAGAAGCAGACCCCGTGGCTGCTTTCAGAACCGGGAGGGGAATCCACTGCTTCTGAACCATGTGGGCTAAGATGGGGTGCGTGCCAAAATCCCACGCCAGGAAGGGAAGCTGGGCAGAGGACCCCCACGCTGTGGGTTAGCCGCCCCCCCCATAGAGAATAGCTCCTCATCAAGGGGCTGCTCAGACGTGGTGAAAATCTGTAACACCCGAGGTTTCGCACACCTGGTGGGTTTCCACTGTGCCGGAAGCAGCATCTGCTTCAATTCCTGAGACAGCGCTGGGAGGTCAGGGCTGACGGCCCCCTTCCCAGCTCATAGAGGAGGAAACTGAGGCTCAGAAACCTCAGTTCTAAGCCAGTGTCCCCAGTTCCTCCCCACCTCCCCTGCCAGCCCCTCGTGGGAGGTGCGTCTGTCCAGGATGGTGCCCGGATGCCCAGGCCGAGCTCGCAGAGCTGCTTCCCCTGGAGAGGAGGATCGAATCTGCGCACCATCTCTCGAGGCACCTGTGGAGGGACTCGTCTGCCCCTCTGGCCAGCTGTGAGCTCTCGAGGCAGAGGCCACGAGGGGCCAGCAGTGCCCGGCGCAGGCACTCGGAGGTCAGCAGGCGGGGGACAGGCAGCGGCAAGGACTCGGCGCCGAAATTCTGGGCTCCTGTGACAGTGGGAGAGCATCTGATGGTCTCGGTGGAGGGAAAAGACAGACGGCTGCAATAGAGGCTTCTCCGGGGCTGCTCGGGGTTTCAGAGCCCACCTTGGCCTCACACTGAAGTTCCACGCCCAGATCTTCTCCCCATCAAGTGACTTCATCCCTGTGAGCCTCGGGCTCCTCGTCCAAACAAGGGCACATGACAGAATATCCAGCCTAGAAGGCAGTGACAGCAAGTAAACAATATCCAAAATCTTAGCATCATTTCTGACGTGCAGGAAGGACTTGATATCTGTTGGGATGATGGTACCGGTGATATGATGATGATGGTGATGATGATGGTGATGATGGTGATGATGGTGGTGATGGTGGTGAGGATGATGATGGTGATGATGGTGAGGATGATGATGGTGATGGCGGTGATGGTGATGATGATGATGGTGATGATGGTGGTGATGATGGTGGTGATGACGGTGATGATGGTGATGATGGTGGTGATGGTGATGATGGTGGTGATGACGGTGAGGAGGAGGATGGTAACGATAGTGACGGTGAAGGTAGGACACCCTGACGTCTGTACGTGGGATAGCGACACCTCTGATTGCACCTGCATCAGACACCATCTGTGCTTTTCCAGCCTTGTTTTTCTCCATAGGATAAGTCATATGCTGAGTGGCTTACTGCCCGTCTCCACCGCTACCTCGTACGCCACCAGGAGGTGGGGACTGTTTCCTCAGCACCCGGGTCGGGGCCGTGCGCACGGTAGGATGGCAGCGGGCGAGGAGCCAGCAGCCGCCGCCACTGCTGCGCCTGGGAGCAACCACCAGGACAGACCTGGGCAGGACGCGCCCGCGGGGCCGGGCCACCCCAGGGGGGCTCTGGGTGCAGGCGCACTTCTCCTTCGGGGCAGATGTGGACTCACGCTCAGCGTCAGCTCCCAGGGGTGAACCCCCGCCTCTGCCGGACAGCTTGCAGCGCCGCCGCCCGCGCAGCGGGAAAACCCTCGTCTCCCTCATCCTGGCATCCGTGCTGCCTCAAGCCGTCTTTGCTCGAACCTCCGCGTGTTCCACTTGTATTTAAAATTCTCAAGTTCGGGGCGCCTGGGTGGCTTAGTCGGTTAAGCGTCCGACTTTGGCTCAGGTCATGATCTCGCGGTTCGTGGGTTGGAGCCCCGCGTCGGGCTCTGTGCTGACTGCCAGCTCAGAGCCTGGAGCCTGTTTCAGTCTGTGACTCCCTCTCTCTCTGACCCTCCCCTGCTCACGCTGTCTCTCTCTCTCTCTGCTAGAAATAAATAAAACTTTAAAAAATAAAATAAAATAAAATAAAATTCTCAAGATCAATTCACCCTGGGAGGGGGTTAAAAAAGGGTAGAGAGTATTGTTGTCTTCTTAAAAAATAGATGATTTCATTACAAGTTAGGCACCTCCGTCTGCCCCAGAAGAAACGCGTCTGATTAAACAGCAGCCCTGTTCACCAAAGGCAGACAGGTAGGTTTTAAAACCTGTTGGGTGTAAAAATGAAGCGTCTTTAAAGGCAGGTCTGTCACATTTAAGCCTTAATAACGTTTGAAAACTAACAGGCTGTTGCCTGCAGTTCGAGTGTTTATCTTACTGGTGCCGGTCGGGTCCGTTCTTCCTTTCCAGGCACGACTGTTCTCTTTTCTCGTGTCTGAACCGCGGAGCTAAGGTTACGGGCAGGTGTGTGTGTGTCGCATGTGCAGCAGGTGTTCGCCCCCCAGGACAGCTGGAGCCCATCAGGGCCCCCCCCACAGCTTTGCCTTAGCTTGGGCTGTTCCAAAAGTTTGCAACATACAACAGGATCCAAAATTTCGAGTCAAAACCCTTCATCGGTGCAGTGATGTTTAAAGGGAGGGGTGGTCAGGAGACCTTTCATTTCGTTCCCCAGCCAGAGACACGAAGGCTGAGGGCCCAGGGCCTTCCTGCCCAGGCGGGCTGGCGCCGGACCTTCCCGGCAGCCCCTGCGGTGCCGTATCGTGGGGCTCGAGGCACAGAAGGCGGTGGTGCCAGATTCTGGTGGATGGGTGACCAAGAGGGGCACCTCCGGGGTGTTTGCGTCCCCCTCCTCCAGACTCCAAGGGTCGTGCTCCCCTCTCCCCCCCCCACTGCATGTAGACCCCTGGTTCCTGAAGGTGAGTCTGCGCCATGAGCTGGGCCCAGCGGAAGGTGGGGAGGGGACGGCCCCGCGGCCCACACGCGTGGAGAAGTGCGTGTCGCAGCCCCTTCCGTGGCTCGCGGCTCCCCGCACCCCAGGTCAGCGCTTTGTGGAGCCGAGAACGGACGGGAGCTGCGGGTGGGAGGGGCCTCCGCCGCCTCGCCCCGCGCTCGCTGCCCGTCTATGAGCCGGAGCCGGGGCTCCGCTGCTCTGGGCAAAGCTGTGAAGACCGCAGACGACGGCGCAGGCCGCTGAGACCGTCTCTGGTGCGCCTGCTGGGACCCTGTGCTGGCCTCCCGTGGCCACCAGAGCACCAAAGCCATCAGAAATCAATTCTGTCCCAGTTCTGGAGGTCGGAGCCCAAAAACAAAGTGTCCGCGGGGCTGTGGGGGGCAGACAAGCCCCTCCCAGCCGGAGGGCCCCGCCCAGGCAGCTTCTCGGGCCCCGGGTGCCTGTGGCGTCCAGAGGCCGGCCGGGGACGCGGGCGCACAGAACACAAGGTCAGCTCAGGCCCCACCGCGCCCGCAGGGAGAGTCAACTTGCCTTCCCTCCTGATCAATGCAGTGCACAAAACCGGCATCAATTATTCATCGTGGAAGAAGGGAGGAATCGTGCGGCGATTCCCCCCCCACCCCGTCTGGCATTCATTTTGCCGGCTCAGCCACGGGGGGGGGCTCCTCCGCAGGAGGGGCTGTGGAGACACCATGGACGCGCCTGGACAGAGGTGGCACGTCCGAAGGGGAAGACGCCGGAGACGATGGGCAGGGCAGAGACCCCCCCCTCCACACTGCACACGGAGCAAGTTAGAGTTCGGGCAGAAGCGGTTGTTTCAAATATTGGGGCTCTTGCATCGAATGGGGGGGAAGTTCAGAGCGGTGGGGGCGGAGCCGGCGGCGCCCAGGCGGNTCCCAGCAGACGGGCTGACTACACAAACGTACCGTTCTCACTGCACCCCAGAGCAGGAGGGGCGGGACCACGGGGTCTGGCGGCCACTTCTTCCTTTCTGTGCCGCACGGCCCGCCGTGTTGCCCTGTGTGACTCAGGGGCTCTCGGGGCTCCGATGGCCAGGGGTCCCGCAGGCCTGGACCTCGTGGGTGGCCGTCCTCGCTCCCCCTGCTCCCAAGCCGGCTGTGCATGGGGAGGGGGGAGCCTGTTTCCCGGCCTGGCAGCGGGATGTGTCCAGAAATGCGACAGGCTTGCGTCCACTTCCTGTGGTTTTGTCACCAGCTAACAGCCGGCCCCAANTTTTTGGTGGGTTTCAGCCCAGGGGGAGGTATCCTTTCATGGTTCCAGAGGCCAGAAGTTCAAAGTCAGGGGGTTGACAGAGCCCTGCTGCCTCCCAAGCCTGTAGGAGGGGATTCGTCCTGCCTCCTCCAGTCCTGGGGGCTCAGGTGTCCCCGAGACTGTGGCCGTGGTCACGTGGCCTCCTCTCCCACTGTGTCTGTCCTCTGTGCGTCTCCTATAAGGACACCTGTCCCTGGGTTAGGGCTCCCCCTGCAAACCCCAGATGGTCTTACCTAGAGGCCCGTCCCTAAGTTTTAGTATTTTACCCCCAAATTGTATCCCTGATTTCAAATAAATCCAGGGGTACCTGGGAAGTGTCTGACCTTGGCTCAGGTCATGATCTCACAGTTCGTGGGTTCGAGCCCCGCATCACGCTCTGTGCTGTCAGCTCTGAGCCTGGAGCTGCTTCCGATTCTGTGTCTCCCTCTCTCTGACCCTCCTCTGCTCATGCTGTCTCTTTCTCTCTCAAAATAAATAAAATAAATAAACATTGAAAATATAAAAATATAAATAAAATCCATACTCACATTATGGGGGTCTGTATGTAGACACGTGTTTCTGAACCGCCATTCAGCCCACCACACCTGCCACAGGTACATGAGGCACAGTCCACGGCTCTTCCTCTGGGGGTGGACCCAGGAAGGGGTGCGGCTGGGCACAGGAGGGGCTGAGGACCTTTGCCCGCTTCTACACCAGCCCTGACATTTGCGAGCCCTTACTCTGTGGCATGTTTTTGCCCCCGGAAGCCAGGAGCCACGTGTCAGGCAGGCCCGTGTCCAGCCTCTGTGGCAGCCAGTGGTGATTTGCTGGCGTTAAGTGAACATCTGCTCAGTGTGTGAGTGAATGAGCAAGAGGGCGGCTTGTAAGTCTCTGCCCCGTGGTCACCTGTCACCTGGAGCCCCGCCCGTCCTCCCTGAGAAGTGGCCCCGCCTGTGGAGACGTGTGGCCCCCGGGCAGGGCAGGCTGGAGAGGCGCCTGGGGGACACCGCGGCGGGGGAGGGGCAGGTCTGGGGAGGGAGGCGTGTGCAGCGGGAGAAGGGTCTGGGTTTGGGGGTAACGAACACACGGGGGCGGTTAGGACAACGGGCGAGACAAATGTGCTCACGAGCGGGGGGCGGGGGGGCTGCGGCCACATCCGGACAGCGCACGGGACAGAAGCAGCCGTGCCCGTCTGACCGGGCGGCCCAGCAGAAAGAGCGTGTCTTCCGGGTCACGCACGAGTGTGGGCGAAACCTGCCTCTGCCGCGTGTTAGCTGTGGGGCCTTGGGAAGTCACCCAGCCTCTCTGAGCCTCCGTGGTGACTCCTGACAAGGCTTGTGGAGACTCGAGCTGATGCGCCCAAAGCGGGTGAGAAAGCACCTGCGGGGGGAGGGCCGCATCCCAGGCAACGTCTGCTGAGCGCTCACGAGCGCCCGGGCTCCGCGCGCCACCGTCCGACGCCCAGGTCAGCCCCGGGCTGAGCACGTCCCATCCGCTGGCCGGGGAGGACCCTGCGCAGTTAACCGTGGGTACGCCGCTTGCTGCAGTCACAGAGCTGAGCCCGTGGCAGAGCGTCGGGCTCCAGCGCCGGGAGAAAGCAGGGAACCTCTCTGGCTCTCGTGTTGGCAGAAAGCAGGGGACGGGGAAGAATGAGGATTTGAATGTGGCTGCGGGCGCGGCCGCTCAGAGCCCGGCTCCGTGACAGCGGGACGCGCGAGGACGCAAAACCGTGTTCCGTGGAGACCCGTCAGGAGAAGCGAGCAGAGCAGATGGAAGCCGCGTGGAGAACGGAGGCTCTGAACGGGTTAGGAGATTCCACGGCCGCAGCATAACGCAGGCGCGCAGGTGAGAGCTCTAAAGAAGCAGTCAGCAAATATTGAGATGAACAAAGAAAAGAGCTTTCTAAGCATCCCAGTGCGGGGGGTGCCGGGGGTGCTGACATGAGTCTTTGGCCCAAATGCTGAGACATGTCTGCCCAGACACGAGACAAAGCTGCCCAAGGCTGGGGCAAAAACCACCAGAAAGCACTTCTGAGGACCCACGGATGTCTGGGAATAGCGCTTGTTCCCACCAGCTGAAGGGGAGGGTCGCGTGATGCGTGGGCATCACATAGCGGGGTCCTCTGAGGTCTGTCGCCTGGGTTCAAGCCTGCTTTCTCTGCACCTGCACTATCAAAGCACAAGAGAAACCTTGAAAATATTCCAGGGCCTCCGAGCAGCTTAACTGCGTGCCGGGACAGAGCAAACACTGATTAAAGGAATAAACAACAGAACCCAGCACCCGACATCAATGCAATGTCTGACATCCACTCAGAAGTCACCAGGCAGGGGCGCCTGGGGGGCTCAGTCGGTGAAGTGTCCGACTTTGGCTTGGGTCACGATCTCACGGTGCGTGAGCTCGAGCCCCGTGTCCGGTGACATCCACTTCTCTCTCTTTCCTCGCTCTCTCTGTCCCTCATGGGATTCTCTCTCCCTCTCTGTCTGCTCCTCGCTCACTTGCGCCCTGTCTCTCAAAAAAATAAAAAAATAAAAATAAAAAGCAAAGAATAAAGAATTAAAAAAAAAAAAGTTCCCAGGGAAACAAGGAAGCAGAACATAACCCATGACTAGGAGAAAAATCAGTCAATACAAACAGACCCAGCAATGGTCTAATGATGAGGTTAGAGGGTTAGATGCTAAAGCAGCAATTCACAACATAACGCCGTGTGCTCCGGACAGGAGAGGGCATCGCGAACAGATAAGGAACATAGAAGATGCTCATAGAACATCTTCGTGTTTCGTAGAGCATGAAAAAGACCCCAATGGGATGTCTGCGGTTGGAAAACACACAGAATGGGATTAACAAGTAAACCAGCACAGAAGCAAAGATCAGTGAAGGTGAAGATGTCCCAGCAGAGACTTTGAAACACGGAGGGAAAAGACGGAGAAACGGACAGAGCGTCCGAGTCCTGGGGGGTGAGATCAGGCGGCCCCACGTGCGTGTGCCAGAAGTCCAAGGAATGGAGGGGGGAGGGGACAGAGCAAGCCCACGGATCTGAAATAACCCCCAAGCAGAAAAAAACGTGAAGAAGACACTCAGAGGCACGTCGTCATCAGAGTGCTGGTCACAAGTGGTAAAGAGACCGTCCAAAACGCAGCCAGAGATGAGGGCCGTGAGCTGTCAGCACAGAGCCCGACGCGGGGCTCGGACTCACAGACCGTGAGATCAGGACATGAGCCGAAGTCAGACGCTCAACCGACTGAGCCCCCAGGCGCCCCTCATGAGTTAGATGTTTAAGAGAAGGTCTGTTCTTTCTGCATCTCTCTCCCCACACCCTTTGATGCACTAGGCTCTCCCCACAAGGGGCCGAGCCGGACCCCCGCTGGCTTCAGACTGGACCGACGGCCCCCGCGGGTGTGCTCCGGAGATCTGGGCGTGCAGGGCTGCCCGACGGTAAGGCTCTTGTTCATCTGGGGACTGGCCTTTGGAGAGAAGGGGACGTTCCTTCCCTGGCCGTCCCGTCTTTTCTCGCCCTGCACTTCGTGACATCTACTTTGACGGCCGTTCTGAAACCAGGTTCAGGAGAGGGCTGGGAGCCCCGTCCCCAGGTCTCGGAGATCCTGTCTTCGAGAGAGGTCACCCACGATGCCGGCCAACCCGGCCGCACAGCAGGGCACAAAAGCTAAATGGGTGGAAGGGGTGACGAATAACCAGTTGGGAAAACCCAAAAACCAGATGGAAGTCATTGGGTTCCGCAGAAAACAGCCGGTGTGGCCACCTGCTGTGCCAACTCGCCTTTCTCTTAAATGATGCGAAAGCACCCGTGGTCCCCTGTGCCACGGTTTGCGAGCCCCTTTTTATTCGTTGAAGCATTGGCACGCCAGGCGTAAGCGTGCCACCTGACCCGGACCGCAGAGGCGTCTCCAGGGGCACTGAGTGCGTGCAGCTGGGGTCCTCTGGATTCCAGAGACGGAGTGGAACTTTCCTGGGCAGAACCACACGGAAGAAAGGCTGTGGATGTCGCAAGAGTGGGTCGGGTACCCACACGACATGGCTTTTCCGTGGTTCTTTCCAGCTTTTCCAGGAGTGTGGCAAATTGAGATCAGTGGCGAGAGAGGACTGCTCCCAGGTCCCGGGGGAGGAAAGGACCGAATCGAGCCTGGAGCATCTGCGGGCTGGCGGAGAAGGGTTCAGATGGCCTGTGTTTGGCCACAGATGAGGCCACCAGAGCCTCAGAAAAGAATAATGAAGTCATGCGATGCCCTGATGGGATTCCGGAATAGAAAACGGACATTAAGTGAAGACTAAGAAGCTCTGAATAAAGTGTGTACTCTGTTAAGTAATAATGTACTGGGGGCGCCTGGGGGCTCAGTCATTTCAGCATTCGACTTCGGCTCAGGTCGTGATCTCACAGTTTGTGAGTTCAAGCCCCGCATCGGGCTCTGTGCTGCCAGCGGGGAGCCTGCTTGGGGTCCTCTGTCCCCCTCTCTCTGCCCCTCCCCAGCTCGCACTCTTCCTCTCTCTCTCTCAAAAATAAATAAGCATTTAAGATAATAATCATAACATATTGAAATGGGTGCGTTAATTATAACAAGCGTACCCCCTGAATGTAAGATGTCAGCAAGAGGAGAGATTAGGTGCCGGGTATTTGGAAACTCCGTACTATCTCCCCCATTTTTCCGTGAATCTGAAACGATCCCAGAAACAATGAGAAATGTATGGAAAACCAAGAATAAAGGCCACAGTATTGAGGACCTGCCAAAGTTGCAAGAACCCTTGAGTGGGCAGAGAGAGAGAGAAAGCCAGCGCGGGGGAGGCCACGACCTCACAGCATATCGCGCAGGCAGAAAAAGAGTCAAAAAGAACTCCTTCTCTGCAGTTGGGGCAGAGAAAATGGACCAAAGAAGGCCTTTCTACTAAGAATAACTTCTGTTTACTTTCTCGGTCTCTGAAGGCTTTCTTCTCGGCTGGAAACAGAGAGAAGACAAAATTTTCTATATACACTTGGTTGAATTCGAATGACCCTTCCTCGTAATTCACCAGTCCTGTGACACGCTTGGAGATCATTCGACGATCGCGTGTAAAATCGACACCCGAAACAAAAGCCCCAGGAAAAATCTCGGCCAGGAAGGCACGAAGGACTGGGCACGATCCGAGGGGCGGCCTAGGTGTGCAGACCAGAGCGGCTGAGCCTTCTCACCTGACTCGCAGCCAAACGAAAGAAAGCGAGCAGCGCATTTCCCCCGGAGCCGCTAGGATTTTACGAGCCGTGCGTTTACAGGCGGTTTCTGGCTGGAATGACACTTCTAGAAATAAATTGTATCTCTGTGGAATGAATGTTTGAAAAGCATAACCAAAGCCAGTGTCCAGGAACCTAGCCCGCAGGATTCAACTGAGGACCTCCGTGGCAGAACTACATTGAATCTAGGTATCCAAATTAAAAATAAAATAACTTTTCCAAATATTTTGGTGAAAATAGAACTTTCCGTTTTATGAGCTATTATTTTTGTCTTCCATCTGTGCTCGAAGTAAAACAAAATATTAACGCTTAATTCCATTTTATTTCAACAGTTTAACTTTGCCCCTGAACTTTTAGATAAACATTTACTCGATGGATGAACTGGTGGATTTGAATTTTTGAAACATAGTAAACATTTTCCTATTTGATCATCTATCTCGCTTCTATAAACTGTATCAATTTATTAGATGTTTTGGCTTCTTTTAAGGTTGAATAAAGTTTAAGGTTCACGCGGAACGTTTTCTCAAGATATTCGTTTAAATTCTTTTCTCCCCCATCTTGCTTCTAAAATGGTTTTGGAAATGCCCTCTGCTTGTGGATAATCAAGTTTTTGAGGTGAGGCAACGAGTGGGGTGTGGTTTATTGATTAGATGTGAGATTGAAGCTCAGGAGATCCGAGACTTGAACTAAACTTTGTCCTGGGTTCTCACTCCCTCCGGCTCCACTCCGCCCCTCCCCCCCCCAGAGGGTCACGCAGTTACCTTTCCGGCCACTAGGTGCTGTGTGTCACCTGCTAGACCTCCCTCCAAATTGGCACTTGGCTTCCGCGCATCAGGAAATGATACACCTGGGGACTTGCTGCTGCCAGAAAGTGGACCGACGGGATTCTAGGTACCGTGTTTGCCAGTGGAAACAGGTTCTACTTGAATGTGTAGGGCTCTGCCTTGTTTCTCCGTGTTTTTATGTGTGTTCACCGGGCCACATGCTCCCCCGACAAACAGGATGTTTTCTTCCTGAACCACAGCTGCTCTTCGCAGCGATCGCCACCGCCGGTGGCTTCTCAGTGATTCTGGTGGCTTCTCAGTGATTCTGAGAGCTGGCTGCAACGCCTAGGAGGTGCAAGTCCGAGGTTCGAAAGGGGCCAAAGCCCAGCTCAGAAAGCCATGACCCGCGTGGAATAAGATCAAGNCGCGGCACAGCGGGAGCAGCAGGTGTCCTGGGGCCTTTCCGCTTGGACCTCTGGCTTGGCGGTTTCGAGCTCCGACCCGGCTCCTTACGGCCCGGTGAACTTGGCCAAGTCACTTCGCCTCTGCCTCCGTCACCTCAAACGTCAGGGGGAGATAAAGGTCCCTGCCTAAAGGGTTTCTCGAAGATCAAAATAGCGGGTATGACGTGTAACACGGGCCCCCTGGCTGGTATCAAATAAGTGGTAGTTTGTGCTTCGGGCACCTGCTATGTTCTGGGCAGTGTTCTGGGCCCTGGGGGTGGAATTTTAAAACATTCATGTTGGGTTTATCTCACCAGACAAAAGCCAAACTGTAACGATAGAGGGGACTCGTCCAGGAAGTGAATGGGTGGATGGATGGAGGAGAGAATGAATGAATGAACGAACGAATGAATGAACGAACGAACGAGCGATGTGCCCACCCTAGTCCTCTGCAGACACACGTGCATCTGTGCTCTAAGCAGCAGGTGCGGCCGCTGGGCTCTGTGAGGCGCCACCACGCCATCCCTGCAGAGGACAGACTGCATTCTGGGAAAGTCCCTTGAATGCTACCTGGAGACTTTCCCCTGGAGCCGGCCCTTCCCGCGGACGCCAGCTCCCCTCGCGGGGGGAAGCCCCGTAGTGACACGGCCAGCCTGGTGCTCGATCCGCGCCGCTGAGATGGCGCAGCGTTTCTGTACCCGGGACGGACGGCTGGGGTCCCAGCTGTGGGGGCTGTTGGCGTGGGGCCTTGGCCCCTGCTCGCCCCTCACACAGAATCCCCTTCCTCGCGGCCTCGTGGGCCCCGAGCCCAGCCCCCCGGCTCCTTCTTCCGGAGCCGCCTTGGGTGCTTCTCCCCTTTCTCCGCGGACCTCGGCCCCTGACCCCCACCCACAAGGTGCCTGGGTGCCCACCCCTCTCCTTGCCGGGGAATCGCTGCCCGGCTGCTGTGGGCCCGGGGCCTCCCTGCCGGGAACCTGCTCGGGGTGAGGCCCACACCTGCACCCCCCCCGCCCCTAGAACACGGGGAACAGCACAGCCGAAGGTGCCTTATGGAAGGTTAGTACTCAGATTAGTTTATGCCTGAGTTTCACGGCTCTTCCGCGTCCCCTCGGGGCTGGTCACTTAGGAAAGGCAGAAGGGACGCGGTATTTGTAGCTAGGAGGCCAGGGCTCAATCCGCCCGTGCCATTCACTGCTGTGTGACCCCCGGCAAGTTCACTCACCTCTCTGACCTCATTCTCATCTGCAGAATGGGGGTGCCAGCAGGGTTGGGGGGCAGGACGGGGGGGTGTCTGGAGGTGCCTAGGAGGGTAGACCCGCACCACGTGGCTGAGAAGCCGCAGCAGATGGCCCACCTGCGCCCCGTTTGGTGGTTAGCAAAGCGCCGGTCTCCGGGTGACCTTGCACACGCGCTTGCACGGGGCCCCGCCCGAGGCGCCGCAGGGCCGAGGACACGCTCGTGTGCCCCTCTGGTCCTCGCCGCCAGCTTTCCAAAGCGTCGTCCCGGCAGGACTTGCGTGGGCAGGGGTGGGCCGCCCGTCCCCCCACGCCGCTGCCGCCATCCCTCTCGTGTGGGGTGTGGGGACTGGGTGCTTTGTTTTGCTTCGCCCTCCACGTCCCGGTGAGCACATAGCGGGGTGTCTTCTGGGTTCGATTAGCCCTTCTCTGCCGGCTGATGGTGCTACCGCGTCGTAAGCATACGGGGCCGCTGGGAGTGGCTCTTTTAAGGAGATACTTTCATTGATTTTTATTAAATCTTTATTTTTGAGAGAGAGAGAGAGAGCAAGGGAGAAGCAGAGAGAGAGGGAGACACAGAATCCGAAGCAGCTCCAGGCTCCGAGCTGTCCGCACAGAGACCGACATGGGGCTCAAACTCACAAACTGTGAGATCATGACCTGAGCTGAAATCAAGAGTCGGGCGCTTAACGAACTGAGCCCCCCAGGCGCCCCGTGGAGCCCCTCTTCTTAGGACAACTTTGGGAAGTTGTGTTCCCCAAGAAAACTGTTCCTTTCATCTAAATGTTTCCACTTATGTTTGCATGACGTTACTCACAACGTACTCATGTTATCTTTCTAACGTCTGTGGGGACAGGAGTGGTGCCAGCTCCTCATTCCTGCTCATTCCCGCTGGCGACGCTTCATGTCTTCCCTCCCCGGCCCCCAAGGTGGCCCTGCCCACGGCTCCCCCCAGCCCCTCCTCCTGCTCGTCCCTCTCCGGGGGTGAGATCTGTGGGGCCCGGAGGAGCCCACAGTTCCCTTCTGAGACCAGGCTTGCACACTCAGGCCCAGAAGACCCCACACGTGGGGGCCCCACGGGCATCTGAGGGGCGGCTGGGCGTGGGGCTGTTTCTCAGCCCCTGTATTATTTGCCTCCTGCTGCTTCTCGTTGAGTCCCTGTTTGCTTCCCAGCCTCCTGGTGTGCACACTTCGATCACAGGTTTCCAGCGCTGGTTCTGATCATGTGCGGCGAGGGCTGCCCTGTAATCTTCAAGCCCGGGCTCAGCTGCAGGTGACGATATGGAAGCATGGGAATCTCATTTTCGTGTCCCCATCTTCACCGCGACATCTTCTTTGGTCTGTGGATCGTCATTTATTTATTTGCTGCATTTTTTAAATGTTTGTTTTTGAGAGAGAGAGAGAGAGAGGGAGAGAGCAAGCAGGAGAGGAGCAGAGAGAGAGGGAGACACAGAATCTGAAACAGGCTCCAGGCTCTGAGCTGGCAGTCAGCACAGAGCCTGACGCGGGGCTCGAACCCACGAACTGCGAGATCATGACCTGAGCCGAAGGCGGACGCCCAACTGACTGAGCCCCCAGGCGCCCGGGGACACATGTTTTAGCTGTGTATTGTACCGGTCTCTGTTTGTTTCCACTGCTCCCAAAGGACATGCGTTCACTTCAAAATTCATGGAGACTGTCTTTGTGGCCCAGCACAGGCCACGGAGGCACGTGGACTGGGCGCACTTTATACCAAAGTGCGTCCTCTATAACTTGTACAGACCTGAAGTTTTCAAAAGCCTCGCCTGATAATGTTGTCGTTTGATTGGAGTATTTAGTCCGTTTATACTTAATATAGTTATTGACGTATGTGCTGCCTTACTCTTTGTTTTCTATTTGTCTTGTTGGGTTTTTTGGACTTTTTTTTTTTTTACCTCATACTCTTTGATTAATAAATTCTTATTTAACTCCAATTGCTCTTTGATTAGCTGGTTAACTGTACATTCCTTTATTTCTCTCCTAGAAATTATGAAATGCATTCCTGAGATTTTAGAGTCTGCCTTAAAATAGTGCTTTTACGACTTTTGAGCACGGTAGAAACTTAAATGCCTTTCCCTTCATTTATCTCTCTTCCCTTTTGTTTCATTTTTGGCTCGGATTAATTCTATTTATATCTTAATCCCACAGGACGTTATTACTGCTGGTTTAAGCAATGGTTTGCCCACACGTTTGCTCTTCCCAGCCCCCCGTCCATTTTGCTTCCATTTGGGGTTATTTCCCTTATGTCTGAAAAACTCCCTTTGCTATTTCTCGTAGTGCAGGCCTGGGCAGCGGGCCCCTTAGGTTCTCTTCATCTGAAAAAATCTCTCTTTCACCTTCATTTGGAAAGATGTTTTCCCTCCAAACAGAATGCTAAGTGGGCGGTGGTTTTTCCCAGAAATTTCAATATGCCCTTTGGCTCCTGCCCTTTCTGTGGGAAAGTCAGCCATTAGCCCTTATGACTGATCTTTTGAAAACGGTGCTTTCCTCCCCCCTCTGGCTGTGTGGTCCCCAAAACTTGTGTGTCTCTCACAGGCTTTTCTGTCTCACCTCCCTTCCGTCCCTCTGCTCCAAGTCAAGCATTTTCTACTGACCTTACCTCTCGGTTCACGGACCTCGCCTGCACTTCACCTGGCTGCCCTGCTCACCTTCTGAATTCTCTTTCGGGGCTTTAGAGCCTCCGTCTGATGCCCTTCGAGATCCCAGCTCTCTATGAAATTCTCCTTTTCCCCAGCGGGTTAACCTCCGTGTCTGATAACCCCCCATCTGGGGCGGCCGTCGGACTGCCTCTGTTGTCATTTGGGTGTGTGTTGTTTTTCTCGAGTTTTAATGATTGGGCCCTTCCTCCTGGCACCTGCTGTCATTTTTCTTGAAAGCTTTGAGCTGCGTGCAGTGGAGGGGCAGCCCTGGCGGACGCGCGCCTCTTCCAGAGAGGATTTCCGGGTCTTTGTGGGCAGGAGTGGGCGGGCCCGCTGGCTTCTCTCGGGGCTGGAGGCGGTTTGAGGCTAGACTGCCCGATTCGGGGAGGCTGGGCTCCGGGGAAGAAGCCTTTCTGGGCTTGATTGAGAGCCGACAAGTGTACGAGGCCCCCCGCCTCCTGATGGGCCCTGGACTCCGGATTTGTGTCCCCAGCGTCAGGGGACCCACCGGGGTCTCTGACCAGTTGCTGCGCCGGCTGTTCCTCAGCCCGTCGGTCTTCGCACCTGCAGCTGCGTCACCGGCTGAGCGGCGCGCTGAGCCCATTTCTCCGTGGTCCCCTTCTCCCGGGGGGTCTCAGCCCCCGAGTCCTGTCTGCCCTTGGCCCCCCAAGCCCTCCCAGCACTGAGGTCCTCCCGCCTCTGTCTTTGCTCGCTCTTGGCGGAAAGATTGCTCTGACGCAGTCGCGCTCAGCCGTGGCCCGAGGCAGGGAAGGGGCTCCCGCAGGCCCCGTATGCCCCCGAGGCTGTAAGCGCAGGGCGGCTGGCCCAGGTGCGACTTGAGACCAACAGCAGAGGAAAAGCCTGCCCCCCTCCCCCCCACCCCGGGCCAAGTAGTTAGGGGAGAGACCCTACCTCTGATGCTTCCAGCCGCATGACCTTGAGCAAGCCCCTGCGTCTGTGCGGGCCTCGCTTTTCTTATCTGCAAAATGGTCTAACGATGCCCCTGCCACGTATCTCGTGCGCTTCGTGGGAGGGTGAGCCGTAGGGGATGCGGCCGCAGGCACTCTGAGGGTAATGACCTCTTAATAAGGAAGACGCGATGGGCCCCGAACGGGGGGACAATGTCAAGGCAAGAGCCCTTTGCTGTGTGAAGACATTTACAAAGTCTGCAAGGCACGGGGTGCGCTCCGGGAGTCCCTCCCCCAGGGACGCAGCTTCCGGAAGACCCTGGACACGCTTTCCCAGGGAGCTGAGTCCTGCCCAGCAGAAGCGACTGACTGGGTGCCGCTAACGCTGGGCACCCAGGCAGGACGGAGCGTCTGGACCGTCCGCCCCTCTGCGGCTTGTCCAGCAGCCCTCCTCGGGCGCCCGTGGACTCTGTGCCCGGATCCATAAGGGGTCACGGGTCCAGCGGCACCATGATCACCCGCATGCATGTCCGTCGCCCCGAGATTAGGGACACCCCATCCCCAGCTGCCCTCCGAGCCCCTCGGGGTGGTTGAAATCTCGGAAGGTGAAGACCTCTGCCTGTATTTCTAAAGCTCCCCAGGCCAAGCTGTGACTACCTAGACCTTCGCTTCGTAAACCTCGGCCCAGACGCTGAACTTTGCTGAGCTAGGAAAGGGCCGTCGGCTCCCAGGGGCCTGGCGCTTCCTCTGTGCTTGTTGAAAGGAGGCAGGGAGGGAAGGGAAGCATCCTTAGGAAAGCGGATCCGGCTCGGGGGCCCAGCCCCTGGTCCATGGCAGGCCCAGCTCCCACCGGGGTCTGGCAACCAGCCTCCTTGCGGCAAGAGTGGGCATTTTAGCTGAGCGATGCCTGCCTTTCTTCAAGATAAGAGTCTGTTTATGCTAATGCCGGTCTTATCACTCGGGCATCTCCGTCCTCTGTGAGCCCAGCCTTCCCGAGGCCCCAGGGCCGTTTCCCGGCATCTGTTTTGCGCACTAAGGAGAATGCTGCCCCTTCAGAGCATCAAGGTGACCCCGCCCCCACCCACCCACTTCCCCAGAGCCCCATTTGTTCTGGGAAATACGACCTGGCCATATTGAGTGATGTTCCCCTCCTCTGCTCGTTTCTCGATGGATCCGAATCGGGCCCCCACCGAGACGGGGTAGGACCTTGCCTGGCTCCGGGCCGGCCTCTGCTCCCTCCATCATGAGCCGGCCGGAATCCGCCCCAGGCCTCTCTGGTTTCTTTTTCTTCTCTTCCCTACTTTGGTTCCTCTTTTATTTTCTCAGTGCGGAAGCAAAAGCCTTCACACTTTGGACGCCCCCCACCCCACCTGGCCCGGTGCAGAGGCTGTTTCCCTGGCGGGTGTGGCCGAGGGCTTCCCCTGGCACTCGGGCAGGTTCGTGGCTCGTGGC
>NW_027530380.1:549448-552507 GCF_008692635.1 Crocuta crocuta | reverse complement strand
CATGTAGATGGGGCTGGGGGCTCAGCGGGTGGGGGCAGGGCCCTGGGGTCTCGCAACCTCTGCCCCCGGGGCTGGAGCGGGGGTCTGCACGAGGGTGCCGGCCGTCGGGAAGAACCCCATGCCCCCGCCCCGTGCTGGTTCCCTGGCCTCAGCCCCACAGACGAGAAGGAAAACTTCTCCGAAGGCCAGATACTTATCTGAAAAACAGGTTTCTCGGTCCCCACCTCACCCTTTTGTTGCTCAGAGCCATTTTGTCTCCCTTTGTTCTTGGTTGTTTTTGAGTGGAGAAGCTTTTCAGCCGGACACCCCGGACTAGGACTAATGTACGATTGCCCCCTGGGGACCAGGCGGATGCTGGCCCCTTCCCTGCCGTGCTGGCGGCCAGAGTGGAGGCACTGGGCAGTGAAGGCCTGTGCAGCCCAGCGAGAAACAAACGTTCTTCTTGTCCTTATTCCCCCTTCCCTTTCCCTTTGCTGTGGAAAGATCTTTCCCTTTCTCCACATCCCTCATCCCCACGAGTCTGTGGGCCTGATGCCAGTCGCCCTGTTCACCCATTAAAATTATTTGGGAGAGGAAAGTCATTTACACCTTAGTATGAATTTGATCGGTAGTTTGCCCTTTCTCAGCATGTCTGCTCTCTGCGTCAGTGGAAAGCTTGCTGCTGCGATGCAGACATTCGGGGTAGTTCCAGGAAACGGGTTAGGGATGAAGGGCCTCCCCCAGGGACCAGGCACTCACACACTCAAGCCGCTAACCGAGTCCTGGCTGGGTCTGCGTGCGGCCCACGCTGCGGGACAACGGACACGGTGCAGAGTGGCACACCCGAGGACAAGGTGCCGACAGAGCTGGGGGCTGCCGGGCGGGCAAGGAGGGGACGCACGGAGCCTCGCAGGACCCCTGGCTCTAGTGTGTGATGTCCTTCCTGTGAAGGAGGCACTGCGTGGGGCCCGGGCCTGGAAGCGACTGGCTTCGTGCAGCAGGTTCCCTGTGACACAGGCAGAGCCCCCTGGGGGCAATCAGCCGCCTCTGGGGACCGTTGAGGTCTCGGTGCTGCTCCGGATCATTGAGGAGCACGCGGTTGGGGGCCCTTCACAGTCCTGAGCTCCCCTCAACCAGCGGGCTCGGAGCCCCGCCGCCTGACCCCCTCCCCCTCCCCCTCCAGGACCCCATCCCTCAGGGCGGGGTCCCCCGGCTGTCGCCTCCGCCTGGAATGCTCCTTGCTGGACCCCAGGGCCGGCTCCGGCCGTCATATGTCCTCTGCTTAGTGGACACCTTCTGGGAGGGGCTGCGCCGTCCCTACACCCCCTTCGCCGCCGCCGCCGCCGTTCCGGTTTGCTCTTTGCCTCCTGCACTGCGCGGCCGCCCCGCGGGCTCAGGGGCTCAGGGGCTCAGGGGCTCGCTGCAGCCTTCACCCCGTGCAGCCGGGCGCTCCGAGGTGGCCTGGGAATGAACATGAATGGTGGCCGAGTGCCTTTCCCGTCCAGGCCCCCCCAGTCGGTGACCGGCGCCGCCCGTGTCGTCACAGCCGTGACCGGGGGGTCTGGGCATTAAGCTTGTGTTATGTCAGGACGTGTGCGGGCTGCCCTGGGCCCCTTCCTGCCACCCCAACACCCTGTTAGTGGGAGCAAGGAAGAAACGGGGACCCCAGAGGCTACGGAGTTCGTCCAAGGTCTCCCTGAAGGCGGCTGGGGGCTTGGAGGGAGAATCTGGAAAGTTCCATCCCAATGGAAGATGTGTCACTTCTCAAAGCGCTCTGGGACAGTCACTTCCACGTGTATGAGCACCTGCCGTGTGTCAGGTGATCCAGGGCCAGGCTGGCAGGGGCGCCCTGACTTTGACCTTCCCCCGGTGGCTGCCAAGACTGCTGCTCAATACGTCCAGGGGCACAGACGCAGACCAGGCCACCATTGTGATGGCCCAGGCCACGGAGCGTGGGAGGAGCCCAAGGCCACGGCCTCGCCGCCGTGGTCAGGAGGGAGGAGGCGCTGACACCCAGGTGGCCACCTCAGCCCTGTGGTTCAGCAAGGAAGTGCCCCACCCCCCACCCTGACGGACAAGCAGAAGGGCCCAGAAGCAAGGAAAGGCCATCCCGATGCCCGAGGGAGGCCAGTCTGTGGCCGGCGCCCGGGCTAACAGCCAGCACCTTGTCCCCAAGGACGTTGCTCTGCAGGGGCGACCCTTGCTAGAGAAAAGAAAGCACCAATGTACATCATTAAAAATCCCTGTGTGAGGGGCGCCTGGGGGCTCAGTCGGTGAAGCGTCCGACTTCGGCTCAGATCATGATCTCCCAGTTCATGAGTTCGAGCCCCGCGTCGGGCTCTGTGCTGACAGCTTGGGGCCTGGAGCTGCTGCAGATTCTGTGTCTCCCTCTCTGTCCCTTCCCTGCTCGTGCTCTCTGTCTTTCTTTCTCAAAAAGAAGTAAACTTTTTTTTTTTTTTAAATCCATGTGTTTGGGGCTCCTGGGTGGCTCAGTGGGTTGAGCATCAACTCTTGATTTCGACTCAGGTCAGGACCTCACGGTTCTTGGGATCAAGCCCGGAGTCGGGCTCCGTGCTGAGTGAGGAATCTGCTTGGGATTCTCTCCCTCCCTCTCTCTGCTCCTCCCCCGCTCGTGCATGCTCTCGCTAAAAAAAAAAGCTCCCTTCAGATACTATTTGAACGCTATTTGACCCAGCGCCTGGTCAGCCGTGTCCTGCAGTGTCGCGGGCGGCAGTGGTATGGCTGAGCCCGCAGCCCCGCCGCCCCGCCCCTGCGGCCTCTCCGTCTCCCCTGCACCCCTCCTCCCTGCTCCCGCAGGCCTTCCCCCTACTTTGGAACAACTGTCCCTTCGGCAGCTTCTTCCTGTGCCTGGGGGAGTTCTTAGGGCTCCGCTGAGAAGCCACTCCCTCTGGAGAACCTTCCTGACCTTTCTTTCCCAGATCCATCCGTCTCTACTTCTGTATCCCATAGGGTTCTGTTTTGTTTTTTACTTTCCCGGGCGGCTGTGAGCTCTGCGTCCCTCCCTGTCCCTATGTGTCTGTGGCCCCCGGCAGCTCTTAGTAGGACCTCAATAAATAATC
>NW_027530380.1:534830-549350 GCF_008692635.1 Crocuta crocuta | reverse complement strand
GCGGGGCCCGTGGCCTCCAGAACTTTCCCCAGCTGCTCCATCAGCTTGAAAATGTTAAGACAACAACTTCGTCCTCCTCGCTCCCGGAAAGAACCCTCCGCAAGGATGTCACGGCGCCCTGTGACAGGCCGGCCGCGAGGATGTCACGGCGCCCTGTGACAGGCCGGCCGCGCAGCTCAAAACGGGCCTGTCGGTAGCAGTGCTGCTCCGCGTGGTCCGAGATCCGTGGACGCTGGCGAAGTACGTGCTGTCACTCGTGCGTCGGGCAAAGGCCTTTGCAGCCTGCCGAGTGCCAGGCTCCGCTGAGACGACAGCAGAGAGCAGGACAAAGGCACAGAGAGAAAATACGGAGCCAGGTGACGAGTGACAGCAGCAAAAACAGGGCTTGGGAGCGAGGCCCGGGGACGCCCCCTGGAAAGGCGAGCTCTGCGCTAGGAGGAAGGAATCGACTCCCCTGAGGGCGTTACCAAAAGTCTGCTCCTTGGCGAGGGGGTCCCAGGAGTCACTTAAGGGAGAACAGTCCCCGTGGTTGGGTCCCCGAGGCTGCAGCCTGGGGCCATAGCACGGGAGGCACCTGGGTCCTCGGGAAAGCTGGCCCCACACGTCCCGGGGCTGCAGACAGCCGTCCAGCGCCAGGGCCCGGAGGCTGTGCTGTCCTTTCCAGGGTGCGTTCGGTGGCCCCCTGAGCAGGCCTGCCTCACAAAGGAGTCCAGCGCATCTGCTCCCGCGGGACCCGGTCCCCTCGGGCACCATCCAGAGTCCCTCTTTCCCTTTGTTTTCCTTTTGGGAGGAACTGGGCGCCTTTCCCTGGGGAAAGGTGGCAGGGAGGGGCTGGGCCAGGCAGGGGTCTTGGGCTTTATACTCAGAGCTGAGGTCAGAGGTCGGGCTCTCCACCACTTAGGGAGGAAAGCAGAGGGGGCGCGATGGGCAAGAAAATCTCAGTCTCTGCGCCCAGAATCCAACCAGGAAATAAACACACGCGCTGCTTGCGGCCGGTGGAAGGGGCGAGAAAGAAAAAACAGCAGAGACATTTGGTTTCCAGAAAGTCTGATTTCACAGGTAACAGTTCACACACAGGAAGCAGGGCGGCTGCGCCGTGCAGGATCGAGGGGTGCGGGCGCCTCGGAGCGGGGGGCCACCGCTCCCCGCGGACCTGGGCAGTGCCCGGCTGTAGCTTCTGGGTGGATTTCAGGGCCACTAATTCTCTCCCTGTGAGAGAGGAGGTCATACGTGTTGCATCCCTTTTGGATCAGTTGGTCTCTGCGTGAGAGTGTGTGTGTGTGTGTGTGTGTGTGTGTGTGTGTGTGTGTGCACTCACCAACTCCACGGACGTGGAACTGAGGGCTGTGGCCAGTACATGGGGGGACTGGTTGTCATTACGCTGGGGGAACGCCTCCCCCAGGCAGACCTCTGTCCTGGAGTCCCTCTCTCGCTGTCCCCTGCTCCAGGCAGTTGACGTCTGAAGGGATTTGCTTGGGGCCCCAGACCCCTTGAAGGCGGGCTCCGGTCTGTGCCCTTCCCTAGGTGCCTGCAGCCACTTCTGGTGTCATTTTCAGGCATGAAAATCTGGAGCCAGGGACTCAGGACAAAGTAGCCTGGAGGTGACGTTGTAGCCAAGGGGGCGAGGCAAGATAGCAAACAAGATAAAGGCCTTAAAATCCGGGGAGGGAAACAANTAAGCCGAAGCCCTGCGGGTGAATGAACACGATAGGCGAATGAGTGAGTGAGTGAGTGGATGAGTGAGTGAATCGTGGGTAAGGAAGTGAATGAGCCCCCAAAACAGCCAAACTGGTGCTGGCGGAAGAGCGACAGGCAGGAGCCTGAGACACCTCCTCCAGGGAGCCCGCCCCTCCTTGAGCGTCAGCCCGAGTCCAAGAGTCCCAAGGGGAGGCAGCTGGGTCAGACGCGCCCAGCTCTGTGCACACGGCCCGGCGGTGGTGAGGCTGACACGGAGGGCCCTGGGTGCCCTCAGGGACCCTGGAGGGAGACTCACCCCCCCTTAAAGCCTGCATGACCAGCCGGGTCATCAGATCCCTGTCATAAGTGAAGACGCGCTGTCAGAACCTTTAGGGATGTGCTTCCATTGGCCCGCAGGCAAGGTGGGCCTTCCCTCACTCGGTGCTGCAGAGATAACGGCTCAATAAATTGGCCACTTTTCCTTAAACCATAAAAGGGCCCAGCGGAAGCTTCCATCAGTGTTGTTCAAACTCGTCAGTTATGCTTTTCCTGGTAAAGAAACGAATTCGGGTTCCTCTGCGGAAACTTTCAAAAACACAGAGGAATACCCAGGAGACAGCTTGGCAGCCAAGCTCCCCGCCGCCGTGCCCCTGACCCCGCGCGGCTCGGAGCCCCGGAACCTGGCTGTCAGAGCGGAGACGCGCTGCCGGTGCAAAGGGCACCCCCGATCTCAGATGCTCAGTAGGGAAGAAACGTGAACTGTCTCATTGGTAATTTTTGTATCGATTACCCATTGAGAAGATGTTATTTTTTGGTATAAGAGGCTACATTAAGTCTTTTATTAATTTCTCCTGAGTACTTTACGCTTGTAACGTGGCTCCTGGGACACGTCAGCTTCCCTGCGTGGCTCACATCATGCCCGTGTCGGCCGTTCTCTAGGGTCCAGGAGGTCCCTCCCTCCTTGCAGACAGAAGTTCCTTCCGAGGGCGAGGTCTGAGGTCGGAGGAGGCCGGGGTGGGGTCGGGGACACCACTGGCTCATTGAGGCCCGCTTCGCGTGCTCGCTGGGGGTCCCGAAAGCATCGTGGGCAACTGTGCCGGCGGGCCCCGGCTACTGCCCACGGCGGCTCGCTGCAGGACGGAGACCCGGGCCTACAGAGTCCCACGTGAGGGCGTGACCAGACGCACGCAGGGTTTCCAGAGGAAGGCCTTGGGGGCCCACGGAGACCTGGAGCATCGTTTACTCCTGTGCTGGGGTCCCGCCCCCAGGACAGCGTCGGGAGCATCCCACAAGGGGCCCAGCCTCGTCGTCGGTCCAGGGGCCTCTGGGTTCACCGGAGCCTTGGGGAAGCCACACGTGTCCGAGAGGATCGGCTCCAGAGGTAGCCGGAGCCTGTGACGCCAGGGCCCGGCCTCCCTGGACGTGGGTCTTCGGGGAAATTAAGGGCAGCGTGTAGCCAGTGACCCCAGGAACAATAGCCCAGGTGTGAACATTTACTCTCTCAGCACACACACGCGTGCACATGCACACACGCGTGCCCCCACACTCGTGGAGGATGCAGCGCTGTGCAGGGGGCGCTCACACACCCTCACCAGGGCAGGGGCCCCGCTTCCATCCCAGCGCCGCAGCCCTGCCGCCCCCAGCGAGCACCCCGTGCTGTCGTCAGAGGCTCCGTCACCTGGAAGGCAGCACGTGGTGGGAGGAAGTCTCCACGCGTGCGGAGCGGTTTCGGCTCAGAGGACGGCAGTTGAGCTCCCGTAGGTGAGATGGGCGCCCTTTGTTTCCGCCAGGAGCTTTGGTGCAAGAGACTCAACTTTGCCCCGAGCAGGGATGCCTCCCAAGTCCCAGGGAGAACAGTTGAAGCAGAAAGGGGGCTTCTGAAGCTTTCCTTTGGAGAAGCGGGAGTTGGCGCACGGTGACACGGAATTTCCACACTGCTGGCTGGGCGGGATGGGGGGGGTCTGGCGGCTGGCTCGGCCTTGGCCCGCAGCAGGGAGGGGCGCTGTCCCTGTCCCCAAGCCCCCAGAGCAGGGGGCAGGGTTTCCAAGGCCCAGGCATCCATCATGGGGACTAATGTGATTCCCGAAGGGGCGCTGGGGAGGAGGGAGTGTCAGGCTGGACTTCTCCCGACGCTTCCAAAGAAAGGACGCTGGGCTTGGGGGTTGGGGGACATCTGTGTGGATCCACCTGTAATGACCGTAAGGATGCGAGTTAATATTTGCAGAGAGCTTCGCGCAGCGCTGGCCCTCAGTAAGCCCTGTGTTAAACAAATCAACGCAAACAGGGAAATCTGCGGTGCGCTGAGGGCCGGAAGGGGCTGAAGCGTGGAAATGAAGCAGCAACGAGCCTGAGTGCCGGAACGGAGCCGGGAGCGAGGCCAGCGGCACCGAGGAACGCCAACTGAGCCAGACCAGAGGGGCTTCTGGGAGGAGGTGGCGGCTGGCCGAGCCGGGCGCGCTCCTGGGGTTCTTCGGAATTCTCCGAAGGCGAGCATGGGTTAGCAAAACAAATGAGGCGTCTGAAAACCGCTCTGAAGGAAATCACGTCCGGGGATCGGGCAGAACGTCACCCTCTGGCTGTGCTCCAGAACTTGGGGCTGGTGGTTTCTTGCCCACGGGGTCCCCCTCGCCTCGGCTCGGGGCTCTGACATCATGCGAGGGAAGGAAGTGGCCGCCCTGTCTCAGCTATCAGCTCCCAGGCACGTCTTTCCCGGGGCGGGGGGGGGGGGGGGAGGGATTACACCCCGAGGCGCATTTAGCGCATGAGGTCATATACCCATTTGGCGCGTCTTTCCCACGCGGGTTGCCCACCGGACAGCAGGAGGGGTGCGGGGCCCGCGCAGGAGCAGGACGGGCCGCTGAGCTCACAGCAGCCCTGACTCATGAGTGGCTCACTCCTTCCATGCTGCCTTCCCCCACCGGCTGCCTGCGTGAGTCAATAGCATTTATTTAGCACCTCGGAGTGCAGAGATCCCATAGTGGGGAGAGGGCTGCCCGTCGGGGGGATGGCCAGAGCCCATACGACCCCCTCCACCAGCTGAGGGCAGCCCCGGGGCCACGTGTGCCTTTTGCAAAAGCAAACTGAATCTTCCGCTTCGTCTCTCTCTCCAGTTCCGTGTGCGCGTGCGTACGTGTGCGTGCGCGTGTGTGCGTGTTGAATTCGTGGAATGAGCCCTGGTTTGGAGGCTCACAGACCTGGATGGNGGGGGACTGTCCGTGTACCCAGAATGGAGGGATTCTCGTTTTTGCTCCTTTTCCCCAACTCATACCTCGTAGACTTCCACACGATCCTTCGTCAGCTTGAAAATAAATTTAGAAAGTCAATGCGTTAAGGTTACACAATCTTGGTTGTTTACCAACAAAGATAAGAGAATGAAGTTGCATGATCCTTTGTGTGTGTGTGTGCGCGTGAGATTCCTCCCAGCCCTGAAATCCTGAACTTTTAATCTTTATTTATTTTTGAGAGAGACAGAGCGTGAGCGGGGGAGGGGCAGAGAGAGAGGGAGACACAGAATCTGAAACAGGCTCCAGGCTCCGAGCTGTCAGCACAGAGCCTGACGCGGGGCTCGAACTCACAAACCGCGAGATCGTGACCTGAGCCGAAGTCGGACGCTTACCCGACTGAGCCCCCCGCGCGCCCCTGAGATCTTGAACTTTTAAGGAGGACGTCTCTCCAGCGTGGCAAAGGCCACTGTGGGCCGACCGGGGTGAGGACCGGCGCGCTTCTCCAAACCCGCCCCCGCCGTGCAAGGTGCAGACAAAGGGTCTTGTAGGGCCCCTCCGCGGCCCTTGGCAAGGCTGGCCCCAGGACACAGTAGCCTTCCCCCGCCTCCTGGAGTCCGAGAAACTCACAGACCTGAGCCTAAGTGAGGGTGAGGGAGAAGGAAGCGCCGCACTGAGAAGATGACAGCAGTAACAGTGGCTGCTGCCCAGCCTTTCCCTGCGCAGGTGCTGAGCCGAACGGCAGCTTCTCACACACTTGACCTCCGCGGGAGGAGACGGGCGCTCTGCGAGGCTGAGGCTTGACCGAAGCCACGCGGCTGGAAAGGGCCAGAGCTGGAGCCGGACCCCACCCACCTCCCCCACCCCATCCTCTGTGATTCCAGAATCCACCCTTGGCATGCGAGCATGCCAGTGCCATCACCACCTTGCAGGACGGCTTTATAAGCCCTTCTGTAGGCCCCCAAGCTTCCCTGGTGGCCATTTGGCAAGCAGCTGTTGAACACCGATTGTGTGAAATAAACCTGGTGGGAAACGGGGTGGAGGAAAGAAGTCCTGGAGTCCAGGTGCAGAGTTTTGGGCTTGAGTGCCTGGGTGAGGGGCAATCCAGAATGACTTCCCGGAGGAGGGGGTGCTCAGTACACATCCTGAGGAACTAGCAAGATGCGGGGAGGCAGAGGGAAAGGAGACCTCACGCCCCCTGGGCAGGGTTGCCAAACCGGAGCCCGGCTGCTCCTGGAGACCTTTTGTCCGGAGGGAGGATTAAAAACATGTCCTGAGAAGCACCCGCCTAACCACCCGCCCGCCTACCGCGTGCCAGGTCCCTCTCAGTCACCGTCCCTCCCTCAGGGAGGCAGTAGAGCGTCGTGCAAGGACTCCAGGCATGTGTGCAGGAGCCCCAGGCCCCTTCCCTGGCCTCCGAAGCCCTCGCCCCACCTCCAGAGTGAGGACCAGGCTGTGCAGTGAAATGGGACTGGCTGCTGGTCTCGGAAGAGTAAGCCTTAAGCAGATGGGGGCTCAGAGAGATGCTGACCAGGGAGGGAGACGCAGCTGGAGGGGGTGGGCCCTCAGGAAGCAGGGGAGGCTCCCTGGAGGAGGTGTCTGAGTGGTAGCAAAAGTCCCCCAGGGCGAGCATTCCGACTCCACCTCTCCCCTGCAAGGTGNCCCTCTGGCTGCGCGAGCCCCTCACCTGCCAGGGCACCGGGATCCCCTGAGCGGGCGCGCAGCTCGCCCCGGGCGGCGCGGGGACGCTGGTGTGTCCCCACTTCTTCCCGCGCGGTCGCGTCCCCAGCCGGCGCCCCGCGGCAGTGGGAGCCGGCTGCGGGGGCCCGCGCCCGCCGTCCACGTGCTTGGGGGCCCCTCTCCGGAGTCTGCTACCCCCACCATTCTCTCTGGGCCAGATTCAGGGGTCACAGCGATCCCTGGAGGGCAGAACTCGGCTGCGAGGGGTTTCGGTTAAAGTTAGAACAAAGTTGGCCTGCGAGGGAAGGAAGGGCTGAGAGGCGCCCTCAGAGGGAGCGGAGGGGAGCCTGGGGTGCTCACTCGGAACCAGGGATCAGACTCCCCTCCACCCTTCTCCCCACCGCAGCTTTCGCTGAGGCCCCAGCCCCCTTTCTTTGCTCTGGCCCAGCCGGGATCCAGGCCTGCCCGCCCGGTTCAGGGAGGCGCCTGCGGGATGGGGTCCTGGCAAGGAGGCTCCCAGTGATCCACGGAGGGCAGACGCCCCCGGGCCTCGCGCCCCCTCTGCGCTGGGGCATGGGCACGGGGTTGATGGAGAGAGCCGTCTGCCTGTGAGAAATACCATTGGCGTCAGACACTCGGAGCCTTCATTTCAGCAAACACTGTGCCCGCGTGGGGTCAGGCACCACAGGGAAAGGGAAGGGCACCCATCTGCCACTTGGTGACGAAACGGAACAGAGCCCAGGACAGGGGCAGAGGGAGAGTTTCGTAGAAGGGGCCAGAGCTGGGCCCGTTTATTCTTCACGGCTCCGTGGGGGTAGGTGCTACTGGCACCAGTGAGCACACTGAGGCCCGGGGAGGAGGGGGTCGCCCACCAGCTGGGAGGACTCCCTTGGACCCAGCTGCAGAAGCAGGTGGCATGGACAGCCCTGGGGAGGAGCAGCCTCCTGGGGGAGAAGGAGCTGGTTATACCCGTAACGGGGCTTGGGTGGGGCCTTCCAGACAAATCTCATACGAGAGACCCGCAGGTGGGAGTGGGGGGCACTAGAGGTGGCGCCAGCCAGAGAGATGGAGAGGAGTGGGCATTCCAGAGGTGGACCCACTTCCACTGGATGATCGGCTGGATCCGAAACCAGGAGCGGAGCCCTTAACGACGGCCCTGGGCTCTGGAGCTGTAGTTCAGGGGTCTGCTGCTCATCAGGACCCGGAAGCTCTCCGTCCGCCCCGGAGCCTGGTGAGGGCCGCGAAATCTGCGAAGACTTGGCCCTTTGTTAGATAGAGGTCTTCACGGTCTAGAAACGCATAGACAGGCCCCTGATGAGACTGTTGATTTATTTCGCACACACCCTTTACTACAGGGGGTTTGGGGGCCGTCCCTGGGCGTGGAGGGCCGTGGATCAGGGGCTCTGACCCCAGGAAGGAGAGGTGGCCGAGTGGTGTCCTGGCAGTGAAATGTCTACCGGCCTGGCAGGAAGCTCGACAGAGAAAGCCTGCAAGGGGATCCCCAGCACAGCTCCAGCCAGTAATTGTTGCTCAGTCATCACCCTGAGTCACCCAGGGAAGGCGACTCTGTGCATGCAAAGGCCAGAGGGCGTGGGCTGCGTATCAGAGGGCTCCTCTCCCGTTCCCCGACGAGCTTGCTCACGTGCAGCCACAGCGCGGATGTCGTTCAGCTTGGCCATCGGGACTCCCAGACCCATGCAGGCTACGCTTCCCAGCCGGAGTCCCAGGGCCTCTGCGTTTCCTGTCATTCCCAAGTTCAAGGGTAAGAGTCACCTCGTTTCTGTACCAGAAGGTGCAAGAAATGACTCAAAAGCCAGAGGCCAAGTCAAATGCACTTTATTTCGCGGAGTTTTCTTTGCGCTTATCTTTGTGAGCTTCCGCTCTCCTGCTGGCTGTCGGCGGCCCAGAGAGAAGTGCCGGGCGCTGGGGTCGGCCCGCCCGCGCCCCCCTGTGTGTCACCGATCGGAGATGGGCCGTGTGGGGGTCGTGGGGAGTGCCCGTCACAAACTGATTGGTAGTGCCGGTGATTTCATTTTTAAAGTTTGGGGAAGCCAAGTGGAGTTCGAAAGTGAGTATTCAAAGAGCCCCAGAACCAAAAGAAANGCGGTGTGGGGGCCGGGGGGGGGGGGCGCGCGTAGCAGGTTCTCTTCGCCTCAGTTAGACTTGCCGGGCTCTGGCCAGCTCGCACCAACGTGTGACCTCAGCTCCCGCAGCTCCCGTTCCAGCTGCAAAGCCACGTAAACAACCTGTGGTCCCGGGCCTGATCCTCTCTTCTGCCGTCTCCTCGGAGTCTGGGGAGGCAGGTGCGGACCGCATGTAGACTGCCCTCCCGCCGTCTGTGGGGCTTGGGCAGGCCTGCCGTGTGGAGGGGACCTCGGTCCCCCGGCATGCCCCGGCGTGACCTCAGGAAGTCATGTCTCTTCCGCCACGGTTACCGTCCTTCCCGGAGCTCTTCCTGCCAGACTCCGGGGATGGGTGATCTTGAGAATGCTTTCACATTCCCCGTTACGCGAGTCCACCTAAGGATCCCGTGACTTGGGTCGAGGAGATGATTGTGTCCCCAGTTTACAGATGGAAAAACTGAGGCTCAGAGCTGGAGAGTGTTGTGTTTACGGTACCCTCGATCTGGCGACGCCCGCCAGTAATTGTGCAGAGTGCACGCTCCGGGGGCCCTTCATTTACGCACGCGCTCATTCATTCCTCAACCGCGCCTTCGGCACCAGGCGAAGCGGTCTCCCAGGGGGTTGCTAACCCCTTACACTCACTCAGATGGGATCACCCCGACTTGATAAAGCAGAGAAGGCCCCTTCCCGGAGGGAGGGCTGGGGCTCACACCGGTGCACCCAGCTCCCTTGGTAACTGAAAACCCTGGACTCGGCACTCACCATCTTTCACTTGTGGTCCACTTGGACCAGGAGATTGTTTTTCCTCCCCTGGTTCTTTATCTGTGCTTGTGTCAGTTTCCAGTGAGAGCAAACTCCTCTTGTGGGTTCATCGTATGGCGGCCCTGCTGTGAGCCCTCCACGTACAGGCACGTTAAATCCTTACAGTGATCCTTTGAGGGGGATCATATTAGTCCCCCAGACCCTCATTTTGCAAGGAAGGTTCCAGAAGGAGCTCCCTGAGGTGACACAGCCAGAAGTGCACAGCCAGTCTTGGAATGCAGGTGGAAGGGTGGTCATTCTTGACGGGGCCTCCGTGCTGCCGCCCTCCCAGGTTGGGGGAGGTGTTTAGGGGATACCCCCCCACTACAAAGGCCCTGAAAGGTCTTGGTCAGGGCCCAGCAGACACATGGTTCTTGTTCAGTTTTCAGCCTGGTAACCTTTCCTGCCTCGTGTTGGTGGGGAGGGTCCCCAGGTCAGTTTCCCTGCCCTCTGGCCTGACGGGCTCACTCCGAATTTCCTTCTCACTCTCTGTGGCTTTTTTGGTCCACTTTGTTCAACTTCGGCTCTTATCTCGGGCAGCCGGGCATTTACGGGGCCCCCGGCAGCGCCAAGCCCCGCGTGTGCAGCTGGTTCTGGACGGAGGTGTGCTATGGGCAGTCCCAGCGCCCTGCTTGGAGGCCCCTGGGAGTGAAGACCTTGTGAATAGATCATTCCAGGGCAGCCCCGGCCCAAGAGACTCTGCTGCCAGAGTGGCCGGGGGCCCCCAGGGCTCTGGGCTCGGGGGGCCTCACGTCCGGGGAGCTGGTGGCATCACAACCCACAGAGCAGGGAGGGCGGGTACACAGGCAGGGGGGACGCAGCGTGTGCAAAGGCAAGGGTAAGGGGGCTGGGGAGGGCGGTACAGGCAACCCCTCCCCCCCGGCACCCGGCTCAGCTCCGAAGGCCCAAGTTCCCCGTTTGGAAAGAGGGATGAGCCCCTCGCAGAGGCACCGAGCGTCCGGGGTGCCCGTGCCCTGTGGCGTTGAGGCACCGGCGTGGAGCGAGGGGGTCGGAGGGCCCCTGGGCGCCCATCCTGGAGATGAGAGGGAGAATGCACCCAGCGCGGGCGTCCTTGGACTCCGTCCCCCTGGCCGCCGTGACCTTAGTGCTGGCTCCAGGAGCCGTCGGCACGGGACCCAGACCGGCCCAGCCCCTCTCCCCGGCTGTGTCCTTGGGGGAGGCTGTCAGGGGTCGGCGGGAGGGAAGTGGGTCCCCGCAGCGCGGGCTGACCCCCTCCCACAGTGAGCCTCCGGCGTCTCACCATAGTACAGGGCGCCCCCTCCTCAGGTCGGGACTCCGTGAGCGGCTGTGCCCTGAGCTGAGGAAGAGTGTCACCCGTCCCAGTTACTGTGAGGGGGAGGGACGCCCCGGGTGTGCAGACGGGCCTCGGGGCTGGGCTCAGCCTCCCCCCCGGGCCGTACCCCTCCTTGCCTCCCTGGGAAGAGGAAGAGAACCNACTGACAGCAGGAATGGGGGGGAGGCCAGGAGGTCAGGTGCCGGACACGGGGCTCGGCTCCGAGCAGAGCTGGTGCGCAGCTGCTCACGGGGCACTTCCAACGTGGTTTTACTTATTTTCTCTTCTTGCCGAAGACCAGTCAGCTGATTAACCTATGTGCCCCCGGCCACCAGCAAGATCCCACTAGAGTTCTAGAATTTGGGTTAGGTGTTGGCGGCAGCCGCGCCACAGCACGGCTCTGCAGAGCCTTTTCATGTTATTACAGCTTTTTTAACGTTATTATAGCTTTTTTATTCATTTTTGAGAGAGAGGGAGAGAGTATGAGCGGGGGAGGGACAGAGAGAGAGGCAGACACAGAATCCGAAGCAGCTCCAGGCTCTGAGCTGTCAGCACAGAGCCCGACGCGGGGCTCGAACCCACGAACCGCGAGATCATGACCTGAGCCGAAGTTGGACGCTTAACCGACTGAGCCCCCAGGTGCCCGAAGATTTTAAATTCTTAAAGCTCAGTCCCACGTTTCTGTCTCATTGGCCTCCTAGAGCTCCTCAGGCAGACAGGGAAACCGAGGCAAGGCAATCCATGCAGAGCGGACCCCGTCCAGGCCTAGCCGCTGCCCGTCGGCCCACCCCAGGGCAGCCCCCTGCTGCAGGGGCGGGTGGAGGCCACGTGCAGGGCACCAGCAGGTTGGGGCCCAGCTGCCTGAGGCCGGGACTCTGTCTACAGCCCCCTTCCCTCGGCCCCTCCCTCTGGCCCCTGAGGCCACCCCTCAGGTAAACACCTCATCTCGGGCTCTGTGCTTGGGGGGACCCAGACTAACGTAGAGCTGACCCGGTGGCAGCGCTGGAACCAGCCGGGGGAGGGGGGTCCTGGGCCCCCGGCCATGCTGACAGGAAGTCTCCCTGCACGCGGGCCATCAGAGGTGGAGATTTGTCCACAGGGAACCCGAGTGTGGCTCTGCCCTGCCCGGAACCCTGCGGAAGCGAATAAACATCACTCCCCTGGGCTCGAGGGGGGGTGGTCTTGCAACTTTCCCAGTCCCTTTGCAAGCAGGCTGGGCCCCCCATCAGGCCCCCTCTACCCCCACAGACCGGGAGGCCTTCTGAGCAGGAAGGGTCCGCTCGGCCTTCCTGGGTCAATGACGGCCAGTGTTTCTCAAATGTCAGCTCCCCGAAGACGGGGCCACAGTGCGCCTGGTGTGCCAGCCCCAGGGCGGCGCTGCTCCGGGTGGGCACGCAGGCGGTCAGGACCCTCCCTGCCCCCCCCTCGGGCCCGCCCCTGACACCCTGACGCACAGTCCATTTGTCTCCCCTCGCAGCTGCTGAACTCGCTGTCCGTGGACCCCGACGCCGAGTGCAAGCACGGCCTCTACTTCCGGGACGGCCGGCGGAAGGTGGACTACATCCTGGTGTACCACCCCAAGAGGCCGTCGGGCANATCATGAGGACGACAAGCGCTTCCGCAGGGAGGAGTACGAGGGGAACCTTCTGGAAGCCGGCCTGGAGCTGGAGCGGGACGAGGAGGTAACCGTCCGCCTTCTGTGGGCGCGGGGCCCAGCGCCGTTTCCAGAAGGCGGTGCGCACAGGGTCCTTCCGGCCGCAGCCTGCTCTTCCACGAGGGCCGGTGCAAAGCTGCTGCTGCCAAGGCTGGGCAGAAGTCACGTGTCAAGGTTTGGGGGAGCCCCTGCTCTCCTGCTCTGGGGGAGGGGCTGGCCTTCAGGTCAAGGCATTCCCGGCTCTGGTCATGTCCCTTCCTGGGAAGACGGGCCCCTCCCAAGGGACGGAGGATGATGCTCTCCTGGACACTGGCCTTGGCCCTTCTGGGGCCTCAGTTCCTCAATCTGTCAAGTGGGGAGATCAGTCTGGCTTGATCCCTGAGGGCGCTGGTGCTCTGAAGCCCCCCGACCATAAAACCATTTTCTGGAGCGCCTGTTCCTGGCAGAGCCTGAGAATCGTTCGAAGGAGAGCTTGCTGGGGAGGAAGAAAGGCTGAGTCCCGGGGTGCAGCACTGCCCTGGCGGCGGGAGGCTGGGCAGTGGCCGCGAGGAGGGCCCTCGGCAGCCCTCGGGACGGTCCGTGCTTCCTTCCGCTTCTCGGCAAGTTTGCTGTGCACTCCTCTGCCAGCGCCGCGACCTCTCTGTGCACAGGGCAGTGCGGGGTCCCTCCCGGGAGCACTGGCGGCAGGCCCCTCGCCCGCGCCGCCGTCACTGCGCAGACCAGCCGAGAATCAGCACAGGGCTCTACGGCACGTTAAGAGCAGCGAAAGTAGCCGGCGGGCTGCCCGAGGGGGTTGCGAGCCAACGCGGGTGTTTAAAAGCTGGATTCGGTGTGCCTTCCGTCACTGAGAACCGCCGCGTCCTCACGTGATGGTGCCTTGGGCCCGGGGAGCGGGAGCCTTGGGGACAGGCCAGTCAGTGAAGGAGCTGGTGTGCGTGCTCTTCGCGACGAGCCGAGAGCGCCGACCCTGAATCATCCAGAAATGCGCAGTGGGGCTGCTCTGACCCTGACCTGGTGGCGAGGGAGCTCGTGCTGCCCTCCGAGCGTTTCTCTGGGCGACTTTCTCCTTCGGAGGCTTGGCTTCCTCGGGGAGGGGGGTGGGATCCTGCTGCAGGAGTGGTTCTAAGGGGACGGCGGAGGTCTCTCTCGTTGGCAGGGCGCATATGTGCCCATCCCTTGGGCTTTTCTGTCTCCCTTTGTCTGAGCCCTGAGCCCTCGGCCTCTCGGAAGAAGAGAGTGGTCGGTCCCCAAGCAGCAGACGTCTGTGCAGACGGTGTGGCCGCTGTGTGGGCCCAGCTCTGACGTGCCGCTGCGTGCCTGGAGAAGCAGGCGGGCTCCGTCGGAGGCAGGAGGGCTGCTGGGGGCTGCGTGGAGCTGCGAGCTTGGGCTCTGAGCGACGGGTGCCCGGTCTGTCCGCTAGGGGAGGAGCTCTGTTCCCATCCCTCTCACCCGACGACAGCCTGAGTCAGGCCCCCCGAGGCCTGGTGATGCGCACGGACTCTGGCCAGCTCCCAGAGCCTCGGCCTGTGCTTCGCAAGGCTTACAGAGTTGCGTGGGCCTCAGTTTCCCCATCTATAGAATGGAATGGCAGTGGTATTTACATCACTGGGTGTTGGTGATTAAGGCAAGGGGCTTAAGTCTGGTGCGCAGCAAATCCTGGGCTGTCGTTAACGTTAAATCACACGTGACGGTTCGTATGGACGGTGAAAGAAAGGAGCCTTTCCAAGTCCAGTCAACGGCGACACACATACCTTTCTTGAAACTTCATATTCTCCGTCATGACTTTGAAGCTAACATAGAAGGGGCGCCTGGGGGCCCGGTCGGTTCAGCATCCGACTTCAGCTCAGGTCATGATCTCGCAGTTTGTGGGTTCGAGCCTCGCGTCGGGCTCTGTGCTGACAGCTCAGAGCCTGGAGCTGCTTCGGATTCTGTGTCTCCCTTTGTCTGCCCCTCCCCAGCTGACGTGAGCACTCTTTCTCTTTCAGAAGTGAAGAAATAAATTTAAAAAATAATTTTTAAAAATATTAAAAAATAAAAAATAATAATTTTTAAAAAAGCAAACATCTACAT
>NW_027530380.1:522890-534741 GCF_008692635.1 Crocuta crocuta | reverse complement strand
TGTCCAGAGGCGGTTTGCCGAGGTGTGCACCGGCCCTGCCAGTGTGATTAGCAGATCGCGGTTGTCGCCTTCATTTCAGGGAGAGGCTTCCTGGCTAATGAACCATTCCCGGGGGTGCGTTCCAATCATGAGCAGCGAAGGGCTGGCAGCTTTGGAAATAGGATGGCCCCCAGGGGGCCTGACCGCGCAGTCGTACCCGATTCGAAGCAGAATCGGGGCTCGCGTGTGCTTTCCTGGGGAGAAAAGTGCACGCGTTTCTTCGGTACTCAGAGGCCCGGGGAAGGTGGAGTCGTTCCTGAAGGCGGGGCCTCTCTGCCGCGGCTCCCGAGCTGTGTGGAACTTAACAGCAGCCCTGGCCGGTGGCACCCCCAGGTCGTGACAACCGAAATGCTCCCAGTTGCCAGATGTCCCGCATTAGAGCCTGGCTGCGGAGGCCGAGGAAAAGCGGGAGGGAGAGAATTGGGGCTCGGGGCGGGGGGCAGGGAGAGGGAGAGAGAACCTCAAGCAGACGCCACACTCAGCATGGAGTCTGGTGTGGGGCTCGATCCCACGACCCCGGGATCATGACCTGAGCTGAAATCCAGAGTGGGACACTCAACTGCCTGAGACGCCCGGGGGGCCCAGTCTGCTGGCCCAGCCTTCTGAGGCCATGACCAGGCAGCCATCTGGAGGTCACCAGGGCACGGACGTGACCTGCCTCTGCTCTGCCAGAGGCCGGTGGGCGTGCGAGGCCGCACAGAACGGGCTGCCAGCCCAACACCGACGGGCCATGTGCACCCGCCTTTCTCCGGAGTCAGGAGGCTCATTGTTTTGAAGCCGTCCTGGCTTCGGGCACAGTGCGGGCCGGGTCTTGGGGACACGGAACAGTTAGTGCCCTGGGGCAGCCCTAACACGACCACAAATTGAGTCTCTCAGTTTTGGAGACCAGGTGGCCAAGATCCAGGTGTCGGCAGGGCTGTGCTCCCTCTGAAGGGTTCAAGCGCAGGGTCCTCCCTGTCCCCTCAGTTAGGGGCTCCACACCCCCCAGCGTCCGCCTCGCCTCCCACGGCCGCCGTCTGTGTGTCTCCTCTGCTGGTCAGGGCCCGCCCTGGGCCTGCGTGGCCCCGTCTTAGCTTGAGCACCTGCAAAGTCTTCTATGCAAAGAAACTTCCGCTCTGAGATTCCGGGCTTGGGACGTGGATGTCTCCTCTGGGGCATGTCCTCAGCTCACGACACCCACCAAGGAGAGCGGGGGCGCCAGCAGTGGGCGAGGGGCGCGTGGCTCGTGGTCTGGGGGGCGGGGCCCTGCTGTCCACACAGCCTGCAGGCGGTCCTGTCAGAAAGCATGCGGCGACCTGACCCGCGTTTCTTTTCTGTTTATTTTTTATTTTTTTTTTATTTCTGAGCGAGAGAGAGACAGTGTGAGCAGGGGAGGGGCAGAGAGAGAGGGAAACACAGAATCTGAAGCAGCTCCAGGCTCCGAGCTGTCAGCACAGAGCCCGACGCGGGGCTCAAACTCACAAACTGTGAGATCATGACCTGAGCCGAAGTCGGACGCTTAACCGGCTGAGCCCCCCAGGCGCCCCCCTGACCCATGTTTCTAACTGGCTGCCAGGGTGCGTGGCGCCTGCATCCGAATGAACGTCAGGTGTGAGGCCTTTTCCTCCGTGAGCCGGCAGAACCTTCCCCAGAAACGGGCCCCCAGCGTCCACGCGAGCCCCATCTGCTGTTCGGTACCCAAGACGTAGCCCTGGACAGAGACCCCAGCCGTGGCTGCGCTGGGCCGAACGCCCACGGGGCATGGGAGACNCCCCGCCCCCGCCACCCTCCCCCCAGCTCTGTGAAAACTCCTTCCCAGACTTCTAGAAGGGCGGGAGCCTTGGACGGGCCTCGGTGCCGGGATCCAGAGGGTGGCACAGGGGTCCAGGAGGCTCCAGGAGGGCTCCCGTGTCAGAGCACCCAGGACGGCATGACAGGAAGCAGCAGGAAGGGAGGGCAGTGTCTCCCCATCCGTCCGTCCCCACCCACAGCAGTGGGGTCAGCGTCCGGGCTTCCCATTAAACGGAGGAGAGGGAACTGAAATCCATCAGCATTTTTCAAGTCTGGCCTCAAAGCCTGCGGACATTATTTATGTCCGTGGGTCACTGCCGAGAAGGCCACACACTCAAGTCCCGGCCATGTGTGCTGGGGTGGCCGGGGCCCACTACGCCCCGGGGTTGAACTTGACCCTGGCTTTGGCAGGGCTGTGGAGGCTGCAGATGGGGGAAACCTGTGACGTCTGTTTGCTCTCGTGCTGCTGCTTGGGGCGTCACCTCTGCACCCGGGCTGTGGCCGGCATTCGTGTCCCAGAGCTGGCGTGGCCCTCTGAGGCAAGGGTTTCCCATCTCCGTTAGCGTGGATGTTGCTCTTCAAAAGCAGGTCAGGAGGAGTGGTCACCGTTTCCAGGCCGAGCTTCAGGGCGCACAGTGGGGCGGTGAGGTCGGCCTCCACGCTTCCAGTGCGCTTCAGACTCACTCGGCCCGGACAGCCAGGGGCAAGTGGCTTCCCCTCTCTGGGCCTCAGTTTCCCCCCCTGTGAAATGGACGTGACGGCATTACCCTCCCCAGCGGAGTGCGGGGAAACACCTCCTTGCCTGCAGCCCTCGGGACCCCTCCTGCCCGACGGGAATCAGAAGGCATATCTGGGCGTGGCAGGGCCCTCCAGTGCGTGGAGACCGCTTGCGCACCTGCACTGACACCAGGTGACCGTGGCTGGTGGTGGGAGGGGCCACCGTGGTCCCTGGAGAGGGAGGAGGAGGAGCCAGCTTTCTTGAAGTTTCCTGCTGAGGCCGTACGGGGCGGGGGTCCTGGGCGACTCTGGGGTTTGGCCAAGTGTGCTGACGAGCACAGCCCTCGGCATTGGGGGGCGGGGGGCGGGCCCCTCCTCGCTGCCCCGGGGGTCAGGGGGTGGCGGTCCTTGACCGGGAAACCTGGGGTCCTGTCCCGGCAGCTCCACATGTACGACACCTGTCCCGGCAGACGGCCTGGGGACTCGCTGGCCTGGACGCAAACCCACCCACCCTGTCGGGCTCCCTGTCCCCTCCGTGAGTGGTCCCGGAAGGACACCCTCCTTTACGAGTGGAAGAGGAAGGGCTGAGGCTCTGGGATGCGGAGCAGAGAGACCTGCGGTGGGGGCGGCCGAGGGGGGGGTTCAGGCCCCTGACCGGGGTCCTGCCTCATGTTTGCGTCCTGAGCCACGTGGTACGAACCAGCCCCCGCCCGGGGCTGAGCGCCTCCCGTGGGCCGTGGGCTGCTAGAGACCCTGGTCGGTGCTGAACGTGTCATTTCCCCGTGCGTTGTTTAGCGGTTTCCTGTCCTTTGCGGGACCTTTCACTTGACGTGTATTTCTTTAAACAAGGTATATGTGGCCGGTTTGTGACCTGTGTCATCCTTTCTGAGCATCCCCCCAGTCGAGGGCCCCCTGTGCTGGCTCTCCCCGGCCGCCTGTCATCCTGCGGCACCTGGCCCTCCTGCCCCCTGGCATGCCTGGGGTCCCCGAGGCCAGGGAGGAAGGTGCCCTCGTCCGGAGAGCCTTGGGGCTCGTCCCCGTCACCCATCTGAGGTGTCACCGCTGGAAGCACCTTGAACCAAGGTCACAGGCTGAGGTCCCCAGAGGCACTGGAGCCGAGGAGTGTGGGGACCAGGACTTTCAGGGTGATCTCCACCCCTCCCCCTCCTCCCGCTCTGCTCGGCTCCAGGACAGCCTTCCCTGCAATCGCCCGTGTGCGGAGGAGGCCCTTCCTGGGGGTCTCCAGGGACGTCCAGCTCCATAGGGGGTGGGCCCGGGGCCGCGCTGGGAACGGCCCAGCCTCGTCGCCGCTCTGAGCCCATCAGCACCTGCTCTTACCTCTTGAGCTCCTGTGAGGCTGTGATGTTTATTTTATTTAATTTTTTTGCCCAGTGTTCTTTATTGCTTCTCACGGGAGAGTGGATCTGAGTAATCCACCTGCCCGTCACAGAGCAAGGACCGTGGGTGCCTGCTTTCTGGTGGTTTGTTTACCATTTGTCCCCGTGACAGCCAGGCTGTGGGGAGACGCCGTGGGCAGGGGCTGGGCGTGCAGTGCCCCCCGCCCCGTCCTTGCCCCACTCTCACCACCCCCCCCAGCTCCCCTGAGCCTTGACCCTGGCGTCAGCGCCGGGAGAGTGTGGAAGGCGTGATTGCCCAGTGCGCGACACGAACGCTCCTCCTGGACGTGCAGACGCGGCCGGCAGAGACCGTGACGTGGAGAATGCAGCCAGGGGACCACACGCCCGGGGACGGAGGGCACCTCAGGGACGCCATGCGGGTGGGGGCGGGGGCGGACCCCGCAGGGTGGAGCGGCCCCGCGCCAGGGCACGGCGGTTCCTGCCGCCAGGTCGGGATGCAGGCCGCACACAGTCCGCGCTCGGCAGCGGTGGCCTCGCCCCTCCTCCTGGCCTGCTCGGGCCCCGGGCCCCCAGGCGCCCCCCCATCCCGAGGACACAAGGTCAGCCAGACAGACAGCTCTGCCCCCAAACTGTGTTCCACGTTGCACCGTGCGGGACGCTGGCGCCAACGGGAGGAGCAGACGGACACCCGTGCCACGGAAAGTGCGCCTGGCAGGGCACGTGGCACCGGGCGTCACGTGCCACCAAAACCCATCTGTCGCAGAGAACACGACCCCTCCCGGAGGGCAGCCCCGGCATTTCGTGGTGCCCACCGGGCGTGGCGGGGTCCTCGTCAGGGGCTGAGGCCTGGGTGGGGGTCGGGGGTCCAACCAGCCCCCCCCCGGGCTCCCCCTTCCGGACAGAACTCGGGAAGGACCTTGGCATCCCTGCTTCTGTGCAGCGGAGCCGAGGCTCCAGGGTCAGCACATGGGGTGCTGCCACAGAGACCTTCCCGGTGCCCCCAGCGACCTGGGGACCCGCGTTCCCTCAGTGAGGACCACGCAGCAGCCGGAAAGGAGCCTGCAGGGCGTGAGGCGGCCGGGGGTCCGCGGGGGTGAGGCGGCCGGGGTCCGCAGGGGTGAGGGGGCATCGCTGCCGGGAGCTCTCTGGGGAGCCGAGGGCAACCAGAAGCCGCCATGCCAAGTCCTGGTTGCCGAGAACCTTCCGGCAATCCCCGAGCCCTCAGCTGCCGCAGGAGGAGGCTGTGAGCAGATGGCGGAGCCACGTGGTCCCGCCCCGGGACTCAGAGCGTCCAGGCCCAGGGGTGGCTGTGGGGGTGTGGCGGGGAGCCCTGGGGGCGCTCAGCCACCACGAGTCCCCTGTGGGGACGCTGTGTTGTTTGGTTTGTGACTTTTTGCTCCCATCTGAAAGGAAATTGCTGGAAACAGTTCGGACGAGGTCACGGTTTTTGCGAGTGTGGCTTGAACGTACTTCGTTTGCGCCCGGAGAGCTCCTGGCCAGGGGAGCGTGTCCTCGGCTTGGCGTGGGGGCCCTGCCCCTGCCCAGGACGGTGCCAGGGCCCTGCGGCACTCCCGCCCCTCACTGCACCCCCCGTCTGGCCGGGGGATGGGGACCTGGCCCTCTCGCGCCTTCCCGCGGGGGGGTGGGGGGGGCAGGGGGGACGCGGTCATGCCGAGCACCACGTCCAAGCACATCCCATGTGTGCTGTTTCCGACCTGGTCCCACGGCCCCTTTCCCAAATCCCGCCAGATGTTTCCTGGGAGAGACCTCGTCGCCCGCGTAAACAGAGGGGCGTGTTTTCCCAGGCCGCCGGCTCCGGCTCCGTGACCACCGTCCGCAGCAAACCTCCATGGGACCAGGAAGAGTGTATTTTGGGTGTTCGTGTGTGGGTGAGCAGTGCCCAGAAATAGAGCTGGGTCCGTAACAGGAAGACAGCCTCTGCCGCGAGGACGCCGTCGACGGGCGCTTACCCCGTCCGGGCGCCCCTCGGGGCTGCCCGTGGCTGCGCCCACAAGTTACCGGGGCGGGGGTGCTGCTGCCTCCCAGATCCCAGTGCCCTGCGGGGCTTCTGGGCACGTTAGCCGGCATGGCCTCCGCTGCCCCGTGACCGAGGAGAGGTGTTCCTGAGCGGGAGCGACAGCCCTTGCCGTTGATCTCTGCTGCCAGCGGGGGGCTGGGGGGGGGGGTGCCAAGGGCACCAGGTGCTGCCCGTCTACACAGCACGTCTCGCACTGCAGAGATTTGCAGACGAGGAAATGGGCTCAGAGAGGTTGAATCACTTGCCAGAGGCACACAGGGTTGGGGCAGGGTGCTGACTCAGGGCCCCAAATCTCAGGGCCTTGTCCGCTGCCTCCCGGGCCTGCCTGCCCTGGAGGAGGGTCTGGGCTCCGCTCCCCCGAGACCCCTGGGCTGGGTACGGCACTGGGCTCTGGGCTCCCCGCAGGCGGGCCCGCCCCTGGGCCCTCACCCACCGGGCCTCTGTCCCGAGCACCCCGGTCCCGGCTGGTGTCTCCGAGCTTCAGGCCCAGCTCCTGGGCCCAGGCTTCGCGGCAGCTCTGCTCGCCACGCACCCAGGCTGCCGTACAAAGCCCTGCGGGGCTCCGAGCGCGGGTTCACCCCCGGCGTGGCGGGCTGGACGGCGGCCCCAAGAGCTGCGTCCACCTGGTACCTGCAAATGCGACTTTACTTGGAAGAAGGGTCTTTGCCGAGTTCAGTTAAGGGTCGCTGGGCACACCCCCCGGGGTTTAGGTGGGCCCTCCATCCCACGGCGTCCTTAGCAGAGAAAGGAGAGGCTTGAAACACAGAGGCACACGGAGTGGCAGGGGCGGAGGCCGGAGGGGCGCCTGGAGCTCCCAGCAGCCGGAAGAGCCAGGCAGGACCCTCCCGTGAGAGCTTCCGGGGGGCGCGTGGCCCCAAGGACACCTGGTTTAGACTTCCAGCTCCAGGATCCTGAGAGAATGAACCGCGTTGTTTTAAGCCACGCAGTGCGTGGTCGACCTTCGCATCATGAGCTCCAAGGCGGGGAGGGGACGGCGGTAAGACCCACCCCCCCCACAGGCCCGTGGGGGGCAGTGAGTGAACACACAGCAGTGCGCGGCGTGGGCACGAACACGTACTGAGCGCCCGGCACCGTCGTGGTCGTTATTACTCTGTTTGGCTTTCGTCCACTCACGGGACAAACGTGTGCAGCGGGGCCGGGAGGGGAGTCCCCGAGCGGGACTGGCCCTTGTCCCGGGGGGCACGGAGGAGGCGCCTGCCGTAGCACCGGGGCCGAGGTCGGGGACCCGACGGCTCCCTCAGGCCCCCAGGGGACCGTGGGCTCCAGACGAGGAGGGCGGGCTGGGATTCAGCCGGGGGGGGGGGGGCATTTGCCCCTCTCTTGGGATGGGGAGGAAGCCCCCAAATGGAGCTCGGCGGCAGGGAGGGCCCCTTCCCCCGGGGGGGGGCAGGCGGGGGCCACCCGGGAGCTTTACCTCCGCTGCCCGGCTGCCCGCCTGCTCCGGGCTCCCGTGAATCTCGGCTTCACGGCCGGTGGGTGGATGGGTTTGGCCCAGCGAGGATGTTCTTCGTAACCTTCCCCTCCAGGTGACTTCGGCTCCATTGCTTTTCCCCGAACCCTGCAGTGAACCCGTGTGCTGTGCGCCCTCCCGGGCTGGAAGGCAGACGCAGGCCCCGAACCAGCCCGGCCGAGTCGGGCCACACCCTCCCTTCCGCACCCCTTTGCCAGGACCCCCAGGCAGTCCCTGGCGCCGCAGGAGCGTGGGGAGGAGAGTGAGGGGGATCTCGTCTGGGGCAGCCTGGGCTTCGAGCCCCGGGGGGCCCTCGAGGCGTCTGGGGGGCTGCGGCCTCGCTGCGTAGGCGCCTCCGGCTCACGGACAAGCCGTGTTTGTGTCTTTGCTTTGTGTTGCGGTGACGTCACCACCACGGGGCACCCGGGTGCTCGGGAAGCCCGCCTACGCCACACGCGCCTCATGTTACCTCATGGCGGCTGTGGGCACCACCAAGGGAACCTGAACACAAAATTCAGAGGCTCGGAGATGAACCGAGAGGGGCTGGAGGCTCGTGCCTCTGACCCACGGGTAGGGGCGAGGCCGCGTGGGTGCGGACGCACGACTGACTGACGGCTCTAACGGTACACGCGTGACGCACCGCACGGTGACCAGAGGTGCGTGGACGTGGCGGGGCGGGGGCCACGCCTCCAGTGATCTCGGCGGTGCTGCCCGTGGACCTCGGGGTCCTCTTCTTTAGCGCGAGCTCGTACCCTTTGCCCTGCTTCTGGCAGCCCGTCGAGTCTCCGTTTCTGTGAGATCAGCCTTTTAAGACCCCACGTCAGGTGCCTTCTTTCTCCGTGTCGCCTCACCGAGCAGAAGGCCCGGGTCCACCCGGGTCGTGGCCGGGGGGTACCCCGTTGTGTGCACACGCCGCGTCTTCTTTCTCCGTCCATCTTTGGACGCAGTGGTTTCCCCGTCGTGGTGAGTGTGAACGGTGCTTGTGAATGTGGGGCACATGGATCTTCTTAAGGTCCAGACTCGGTTTCCTTTGGAAAGACAGCCGGGCGCTGCTGCCCCGGGTGCTGTTCTCGTCCTGGGGAGAAGCTGGGCCGTGACTCCCGCTCCCCAAGCCCTGCGCTCCCGCCCTGAAGGGCCCTGGCCGTGCGGCTCCCGGGCGGCCGCCCCCGCTGGCCCAGGGACGACGACTCCTCCAAACTCTCAGCGGTTTTGGGGGTGCTAGGCTCGGGCAGGCCCGCCCTCCAGCCCCTGCACAGGGCCGCCCACTCACGCGGCCGTGAAGCAGTCAGCGCAGACTCGGGGGGCGCAGGGGGGCTGCTGGGCGCAGGTGGAGGCGTGGCCTGACCCCACGGAGGGAAGACATCCACTCGGTGGGGGGCACCTCCACTTGCTCGTCTGCTTGGGGACACCGGGCAGCACGCGCCCCTGCCAGGGCACATGGGCCTGAGGGTCCTCTTTTGGGGCCGTGCCACTCGGAGGCCCTGAAAACACCCAGGAGTGCCTGAGACCGGGACCCCGTCCGCGCCCTTCTGGCCGCCGGGCACCCCGCAGGGAGGGGGTGCCAGGAGGGGTGACCCGGCAGCCGCGGTCGTGCCCCCTGGGGAAGGTGGTTTCCGACCCCAGGGCGTCCGGCGCTGACCCAGCACTTCTCTCCTTCCAGACTAAAATCCACGGGGTTGGATTCGTAAAAATCCACGCTCCCTGGAACGTGCTGTGCAGAGAGGCCGAGTTTCTGAAACTGAAGATGCCGACAAAGAAGGTTGGTGCTGGCGTTTGTGCCCCGAGGTCTGAGGGTCGCACGCACGGGCGCGCAGAGTGGGGACCCGGGGGGACTCGGCTGTGGCGAGAAGCCCGGCGAGGGCCGTGGGCTCCCGTGTCCTGACTGTGGAGGGTGTGGCGCCGCCCCAGGGGGCCGTTAGAGACCCCGGACCAAACCGCAGCAAGAGATGTGCGGGCAGAGGGGCAGAGGCCCCGCATCAACACAGACAGGCTTCTCGCTCTTGTTTTTCCTGCTTGTGCTGATTCATCAGACTCCTTTCAATTACGATTCTGAGCTTGCTGGGATTTTTCTTTTTAATCTCTAAAAACTTCCGGCCGGAAGCGGCCTGACAGCGTGTTCCTGAAGTGAGGTGTCCGTGTTTATCTTCGTGCACAGAGAGGGAAGCAGGAAGGTGAAGCTGTTCTCGGGCGCCAATCAGCCCCCAGCTTCTCAGGTCCACTGAGACCGTCTGGATTACCTCTTTTGCAATGAAGGAAAGTCCACAGGCAGCTTTCCTAGAGGATGTGTGCTTCTGGTGGGCTCTTCTCAGACTCAGAGCTCACTGGGTTCATCTGGAGAGTGGGTGCGGCGGGCGCGGAGGGCCCACGGTTCTGTGACCTTCTGAGAATAGATGGCGAGGGTGGCGGCTCAGCAGATGACGCGGACACCCCCCATCTGCCCTGCAGCTGTATCACATTAACGAGACCCGGGGCCTCCTGAGAAAGATCAACTCCGTGCTCCAGAAGATCACGGACCCCATCCAGCCCAAGGTGGCAGAGCACAGACCCCAGACCACAAAGAGACTCTCTTACCCCTTCTCCCGGGAGAAGCAGCACCTGTAAGTGGGGAAGCACCCCTCCCTCAGCCCGCGCGGCCCTTCCCGGAGGGCCCTGCTGTGTGGACCCCGTGGCACAGTGTGTGACAGGACAGTCCCCGGGGGCCGAGGGAAGCTCTCGTCCCCCAAGGATGCGGGAGTTTCAGCCCCCAAAGCACGTTCTCGTAAGAGCCTTTAGTGCTTGAGCACCGAAGAGGTTCAAGGGTGATTTCCAAGATCATGGTCAACCGAGGAATCATGAGGTGAACGGTCCGTCCTTCCACTGGGGGGTACGTAGGAAGACTGGGGTGGGCTCGAGGGAGAGCGAGCTCGCACCTGGCTTAAAGCCCCGAAGCGCCTCCTCCCCACCCACCCTCCCGGCTCCGCCCCTCTCGGGAGGCGGTCCAAGGCAAAGGTCTGGCAGACCGCTCCTCCTGAAAGCAGCCGAGCTCCATCCAGGAGGCAGGGACTAAGAAGGAGCCCCAGCTGGAGTCCCGATGCCCCAGGGACCCGCAGCCAGCCGGGTTGCCTGGCAGTGCTGCACTTGTTCTGGAACCTTCTGGAACCTTCCCTCCTACGCTGCTCCTGAGGAGTAGTTGGTCAGGGGTGGGGGGCCAGCTTCCGTGGCACCTCACAGACACAGCTGGAGTGTGAGCAGTGGTGGGAACAGAGAAGGCTCAGGCTCTGGGCCCGCTGGGACCTTGTGGGGACGGGCGTGGGGGCGGGGTCCCCCCCGGCAGGAGAGCTGTTTCTCGGTTCGGAACTGGGGCTCCTGCCCTGGCAAAGGTGTGAGTCAGAGGCCAAGGACCACGTGCTGCACACGCCACTGTGTTTCCTGATCCTCCCAGGGACAGGACACTTTTAAGAAGTGGCCCCCAGCCCAGCTCCTTCTACCGGCTCCAGGACCGGGGCTCCCTGGGTGTTAGAGGGAAGGGCCCTTCTCCTCGGCCCCCCCCACCCCACACCGAGCCGCCCTTGGCTCTGCCCTGGCTGCCTCCCTTGGCGACCCCTTGCCAAGCCCGGCTTACCCACAGGCTCCGTGGGGACACAGCCACCCTCCCCGGCTGTACCCTGAGTGCCTCGGGGAGGGGGTAGCACACCCCAGAGACGTCCCTCTGCCCTCCGCAAACTTCAGGGAAGCTCTGCGGGGACCAAGACGTCAGGGCTCACACCGTGCGTAAAGAACAGGGAGCTGTCCTCGATGCCGGCAGCGTGCGGTGGCACAGCCGAGGCAGAGACTGGGGGTGTCAGGTCCTTGGGAGGGAGGTGGGGGTGTCCGAGCCTCCCGGCCGGGGGAGGGAAGCACGAAATGGGCTGTTGCAGTTGCCCAGGGCTGGGTCACCCCTGGCGTTTGGGGTCACGGCTCCTGGGGACAGCGAAACCGGGAGAGCCAAGCCCAGTGAACCTTGCTTCTCTTTCCGCCCAATATTGCAACAGATTTGACCTGTCTGACAAGGATTCCTTTTTCGACAGCAAAACTCGAAGCTCCATTGTGAGTATTGCCGTGGGAACCGCTGGCTCACCAGCAGGGGGGCCCCGGGGAGCCGAGGAAGATAATTTCATTTCAGCAACACTCCTCCTGGGGGAAGGAGGCTCTAATTGCCTGTGACACCAATAATTAGAATAATAAAACTGAGAGGCTTCAGGGGCCCAGGGGAAGCCCCCCCCCAGACCCTTCAGCATCCTTCCCCACCTCCTGCCCTGCCCTTTGTGGGATTCGGGGGGCCCCGGACCCGGAGGGCTCAAAGCGGGCGGCTGGGAAGGCAGGAGCGCTGGGAGGTGGGGGGCGAAGCCCCGTGGGCTGTGCCAGAGCAGCGAACTGAAGTTTGAAATCGGACCGGGCCGCCCTGCCCCGCTCAAGGTATTGGTTTAGTGTTTATCCGTC
>NW_027530380.1:514424-522607 GCF_008692635.1 Crocuta crocuta | reverse complement strand
CCGCCAGCCTGTCCGCCAGCCAAGCTGGGCCACGCACGGCTCAGGACCCGACTTTTATCTGCACAAAAATTAGCCCCCCAGCCAAGCCACCGCCGCTGCCTCCCTGCCCCCTCCCCTGCCCAGCCTGGAGGGGGACGTGCAGGGCTGGGGGGAGGGGGGAAAGCCATGGACCTTGAACAGATAACTGCCCGTGGCGGCCGCACCCCCGAGCTGGCAGGTGGCCCGGTGCGGGACAGTGGCTCAGGTCGCATCGGTGAGGGGGGCTCAGCCTGCCCCCAGCCTCATAACCTCAGGAGACACCCAGCCTGCGTCAGAGCAAGTGGCTCTGGCCTCCTGCTGGGGGGGAGGGGGAGGGGCTGCTGTTCCCCCCCCCCACGCAGGGTGACCGGCCACAACCCCGAGATTTTCATTCGCTGTGTTACTGGTTAATCTTAGCAATTAAGCCTCGTTAGAATAAACGAGAAGGAACTCGCTTGTGTGAGGACGTTGGCCCTCTGGCTTATCTTCGTCATTATGAAATCGGAGAGAATTGGGACGGCCAGCTAGGGAAACTGAGCCTCGTGCCCGGTTTCAAGACGTGCATGCGCCCCAGCTTTTTACATGATCGGGGGGCTGCCAAAAGGCCCCCAGAAGTGCAGGGCGGGGTGCAAATTTGTGAATTCACTCGTGCTCTGAGGAAGGGGGAGCACATGTGAATGGAAAGCTCTAGACCCCATCTCATTAGGGATCTCTAGAAAATAAAGCTCAGTCCATGACCCCCAATTTTACCTCTAGGCTGGGGGTACCCGCTCTCAGAGACCTCGAAGGCCGGTTTGTAAGCTGCCAGTGCTCCAGAGAAACTGGCAGGTCAGAGCTTTGCCCTCGGTGAGCCAGGCCCCGTGGTCTCTGAGACCCGACGGTATCTGGCATTGGCGTGAGGTCCTTCTAGGCAAAGGTATGGAGGCCGGCAGCCCCTCCTGCCCCCTCCCCCGTGCTCCTGGCCTCAGGTCGCCCCGTGTGCACGTGGGTAGGAGTCAGGATCAGCAGGAAGGGCCGGATATGTCGGTCTCGGGACTCAGACTTTTAGCCTGTAGGCACTGGGGAGCCACAGAAGGGCGCAGAGCAAGGTTTGGGATGTGATCAGATCTGTCCCGAAGAGATTAGAGCCAGTGGAGGCGGATGTGGTTACGAGCAGGGCCGTGACCCCGGATGGATGGGAGGAGGTGGTTACGGGAGAATCGGCAAGGCCAGGACGGGGCCGCCGGCAAGATTCGGGAGGTGACAGGGAGGGGCGCCTGACCCAGTGGCTTGCTCCTGCACTGGTCAGCGGTTCCCGAGCGCCCCGTGTGCGCCCCGGACCGGCGGGAGGGCAGTGGCAGAAGCCCCCGGGCCGAGAGCAGAGGGAGAAGGCAGAGCATCAGGGCGCTGCCGCCTCACTGAGCACAGGGTGGTGGGGCGGCCTGCCCCTCGCGTCTGCGAGGAGAGCCAGGAGCAGAGCCAGGCGGCTCCCAAGCCACCGAGTGAAGCCTTTGTTAGTAAAGCTGGCCCCGAGCTGGGATGGTGTGGGACCCTCCAGGAGTCCCCGCCGGGCGCCCCGCGCTCTGCCGCCTCCTGACCCAGGCTGGGGGCATGGGATCCCAAGTCCTGCCCCCACTTCGGGCTTCTGGGACACCCAGGGCTGCACCCGGAGGGGTCCTGTCGGTTGGGTCCCCGTAGCTCTGAATCCCAGCTCCCTTCCCAGTCGAAAGGGAGGATGGCCCATCCCACAGGGCGTCGGGGACAACTCAGAACCCCGAGCAGCACGACACAGTCCGTGCCTCACGGGGGGAAGGGGACCCTCCGCCACGCTCGTCCCCGAGAACGCCACGCCCTCGGCAGTGCTCCGTGCAGCCTCACGGAGGCTTGCCGTGTGTCCCCGGAGAGCGGGGGGGGGGGTGCGCGGGGAGGGGGGTGTTGTTGCTGGTAACGCTCGGCCACGGCGCTTGGCGGCTGGCGCCCGGCAGGGTCTGCGTGCCGTTGCTGCCTGGATAAGTGTCCTCCCTGCGTCTTGTCTCCACAACAGGTCTATGAGATCCTGAAAAGAACAACGTGTACCAAGGCCAAGTACAGCATGGGTGAGGAGCTGCGGGGCCCGAGCTCAGCGCCCCTCCCAGCGCTAATCTTGCCTCCGATCATCTCCGTGGGAGGCGGGCCGCCGGTTTGGGGGTTTGGAGAGTGTTTTGATTCGAGCTGGCGTGGCCGTTTCAGACGAGAGGGCCGCCCGGGACCATGGGGCCGTTTTAGGGCCTGAGGCTCTGGACACCGGGATGCCCTTNTGTCCTTGACACACACCCCAGATTCAGAACCTGCCACGAAACCAGCCCAGCCGGGCACCTCGGGTGCGGGTTTATAGGACCCCTCAAGCCACAGGTGCAGATGTTTCCCGACCGAAGTGTGCAGAGCTGACCCCCCCAGCCCCACCCCTGCGCGGGCCCCGTGCTCGCAGCTGCAGGCTGAGGTCCCCGGAATGAAATGCCCCCGGGCAAAGGAATGCCCTTTTCTCTCGTTCCCCCTTCTCCTCGAGCCCCAGCTTGCCCGCTGAGATCTGTCACGCACGGCCCCCGGGGTACACAGAGTGCATCAGGACAGAGACCCCTCGCATACCTGGCCTCCTGCGGAGGGGAGAGTGCCGCGGGAAGGCAGCGGAGGGGGGGAGTGTGCTGGGGGACGGCCCAGGGCACAGGGAGGAGAGCCCGGACCCCCTGGAGTCAGGCGGGATGATGTGTCCTGGCCGGGACGCCCGACGGCCAGTCGCAGGGCCTCCTTTGGGCCTGGAGTCTAAGCCCNGCCCGCTGAGATCTGTCACGCACGGCCCCCGGGGTACACAGAGTGCATCAGGACAGAGACCCCTCGCACACCTGGCCTCCTGCGGAGGGGAGAGTGCCGCGGGAAGGCAGCAGGGCGGGGGGAGTGTGCTGGGGGACGGCCCAGGGCGCAGGGAGGAGAGCCCGGACCCCCTGGAGTCAGGCGGGATGATGTGTCCTGGCCGGGACGCCCGACGGCCAGTCGCAGGGCCTCCTTTGGGCCTGGAGTCTAAGCCCATGTCCTCAGTCCGTGGGAGGGGGGCCCCTTCTCGGGGCAGGAGGAGCCCGGGAGAACCATGCCCGTCGGCCTGGCCCACCTCACAGGGGACAGGACCTTCCAGAGCGGCCCAGGTCACCGAGGTGTGCTCCCCGCCTGCAGCGTGTCCCAGACCTCGGTCTGCCCGTAAGCTCCCCGTGGGGCCCCCTCCGGCGCACACCTGCGCGGCTGCTGGAAGGTCTGCAAACAGTGCAGGCTCTGGGGGCTTCTCAGCCGGACTTGGTCCCTGCTCCGGGTCGTCACTGGGGTGGACCTCTCTGAGTGTGCCCGCCAGTTCTCTGGTGCGCCTGACGACAGAGCGGATAGATGAAGGGTCCTTTCTGCACCCCCCGTTTCACCTCGGTCCCTTTTGCCCAAAAGCCCTACTGATCTCCAAACTCACACATTCACCTTGTAGCAAGAACTGCTGGGAGATTCACATTCTGGGAGAGAAAACAGATACTAAATGATCAGAAAAGCCAGACCATTGTCTTGCTGGGGTCGGAAGGGTTGCCGGGAGGACTTAGGACCAGTGATCAGAAAGGCCTTTCTGATGAGGGGAGATTTGAGCAGAGACCTGAAGAAAATGAGGGGTCCAGACAGAGGGGGCAGTCTGTGCAAAGGCCCTGTGGCAGCACCCTGTTGAGAGTGTTCTAGGACCAGTAAGGAGCCAATGAACCTGAATCAGACAGACCCACACCCACTTTTATTAGATGAATTTTCATGCACGTGGTCTTTAGCCGTTCACTTCCACGTCTCTCTGGTTTGGATTTCTAATTGTTCCTCGGGTAGCCTGATCCTTCCAGATCACTGACTGAGGAGACGGTCTCTTTTTAAGTGGATTTCAGGAAGGCGCTTTCCCACCGTCGTCCAGTGGAGCGGTCAAGGTGGGCCGGCTAGGCCACCGAAAACCCGGACCCACTGACCACCCGCAAAGCCTGTCTGTCCAGGCAGAGGTTTCTGTGGCAGCAAAGGGCTCCTGTGACCAGCCCCCAGGGACCACGTGCCAGGCACCCACGCGTGGCGTCCGCGGCCTTGTCTCCAGGGGCTGGGTGCCGATGCTCCCCCCCGGGCCCTGGGAGGCGCAGGTGTGGTGCCTGCCATCGCACGGCAGCGGCAGCACAGGGCCTGGGGCAGCCGTCGAGGCCCGGCCACCGCCCCGCCCAGCGCTCTCTCCCCCAAATGCAGCTTCAGTCTTTTCAGACGTTTTCATGTAACTAATAGCCCGATGTACAAACAGGGCAAGGAGAGGGAAGAAAGAAGGACTCTGCCCTTTTAAATAAAAGGAGAAAATGTAGTAAGTACGGTAAGTGCCTCCGCCCCCCCGTGGGGCCCACAGGACTCCCCTTCGGCCTCTTCCCCAATCAACCTAAAATCTAATTGCAAATTGTATGTGTGTTTTCTGACACCATCAATTTTCCCGTCCGTCATTTTCTCGTGATTCAGCTTTTCTAACCACTTACGATCCACCTTTCTCGTCTGTAGACTCGCCCCCCCCGGCAGCTGTGGGTAGTTGGTGCCTTGCAGGTCTGGTACCTCCTTCCTCCCAGGGGTACCTCTCTCTCGGACTTTCCTCTGTGTCTCCCTAATTCTGCCGATAGAGCATGTTTTTACCGTCTCCTGGTCGAGCCCGGGGAGGAAACGCCAGAAAGGCGGCCCGGCTCTGGGCCGCCTGGTGCAGCTGGCTTTGAGAAAATTCTGGGCGACTGAGTCAGTCCTGGGACTGCTCTGTTTGCAAAGAGAGAAGGTGGAGACAGAGCTGGTCCCTAATCCCCCCTCCGCCTCTGTCTTTAAGGTATCACCAGCCTGCTGGCCAATGGCGTTTACTCGGCCGCCTACCCCCTGCACGATGTAAGTAACCTTGACAAAGTTTGCCTCTGCGTCACTGGCCGCCCCGAGTCCCCGCGGGCCACGCCCCCAGGGAGCTCTAATTATCCTGCGGTCTTGGCTTCCTGCTTTGGCTCTCCTGTAAATGTCAGCCGCACAGGCCCTTCCCTGCCACCCCAGCGGGGGCTGCGCAGTTACACCCGGGGCGTCTTTTCTTGCAGGACGAGCCCACCGGGGCAGGGGCGTTTGTGGCCGACACCCTGTCCCGGCGGCCGGCTGCTCCCTGAGATGTCTCCCCTGCCTGGGTCTCCCCGGCCACCCCGCCCCCGCCCCGGCAGAATGACCCGGGCTCTGTGTGTATCTATTTCTGCAGAGCAAGTGGCCAGCTTCCTGAGCTGGATCTCCAAATCCCTCTGGTATCCCCCGACAAATATAGCCCGTGGCCACGGCCGCGCGTTGGCTCGGCCGGGGCGGATGAGTCTCTTCTCGTTGTCTCTATGGAGACAGGGCTAGGGTTCAGCAGGGCACTGGGAATGCACCGCGGGGCCCGAGCAGTGTGGGAACCCCGGACAGAGGACCTCTGGAACTTTCCAGATGCGCGTGGCTGCACGGACTGGGGGCCCCGAGGCAGGAGCCAGACGGGGAGTCAGGGCACCCTGGCCGCCCCCCTCTGCAGCCCCTGTCGTCCCTCTGAGCCTCGGTGTCCCCATCTGCAAGCGGGAATGGCTCCCAGCCGGTGTCAGAGGGAACACAGAGGCGAGAGGGCCTCCAGGAAGAGGCTGCACTGGAGAAAACCAGTTTCCGGAACANCCCCAGCCCCCCAGCCCCCCTGCCCACAGAGATGACCCTGTCCGGCTGCCATTCCTTGCTCACGGGTCTCAGGAAAGGTGAGCACTTGGCACTTAAGTGCTCGATGAATGAACGCCGTGGTGATTTGGGTTGCGTGGGTTAAGTTGCCTTGGCCAGGGACTTGCTGCGTGTTTCAAGGGCAGGGCCCAGACCTCGCAGGGCCCGGCCAGTGGCCCTGGCTGAAGGGGCCCCGATCACCATCCGTCATGCCCTCCTCAGCCGTGCTCACCCGGCTGCCTCCCCGAGCACAGCCCCGCCCAGCAGCCCCGGGGCCAGTTCACAGACCGCTGGGCCTTAGAGCTGCTCACCCCTGCTGAGAGCAGGGGCCTGTTCTGCACCACCCTTGCCTGTTTGGAGTCAGCCTTCAAGGCTTGAAAGGGAAAGGGGAGAAATCAACACTTCTGAGCGCCCGCTGTATGCAGAGCTGTGTTTAGTAGGTGCTTTGTCTCATTTCATCTGGTGCAGATGCGGAGACTCAGAGAGGTATAATAACTTGGTCCAGGTCACACGGCTTCTGTGGAGGAGCTGGGCCCAGCTTTGAACCTTATTTACACGGCAGTCGAGAGGCCCTCCGTGTGGGGCCTGCTCCCACTTTACAGATGGGAAAACTGAGGCTGCGGTTGCCCAAGCAGTTTATCCAGGGGCACGCAGCCTCCAGCTCCACTTGTGGGGTTCTTTCCGGCCAGAGCAAGGACTCTGGGCGTCTTGAGGGACTACGGGGTTTTATAGCCGTGGATTTTGCCCACGGCTGAAGGGCACCCACCCCTTAGGTACCAAAGCTGATGTTGGAACGTTTGGGGAGATAAGTCGCTCTGAACTGGTCCAAAAGCACCCCACACGCTCGAGCAGAGGCCGGCAGCGTGAAGTCCACTCCCAGGCTCTCAGCTGCATGCTGCGTGGTCCCTGCTTCACCTCTGCCACCATCCGCCTCGCACCACTGAGTCGTCTCCCCCCCCCCGCAAGGCCTTGCTTACTGTGCTCATTCGTCCATCCGTTCGTTTGTTCTCCGAGACGCCGCATGGTTGCCATAGCAACCTGTGGAGTGGGGGTCTGCCCTGAGCGAGACCCCGAGGAGGCCTCCTGGAACTAGTGTCTCAAATTCAGGGGCAGGACCGGCCCTTCGGGCGGCTGCTCAGAGGCTTGGTGGCCTTCCTGTTGGCACGTGTGGCCCTCGAGGTCCTGAATAGATGAGAGGCTGTTGGAGGGCGTGGCCGTGGAAAGAAAGCCTCAGCGGCTGGGCCGGGGCGGATGGACGGTGCCCTGAAGCCCCGGGGGGCCTTAATGACACTGGTTTCAGGGCACCTTTGTTCAGAGAGCACGAGGTCAAGTGCTCCTGCCTGGGGGGGCGGGAGGGTCACAGGAGGAGCCGGTGAGGGCAGCAGGCACCCAGTGGGCCTCAGGGAGGCCTCCGCGATCTTCAAGACCCCCGGCCAGGCCAGCCCCGCGGGGCCACGCGCCCTCCCCCTGCACCCCTGCGTCCCTGCACCCCTGCGTCCCTGCACCCCTGCGTTCCTGCACCCCTGCGGCCCTGCGGCCCCTGCACCCCTGCGGCCCTGCCTCCCTGCACCCCTGCGTCCCTGCACCCCTGCGGCCCTGCGGCCCCTGCACCCCTGCGGCCCCTGCACCCTGCGCCCCTGTGTCCCCTGCACCCCTGCGGCCCCTGCACCCTGCGCCCCTGTGTCCCCTGCACCCCTGCGGCCCCTGCGGCCCTGCGGCCCCTGCACCCCTGCGGCCCCTGCACCCTGCGCCCCTGGCACTACTGTCGGCATGCGGGGCCATCTGAGCTTTAGGTCCCCTTCTCTTCCACTGGAGTCAGAGACTTGGACCCGAGTCCCAGGTCCGACCAGCTTAGCGGTCTGTCCCACAGAAGTCACTTTGCTTCCCTGAGCCTCAGTGTTGCCGTGTGTGAAATGGGAGTGTGGGGCTGACGGATCTGTCTTCAGTCACCGCGTAGCTTCCTGTCCTCCGGCACCCCCGCAGCGCCCGTCCCGCGGTGGGGGCACGCTCGCCCTGTGGAAACAATCCTTCCCCCCGCCCCCCGCATGCCGCCAGTTCCTAGCCAGTGGCCGTGGGGCCGCTCCTGGACGTGGCCTCTGTGACGGGGGGCGAAGGCAGGAGGCCTGCCCGGCGGAGGTGCTGGGCCGGGCCAGCCTTCCCTGCCCCGTGAGGCGCTGTCTGGGCTCATCTCAGCTGTGTCCGCGAGTTTGGCGGGAGCTCCTGTTTGGAAGCGGATTTGCGCTGCTCAGAAGCCGTGTCAGGTCGTGAGAGTTCTCCTTTCTCCTCTTGAACAGGGAGACTACGAGGGCGAAAACGTGGAGTTCAACGACAGAAAAGTAAGTGGACGTGGCGCGGAGGCCGCGCTGCTCGGCGCTGGGGGCCCTGGCGGGCGGGGCTGCTCTGAGGCCTGTGGGGGACCCCCCCCCCCCCCT
>NW_027530380.1:506037-514379 GCF_008692635.1 Crocuta crocuta | reverse complement strand
GGCCCCGGGGGGCCCCCCCCCCCCCGCCTGGGGGAAGGGGCTGAAGCCCGTCCGTCCGTTTGCTCCCCCCTCCGGCGCTGACACGTGTCCGGGGCACCTAGCGGGGGGCCCGCGAAGGGCAGGGCGCGCTCCTCCCCCGGACCCTCCCCACGTGCCCCTAAACTGTATCTCACCCACGTGGTCCACCCGCCGCGCTCCCTGCGGACTTGGGCCTAATCCTTCCCGGCTCCTGGTGAGGAGGTCTGGGCACCCCTGTGGCCACGCGCCCTCCACGCCCTGGGGAGTCCTGTGGACACCTTTGACCGTGTTTCTCAAACTTACCTGACCTGGAACCCCTTCTAATGGAAAAGGCAGTGACCTGGGGTTCCTGGGGTTACACTTGGGGAGACACCGAGTCACCCCTTTCTCCTCCACTGCTCTCCCACCCCCCACCCCCCCACTGTGCTCTGTGGCCCTGTCTCCTCCACCCCCACACTCCGGAAGCTTCTTCCCAGCCATCCCGCACACAAACCTGCACCTGGCGTCCAGCCTCCCCCTCCACATCCACCTGAGCCCCTCCCAGTTCCCAACCGAGTACGGACTCCTTCACCTCGGAGACCAGCCCTCGCCCGACCCGCGACTGTCCCCCGGGCGCCCCTCCTTCCGGAGGCCGTGGGTGGGGGTGCTTCCCCCAGAGCCTCACAACCGTGGCCTTGTCCCAAGTCTCGGGCTGGGAACCTCCGTGTGAGGAATGTTCTCCGTTCCCGCCTCCCTCCAGCCCCCCGGACGTGTTTTTAAACTTCTGGTACTGGATACAACTTGCCCGCCCGGGAATCCAGCTGAAGATACTATCTGATTTAGCTCAAAAATTACATATTTGGTTATTTTTAGTGGGACATCTGGCATTCGTCTGAGACCCTGTGACTTGCAGAGCTCCCCCGTTCGGTTCTGTCAGAGCAGCGCCGTCCCCTCCCCAGGCCTGCCTGGGCCTCAGGGTCCGCCCCCTCCATCCCTTTGTGCCCCCGGCTCACTTGTCTGCGCCCTTCCTCCACCTAGAAAGCTTCCTTCTCGGGCACCAGGGACCTCCCCCCGCTGCCTCCCTGAGCACCGGTCACACGGGCCGCCTCGCTCATCTGAGGCGACGTGGCTGGTGGTCACCCAGTGCCGAAACCATCTCATTCGGTTACTTACTCAGGAGCTACGTACTGGGCACTGCTGGGCGCCTGGCCCAGCAGATATGACTCTAGGTTTGCCCAGATCCACCTGTTCCCACCCTCCACTCCCCTCACCGCCCCTGAATTCAGGGTCTCAGGAGTGAGTACCAGGCCCCGCCCATGGGGGTGGTCTGAGAGTACTGAATGGATAGATGATGGGTGGGATGGAGGGATGGGTGGGATGGGTGGAGAGATCGGTGGGTAGTTGGATGGATGGATGATGTGAGATGGATGGATGGGTGGGTGGATGGGTGGGTGGAAGATGGAAGATGGACAGATGGAAGGCAGGGAGGGTGGGAGGAATGTCCCAGAAAGGCGTTTGGGTCCTAACTCAGAGCGTTGGAGAGCTTCTCCTTCCCCCATGTGGCTCCATCTCCAGTGGCCCAGTTCTGAGTATCCAACGACAAAGTCTGTGGCTCTCCCAGTATAGGTCCCGTCAGTGGCTGACCCCAGATGCCTCACAGGATGGAAAGGGGGTTGCAGTGCAGCTAAGGCCCTTTTCTGGTGCTGAGCCGGAGGAGCAGGCGCACAGTAGGGTGTTCAAGCAGGAGGCAGGCCAGGGCCAAGGCGGAGCATGGCCACCACTCTCAGCTTGATGGTCAAGGCCTTGGGAGTGAGCGTTCCTTCATCTGGGGACATGGAGCAGGGAGTTTCTCCAGATGTGGATGGAGCTGTCTCCATCCCTGTGCCAGTCCGAGAGCCACGGGACCCTGACCCATCATTCCCTCTTCCCTTCCCTCCCCTCTCCTTCCCCAGTTACCTACTAGGACCCCGTCACTGCTCCAGGCCCTGTTCGAGGCTCTGGGGATAACATGAACCAGACCAGCCCGGCCTTCCCGGGCCTCCATGCTGGAGGGAGACAGCAAGGGACAGATACATACAGAGTCATTAAAGGCAACATCAGTGCCCTAGCGCGCCCGCCCAGCCGCATGGGCCCAGGTGGGGAGTCTGCGCAGGAGAGGGGCCAGTGGGTTGAACGAGGCTCCTTCTGAGGTCCAGGCGCTGGGAGGCTCCGAGGTCACTGTGACTGGAGCCAGCAGCCCCCGCTGGGCGACCCCAGGGCCCTCACACCTCCCACTCTGCTCACAAGGCTGAGGTGCACCCTCAGAGCTCTGCCAACCCTAACAGGGAAATCTTGAATTTGATTCCTCTACGCTGACAGCTGCAGGGTGATTGATACTCTTTTCTTGGCAGGAAGAAAGTTCCACGGAGGGAAAGTGGTTGTGTAGAGAGGCAGGGTGTACCCCCATCTGCCACGTGTACCAGTGGTTGGTGGCCAGCCTGCTGTCGGCCAGTTTCCCCGGGCAGTGGTGTGACATGGCCACGCCTTTGAGAGGGGCTTCCGTCCCCCAGCAAGATCTCTGTCCCTCTCTGTCCCTCTCTCCTCCGCCTGGCCCCGTCTCCGGTGCGCCTCCCAGCCCGCGTGGGGTCCACAGCAGCAGCTTGACTTTGGCCCAGGGGAGGAAGCTTCCCGGTCCACCGATGGCCGTTTTGCTTTCCCAGGGGCGCTCTGCACCCTCGTCAAAGTTCGCTCTTGACAGAGTGAAACTGGGGTGACTTTCCACCCTTTTCTGCACACCGGGGCCTGCTGAGACACGGCGAGCCCCAGGTCTCTGGCATAAGCCCGTGGGGACCCCCCCTAATGAGGGGGGAAGGACAGCCTGTCATGGGCTCAGAGGGGAGGGGGCCCCACCAGACCCCCACCTGCAACTCGGGACGCGGACTCAGTCCGAGGACGCCCACTAAGGGCCCAGCAGAGCCCACATCTCAGCACAAGAGTGGAGCTGCTACCTCCTGGGGAGACCCTCGCACCCCGTTCCTTAGGGGGCTGCAGAGGCCGCCCACCGGCCAGCCTGGCCCTTAGTCCTCCAGGACGCGGACCCCGTGAACGCGCTCCGAGCAGAGCACTCACAGAAAGACTTAAAATCTAAAGAGAGCTCCTCTGACAAAGATCAGAGCAGGCAAAACCCAGGATCTGACCGCAAGGTTTGCCTACGCTTTCCCGAGGGTGCACTTGCTTCTCTGAGACCTTCCCTCCCGCTCTGAAGGGGCGCGTGCGTTGACCTCTGAGCAATCGCAGCGCGTGCCTTCTCCCCTGAGTATTACTTCTCAGAGCTGCAGAGGATCCCGAGGACACGGAGGGCTGCAGGGTCCTTTCTAGGGACCCCTGCCTCCCGGTCTGGGGAAGCAGGACCCCTCCCAGTGAGCCGCTTGCGCACGGTTAATTTTCAGAGAATTACTTGAAGATCTTTGCATGCGCGTGAAGCCACATCTGTCAGCTCCGGCCTGCGGGGAGGTGGGGGCAGGTGTGTCCGTCAGCTCAGGCCGCTACGGCAGAACCACAGACGTTCAAGGTCTCTCAGTGCTGGAGGCTGGGGGTCCAAGGTCCTGGGGTCAGCAGGGCCGAGTTCAGGGGAGGGCCCTCCTCGTGGCTTGCGGCCACCTGCTGTCTCACCATGTTTTCCATGCGCACGTGGCGAAAGAAAGCTCTAGCGACTCTCTCTCTTTTTTAAGTTTATTTTGAGAGAGAGACAGAGAGAGTGGGAGGAGGGGCAGGGAGAGAGGGAGACAGAGAATCTCAAGCAGGCGCAGGTCAGCGCAGAACCCGACACGGGGCTCGAACCCAAAACTGTGAGATCATGACCTGAGCCGAAACCAAGAGTCGGACCTTTAACCGACTGAGCCCCCCGGACGCCCCTCTAGTGTCTCTTTTTATAAGGACACCGGTCCCTTCGGATCAAATCCCGACCTGCACAGTCTCATTTAACCGTAACTACTTCAGCCAAATACATCTCCAACTACAGTCATATTAGGATTAGAGCTTCGACATAATGAATTGGGGCGGGCGGGGGAGGGGACACGCACGCGATCCGTAGCATGGAGCGTTTGGGGTGGGGTTTCCACGGGACCAGAGCACGGTGTGAGTCTAGGAGACCCACCCGCCAACATGTTAAGTCTAAGTGTTACGAGATGGGGAAGGGCACAAGGCCAGCCGTGTCGCACGGAAGAGAGCGGGAGCCCCCGGGCTGCGCTCACGCCTGCCCCTCCTGCTTCCTGTCTGATGCCCGCGGCGGCCGCACACAGGGTTCCCGCTGCCGCGGCAACTTGGCTTTGAGTTACGGTTAGTAAAGCACCGATTGCCACCCGGGTGGGATTTCTTTTTGAAAACTAGCAGTCCTGACGTGGTGTCTTTCCCAGGGCACCGTCTGCGTGTTCATACAGGGCTTTCAATCCACCAAGCTCATTACCGTCCCTGCCCAGAGCCTGGGGGCGAAGGGGGTGTGGGCAGATTTCATGTATTTCACGAAGCCGCGCTAATCAGACAGCCCATCTCGGGAGAGAAACGTCGAGCTCTCTTTGTGTCCTGTGAAATTTTTAAAAATCTGGCCACTGGTATTTCTCTGCTCCCCGAGCCTGGTGGTTTCTGTCCTTTATAAAGAATGACATGGGGTCTGACGGGCACGAGAACTCTGAAAGGAAAAGCATCACAGGATTGGGCTGTTTTATTTTTATTTATTTTAATTTTTTTTAACGTTTATCTCTGAGCAACAGAGACAGAGCATGAGTGGAGGAGGAGCAGAGAGAGAGGGAGACACAGAATCAGAAACAGGCTCCAGGCCCTGAGCTGTCAGCACAGAGCCCGACGCGGGGCTCGAACTCATGAACTGTGAGATCATGACCTGAGCTGAAGGCAGATGCTTAACCGACTGAGCCACCCAGGCGCCCCAGGATTGGGCTGTTTTAGATCAATTCCAGATCAAATCATAAGGGTTCCAGAAGCTTCCCTCCTGTCCTCACTTAAAAACGCAGCCCGTTCTTGCTCAGGACGCCCCCACCTCCACTGGGGCCACCTGGTGGCTCAGTTGGTTGGTTAAGTGACCAACTTCGGCTCAGGTCGTGATCTCACGGTTTGTGGGTTCGAGCCCCGTGTCGGGCTCTGCACTCTGGAGCCTCCTTCTCTCTCTGCCCCTCCCCTGCTCACTGTCTCCCTCAAAAATAAACATTAAAAAAAATTTTTTTAAGGAGGCCCCTACCTCCTCCCATGCCAGCTTAGCTCCTACAGCGATGGGTTCTTTGAGACCCTTATGGGAGCTGAAAGGTCTGAGGGGGTCTCCCCTGACAGAACGGGAGCCCCGGGGCGCAGGGCTGTGTCTGCTGTGCTCACCTCCGAAAGCCCAGTGCCCAGCACGGTCCCCGGTATGTGGCCGGCTCTCCAGTGTTTGTTGAATGAATGGATGGTGCACCTGTGAGCTGAGACTGGGAAGTAAAGCTACGTTTTCACTGGCCTTCGCCGCTTCCTCTCCCCCAGCTCCTGTATCAAGAATGGGCCAGTTACGGGGTCTTCTATAAGTACCAGCCCATCGACCTGGTCAGGTAAGGGGGTCCCCAGGCGCGGGCAGACCCGGCTGCTCTGAAAGAGGCTGTGGGGGGCAGGGTGCTGGTTGGCAGCCAGCTGGACCGGTGTCCCTGTGTGCTTTCACCACACTGAATGTTCCGCACCTGGGAGCCTGTCTGAACTTGACCTTGGGTAGGGGGCCCCAGGTCCCCCGCAGGCCCACAGATGCTTTTCCAGCCGGTTCACCCGCTTCTCCCAGAGCCCGCGGCCCGGCCCCACCGCGCTGGGTGACTGGAGAGGCTGCTTGCATCTCCGGGTTGGGAGGAGGAAAAGCTGGGTGCTCTCTCCCCGGGGCAGGAAGGGGAGCCGATGAGGCGACGTATGTCCTGTGGGGACTTGTAGACAGGAGTCCAGCCCGCGAGAATTCATGTAAGCCCCTCAAGGCGCCAGAGACCCTAAATACGTTCTCACGGTGCCTCTGCGCTCATGCTGAGGGGACCACATGACGTCCTCCGGGACCTGGGACGGAGCAGACGCCCCCCCCGGGCCCCCCACCGCCCCACTGGCAGCGCCCCACCTTTCCGGCGCTCTGAGGCCCCCCCACCCCAGTCCTGCTCGGGAGATGCCGGGCCCCATTTCGAGGTGCTCCTTTTGCGGAGCGGGGAGGGGTGTGGGGTGATGGCGAGCGGGTCTCCGTTTGTCCCGCGGCGCAGGAAGTACTTCGGGGAGAAGATCGGCCTGTACTTCGCCTGGCTGGGCGTGTACACCCAGATGCTCATCCCCGCGTCCGTGGTCGGGATCATAGTCTTCCTGTACGGATGTGCCACGGTCGACCAGAACATCCCCAGGTAGGCGGGCGCCGCCCCCGTCCCGGCACTGAGCACCACCCCCTCCAGGGAGCCTGGGAGCCGCAGCCGCAGGCCAGGGCGGGAGGGGCGCGGCCGCGGGCTCGAGAGCTGAGCGTGGGAGACGACAAATGAGCATCCGACTGCTTCTCATTCTTTGGAGGGTTTCCCCCCCTTTGAGTTTTCAGTCACCGTGCGGTGAGAAGATGCCCTTCTTCCCGGTGAGCTCAGGGGATGAGACACACGACTTGCCTGGACTCAGGCAAGTCCCTCTCTTCTCGCCCGGGGCTCTGGGACGTGGTGCAGGGTGCCATTCCCCGACGGGCACAGGGAGCTTGTGGAGGAAGGAGGCCGGGGTCCCCGAGACGGCCTGGCCTCGCGCTGGGGTGTGGCTGTCCCCAGATGGCAGCCAGAACATGAGTCAGGCGGTGGGAGCCTGGAGGCCGCTCCTCAGTGGGCACGGAGTCTCATCCTTTCCGGCTGGTTCCTTGACTCGCTAACACGGAGCCAGAGGGAGCTGTGTCGTATGCCGGACAGGCCCCGCCTCTGTCAGGGCCGCCGGGCCTGCCTTCCACAGGCCTGCAGTCTCTCGGGGACGATCCTAGGACGTCACTTTCTTCCGAGGCAGCCCAGAGTCTCCAGAGCAGGGCTGAGGCTCGGAAAATTCATCTGTAGTTCCAGGCAGTAAAGTTCAGATGAGTCTTTACCTGGCCAGGAAGGTGGCTCTTTACGACCCGGCGGCACAGAAAGGCCATATCTGGCAAATTTTTGTATAAGTAATGCTTTGATTCATGAGTAACACCTAAAATATTCCACCCACCCGGAATCAAAACGGTAAAGGAATCTGGCTCAGGTCCCCTCCAGGGTTATTTTGGGCACCGACAGGCCAGAGGAAGCTTGTGTCTTTGTTGGCTAATGTGACATCAGGTCACCGAGCTTGGGTCCGACTGCAGCCATCAAGGAGGCCTGGGTGTGGTGGGGATTTACCTGCAGAGCGCTGAGGGACGTGGCCAGTGGCCGGGCGCCCCGGGGACTTCTCTGCCTTGCTTTCCCCCTGCCCTGGAGGGCAGTACCGACAGCCGGAGCCTCACCCCGGAGGCTGTGCCCAGGCAGGTGTATGCTCCCCTACAAGGGTGCCCGGGTTCCCCAGGCCGGGGCCCCCGCCTCCTGACGCACGGGAGGCAAACAGCATTTACTGGGGATTCCAGAAGAATCTCGGAGCTTCTTGCCCTGTGCCCGGTTGGTGCTGTGGGCGAAGCAGGAGGTGTGTGTCCCCTCAGAGTCCCCTCTGCCCTGCCCNTCTCCTCAAAGTCCCATCTGCCCTGCCCCTCGGGGGGCCGCCTGCCGGCCCCGCCCTGCCCACCCACTCCAAAGAACAGACCTTCCCGTGCCTGGTCTTTATTTTGGCTGCAGGTGATGAAGGGAGCGGCACAGGGCTTAAAACCAGCAGAAAAAAGGCTTTTTGTCTGGCTGGCCTTGTTTATGCCAACAGGGAGGAGGGCTGGGCGGTGAGCACCCTCCCTGCCCACAGGCAGAGCTGTGGGCCTGGCCCTCCCCGGCCCCCACCGGCCGGCCAGGCCACCGTGGCCCCAGGCCGCGCGCTCACAGTGGGGCCTCTGTCAGCAGGAAAGCGTGGGTGGGGCGTCCCAGCCCCTCTCACACCTGCCACCCAGGGAGGGCCGCGAGCAGAGGAGGCTGGGCGCCGGGCAGGGCGTGCAGGGCGTGCACCCTCACGCTGTCCGTGCCGGGTCAGCCCCGGGAAGTAACGACGAGCAGCGCTGTTGAGGGGCTTCGTGCGCTCTCCCCTGTCTACTCCTCCCGACAGCCGACTTCGCGGCAGCTTCATTCCCAGCACCCCTACTCTTCTGTGGGGAAACTGAGGCCCGAGGAGTTTGAACAACTTGCCCCAGGCCGCACTGAGTACAAATGCCGGAGCCTAGGCTCAAGGGCAGAACTGGCTGGCTGGAC
>NW_027530380.1:504776-505927 GCF_008692635.1 Crocuta crocuta | reverse complement strand
GCACACACGCCCCGTCAGGCCGCACAGGTTACAAAGGCTAGAGCCGAGACCCAAAGCCAGGGCCAGCTGCCTCCAAGGGCCGTGTTGCCCACCGCCCGGGTGTGCCGGCTCCGCCTTCCCCCCACGCACGGCATCGCGCCCCCGGGCGCCCCGAGGCGGCAGCCTTGCTACTCCAGCTTCGCGCCTCCAGGGCCCGGTACACGCCGGGCGCGCGCGGCCTGTGCGCTGTGTGTTTACAGCTGGTGAGTGTGACTGAGAAGTGAGAAGCGAGCCAGGACGCCCACGGTGCGGGGCTGAGCAGGGTCCCCGAGCTGCTCAGCAGCTGTTCCTTAAACACCGGCCGCTGCGGGCCAGGCACGATCGGGCATAGGATCGTGTGCACCCGGAGACAAAACACGAAAACGGCCCCCAGTTCAGCGCCTGGGAAAGAGCGCTCCTGCCTGGTGTCTATCCTTAGCCCAGCGCGTGTCCAGGTCAGCAGGGAGGAGAAAGTTCAGGCCAGGCCAGAGCTGGGAGGGCCTTGCTCCGGCCCCCCTCCTCGTCTTCCAGAAGGAGAAACTGAGTCTGGGGCTGGCGGTTCTGGCCAGGGGCACAGAGGGCAGGCATATTCCGAGGAGGACCCAGGAGCAGTCGGTGAGGGTCGTGCAGGGCGTGGGCTTTGCAGGTAGAGACCAGGACCCAGTGCCCACGCTGCTGTGTGACCCTAAGCAAGTGACTTTCCCCCTCTGGGCTTCTTTCTTCATCTTCAGTGAAGATGGGCTGATGCTCGTGCTCAAAGTCGGTCTGGGCCAGATGGACGCTCCCACAGGCCCCTGCTCACACAGCGGATGGCGTTTGGGTTTCGGTGTCTGTCCGTGTGAGCGTCCCGGCCCGCGTCCCGGCCCGGGGGCTGCAGCCTGTTCCCTCTCTTCCAGCATGGAGATGTGTGACCAGAGACACAACATCACCATGTGTCCTCTGTGTGACAAGACCTGCAGCTACTGGAAGATGAGCTCGGCGTGCGCCACGGCCCGGGCCAGCCACCTCTTCGACAACCCCGCCACCGTGTTCTTCTCGGTCTTCATGGCCCTCTGGGGTAAGCGGAGCGCCGCCGTCCCGGCACTTTGGATGGGCCCCTGCCCGCCCTTCCTTCTTGAGACCGTCCACAGGCA
>NW_027530380.1:503476-504348 GCF_008692635.1 Crocuta crocuta | reverse complement strand
GCGGGGACTACGCCCCGTTCTCTGCCGTGTCCCAGGGCAGCCTGGCTTTCCCAGCCCAGCCACGGGCCCCTTACGAGAAGCCGAGGAAGGTGCTTTGCTCTTAGAAACGGCCCTCTTTCCCGGGACCGGGATCCTTGGGCCAGGAAGGCAGGCGCTTCAGAACTGGGAGTGCCAGGCGATGCGGGCACTCATCGGGGCCGGCGCCCGGCCCTGGGGCACGTCCCTCATTAGATCCTCGGAGCTTCCCTGCGGGGCCCACGTGCCCACCTCACGGGGAAGGACGCCAAGGCCCAGAGACGGTTGGTGTGAGTTTCCCAGCATCGCTCAGCTCCGGGGCGTCCAGAGCGAGCTTGTGGCCTGCTTCCAGAGCCGCTGCCCTGACCCGCTGGACTCCAGTGCCATCCGAGTCCAGGGCATTGTTCTCTAAGATGCTTCCCTCGTCTGGTACCCGACTCCGACGCGGGGGGCGTGGGAGGTTGGTGAGTGGTGGCTGGGTGCGTTTCGGCAGGTGTTTTTGGATTAGCAGACGGGCCGTTCCCTCCTCTGTGGCCCCGTGTTCCAGCTTTGCCGGGGGGCGAGGGGGGTTGGGACTCCGGTCCTGGGCAGCAGTGTGCAGACCTGCCCCCTGGGCACCAGAGCCCCAGTCCTTGCCTCTAGGGGCTCCATCTAGTAGGAGACAGAGCTGGACACGGAGAGGGCACAAGTCAAGAGGCCTGGAGGAGGAATCAGGGCAGACTTGCTGGAAGAGGTGTGAGCCCCCGAGCTGGGTTCTAAAGATGCGGAGGGCAGACGTGTGGCGCAGGGACTCGGCGTAGCAACAGCGGCCTGGCGACGGCCCTGCTGGGGCCCCTTGGGGCCTCACGTCACTGCCG
>NW_027530380.1:500070-503409 GCF_008692635.1 Crocuta crocuta | reverse complement strand
ATGTACATTTGCTACTGAGAAGCCACCAGAAGCCAGCCGCTCCCATCGCCTGCAGAGCTGAAGCCGCCCGCCCGCCCCCCCCCCCCCCCCCGCCCCGGGCTCTGCACACCCATCATCGTCCCCGTGCACGGTGGGCGTGCGAGGGGCAGGGCTGGGCCGAGAAGCTGCTCAGTTTGCAGGTGGGGACGGAGGCTGGTGGTTTGGGCCTGTCCGTGTGGATCAGATCCGCGCAGATCGGTCAGACAGGGAATGCGGCACGGGAGCTTCCTCGCTCAGCGGAGCGGGCGTCAGAGGCGTCACCAGAACCCTCATTCGGGAGCATTCTTCAGAATCTCAGAATCCTCGCGGTCGGGACCTGCGCCCGCCAGCTGCCCCGGGGGTGCCGGCCGGAAGCTCGGGGAGGTCTGTCGCGGCAGAGGAGNCAGCGGCGGGGGAGGGGCTGAGGGCACTGCCCGGCCTGGTCTCCCTGGAGCCGCGGGTTCGCAGTGGCTGAACCTGGGTGGTTGGGGGCGGGGGGCAGGTGACCTGAGCGGTGTCTCAGGCCCGGGCGCCGAAGGCTGAGCAGGGGGGCTGGCTCCCCGGCACGTTTCTGCACTTGCTGGAAACAGAGCTGGGGGCGGCTGGGGTGGCCGTCCGCTCTGGGACGGGTCCTGGTGAGGATGTGAGCTGGGGCGTCTCCCCTCAGACGCCGTGCAGACCCCCACCCGCCCTCGAATCTAGAGAGCAGCTTGGTGTCCCTAAGGGGTCCCCCGCCCCGAAGCCTCGTACCTGACGCCGCAGTCCCCCACCTCTGCCTGCTCTCAACCAGCCCCCTGGCTCCTTCCTGTTCAGGGTCCCGGCGCCCGTGGGGCCGCCAAGCCAGCACCCGCCGGTGCTCCGCAGGGTGACTCGCGAGCAATGGCGGCCTCGCAGGGCCGAGCTCCTGAGCTGCTAGGAGGTGGCTCGGTGGCCCTGTGACTGTCGGCCTAGGCTGCCCGGCAGGCATTGAAACCCCCGGGGACTCGGGCCCCACCTCCGCCACCTCCTCCTCACCGAAACTCGCAGCCTCCCTGTCTGTGAAACAGTGTGGCAAGGCTCAGAGGTGCTGGCCACGGAGCCTCGGCCACTGCGGGGCGCGCAGCTGACCCAGTAGGGGTCCTGCCGCTGACATCACACCCACTGGCAGCGCTCCCTACCACACGGGGCAGGGCGGGGAGTAAAGAAGATGTATGTGATCGTCTCTGGCCGAGGGGAGCTGCCTGTGCTTGGGGAAGCCTGGGAAGCAAAACTGATGTGTCCACTGCCCTCGGAAGATGACAATCCAGGATTCAAGTGGGAGCAGCATGTGCAAAGGCCCTGTGGTAGGGATGCAGGGCCTGGGGCAGGAGCCTGCCAGGGGCAGGGAGCAAGTGGGAAGGGTGCAGAGGATCCCAGAGACCCCGTAAGGGCCCGCTATGAAGAACTTGGTGTTCTTACGGGGACGCATCAGAAGCCAGTGAACCTGGCCTACTGTGTTGAAGGTGTGTTTGTGTCTTAATTCTGGAGTCAGAGGTAGCAAATGTAGGGGCAGGTTGGGAAAAAGTGAAGGGAGGGCTGACTCAGCTGCAACGGGGACGCTGGCCAGGGCTCTCACCCGTGACCACAGTGAGCTCCGTGGCAGGCGCTTGGGCCACTGGTGAGGAGCGGGGTGACCCCGAGGGGGCACAGCGCGGCCACGCAGGGAGGGGGCCTGCGGGGAGGGTCAGAGCAGCCGTCAGGAGACCATGCCGCCCCCGTCCCCAGCCCCGGGCTCCCCAGCGTTGTCCTGCCCAGCCCACTTTCCCCGGGGGGTGGGGGCACTCTAAGAGGGACCCGGCCCCCAGACTCCAGGTGACCGCGGAGAAAGGACTCAGGCTGTCGCTTCCTCTCTCACACGGGCCACTCCCGGGGGCTGAGGAGAAGCCGCAGGTGTGGCCGGGCCGTTTCGTGTGATGCACGAGCAGTACGGTCACCGCGCACCCCCCACCCCGCTCAGGACCAAGGCCCGCAAGGGTGTCAGTCGGCTTCCTGGGCTCTGCCCGTCCCGGCGTGGCCCCTGGGTGGGGGGCAGACAGGCCCCGGGTCCCCAGCGCTCGGTCGTTCTCTGAGGCCGGCCTCCGCACATGCCGGCTTCCCCCAGCCTCTCGGAACAGGTCGGAGCTTACAGGTAGCGGCCTTTCTCCTCTGCGAGCATCGCTTCGTGTCCATTCTCTCCGCGTCCTGAGACGCTGTTCCCAGGCAGGGGAGAGGCCCCGGGTGCGCCGGGCAGAACGAACCGCTTTAAGCTGTAATTAACGCTTCCTGCTGAAAGCTGTGGGCACCCAGGCCTCGGAGACAGGCGCCAGGTGCGGCTCTTGCCGGGAAGGCCCCGAGAGCTCCGTTGGCTTCCCGCCATCACACGTGTCGTCTTAGAAGTACCAGCTCCGCACGGCCTCCCGGGAAGGCGCGGGGACACACGCCGGGCTCTGCACTCTTTCTTGGGCAGTCACCGCAGTGGGGACGCAGGCCGCGCCCGAGGCGGGGGGTGGGCCAGTCAGCCCGGCTGTCGGGACGAGGCCGCCGAGACCTGTCCCTCGCTCGCTGGGCTCTCAGTGGCCCCGAGCCCCCACGGCCCGTGCACACCCAGCTCACAGAGCGCGTGCAGGACTGTCCGTCCACCCTGGCCCCCAGGAGCTCCCGCCCAGACCCAGCCCGGCCCTGCGCCCCGAATGGCAGCGTCTGGGCCCCCCTGCACCGCGTGTCTGAGCCATGGGTCTTGGCCCACAAGTTTAAACACCGACGGCCCCTCTGTGGTTCTCACGCTGGGTTCCCACAGGCCTCTGCCAGGGTCCCCACCAGACGGGACGAGGCTGCGGCAAGCGGGCGCGCCTGCACACAGCCCCTCCTGGAGCCCGCTCCGGGGTGCCCGCCCTGAGCCCGGCCACGCGGTCTGTGCCGCACGCGCATCTCCTGGGCCCGGCTTTGCTTTAAGACAACAACCGCCCTATTACCGATCCTACCTTCGGGGGCCCATCTGTAGGGTCTGGGGACTCAGTCGTTCTGTCGGGCCAAGCGGGAGGCTTCCCGGCAGGAGAGGCGGGTGTGTTAGCGACATCAGTGCACACGTGTCGACAAAGACAAGTGCCTGGCAGCCCGGGAGCGGGCTGGACTGCCTGGTGACGTGTGGCCACGGGGGGCGGTGAGGCGGCTTCGCGCTCCCGGACGTCTGCTCAGAGCGGGACACGGACCCGCGCAGTAGTCAGCGTAACCTCACGATAGACGCCGTCGCTTCTGTTCACGGCCAAAGCCGTTCAGTCTTCCAGGCGAGGCCGTTTATGAGATCGTGGCCACCAGCTCAGTGGC
>NW_027530380.1:497351-499941 GCF_008692635.1 Crocuta crocuta | reverse complement strand
AGCGCTGTGCGGCGCTGGGTGACACCTGCCAGGGAGGTGGTGAGCGCCCCGCTCCAGGCAGCATTCGAGGACCCGCTGCTGGGGCGACTGCACCCGTGGGGAGGCGGTACCTGTGTGTGGTTGTGGTCCCACCACCCGTCCTTGCCTGTCTGGCCCCCGAGCCCCCACCCCCGCTCCTTGTTCTCAGCCTGGCCCCAGGAGGCCCCGGGCAGAGGCTGAGGCACCTGCTGGCCTGGCGCACGGCCTCCGGGTCCCTGCTCCCAGCTGGGAAGGTGCACCTGGCAGCGCAGACTTCCCCGCAGTGGGGCCGATCCCACCCCGGGTCGGCTCTGTAGCAGGCTGGTCACGCAGTCGAGCGGGTCACTGCGCCAGTTCCCGGGCCAGACCCGGGTTCCGGTCTCTCCACTCGGTCACCCACCAGCTGTGTGACCTCAGGCAAGTTGCTTCTGCTCTCTAGGCCCCAGACTCGCCGTCTGTAAAATGGAGATCGCAGGGGCACCTGGGTGGCTTAGTCGGTTGAGCGTCCGACTTTCGCTTAGGTCATGGTCTCGCGGTTCGTGGGTTCGAGCCCCGCGTCGGGCTCTGTGCTGACTGCCAGCTCAGAGCCTGGAGCCTGTTTCAGTCTGTGACTCCCTCTCTCTCTGACCCTCCCCTGCTCACACTGTCTCTCTCTCTCTCTCCTAGAAATAAATAAAAACATTAAAAAAATTAAAAAAAAATGGAGATCGTAGCACGAGCCACTCGGAGGGTTATCGGGAGCCTTGGGTGCGTCGTTCCTGGTGACATTCTCGGGGCTGTGCCTGCGGCTGCTCAGCACCTTGTGTTGGCTGCTACACTGGCTCAGCGAGCACTTGGTTTTTTGAAAATGTGAGAACAGCCTGGACCCTATAGGGGGCTGGAGCTCCTGGGTCACCCCGTGCTTGGGGGCCTCTGTCACATATGTCACTTCACCCCATTCAGGGGAGTCCTGCTGTCCGCCAGACATCGTGCTGAGCAGCTTGGGTGCGATGCTCAGTAGTGCCCGCAGTGGCCATAGGAGGTAGACAGCGTTATTGCCCCATTTGACAGATGAGCACTCGAGGCGACTTTCCTGGCAAACCAGGAAGAAGAGGCACATGTGAGACGGAGCCCTGGCTTCCTGACCCTCCAGCCCCCTACTTGGCCGCTCATCCCTCCCCCACCCCCACCTGCACTGTGAACGCTCTCCAGCTGACACGCGTGCTGGACACGGGCCTTTCCTGCCCCATGGGATTACCTCAGCGCTGTCCTCACCTGGGCAGCTTCCCCGTGCACCCCCAAATATGCCTGCTGCCTCCCCTCAGAACCTGCCCTGAGGGTGACGGTGTGTCAGACCCCAGGAGAGAGCCCTGCCGCAGATGACCTCGGGGCTCCCCAGTAGCCCTGGAGGAGGGTCTCGGTGGTGATTCTCCGATGGGGACACTGCAGCACAGAGAGGGTGTTGTTTGCCCCAGATCACACAGCTAACGTCTCTCCACCGGCTTCCTCCAGTCCCCTCTCTCCATGCAGACATGTCCAAGCTCCGTTCTGTGCGCTCCTGGGGGAGCAGAGAGTTTCCCAGGGCCGGTCGTGGGGGGCAGGCAGGGAGCCACGCGGCTCTGCTGGCCAGCACTGCGGGGACCCGGGCACGTTCTGTGCACCTGCCCAGGGAAGCCAGCGTGCTCTGGTCACGCTTCTTTCAGCACCTACTATGTGCAGGGCAGTGCCGTTTCGTAGCCTCAGAGGTGTTGGCCAGCCTTCGCCAGGACCCGGCCCTTGCCGGTGCCTGCCCCTTACCGGTGCCCGGCCCTTGGTAGAAAAGCGTATGCTTCCATCCCCCCAGATGTATGGAAAGGGGCAAATCTGTGTTTCTGATGGCTGCCCCCGCCCCGCACACACCTGCTCCAGCTTCCCTTCCACCCCCGGGAACTAACAATGTGCTTGTCTGTCAAGTGCAAGTTCAGTGTACACACTCCCATTTGGGGAAAAAAAACAAAAAGGCTGCACCACTCCCGTGAAGCCCTTGCTTCAGGGAAGAAGGAGCTTATTGTGAATCGAGACCGAAGCAACAGGAAGAAGCCTGGGGGCCGGGACGCTGGTGGTGTGGCCCAGCCCCCACCAGCGGGCTGAGGGAGGCGGTGACGCCCCGTCTGTCCGGCCTTTGCACAATCGGGCCTTTGCACAATCGCTGTCACGGGTAATCAACCGAGTCCTCGAGGTTCGTTTTCTTTAAATCCCTTGTTCAATTATTTGTTCGTTTCCCTCTAGGGGATCGTTTTCCCACCGGTACGTCGACTTCCCTGTGTCCTTCCTTGTGTCCTCTGGCTGCTGCCATATCTGCTGGCACAATGGCACCGCCCCCAGACCCGCCCCCGCCTGTAGGGGGAGCGGGCGACGTCCCCTCCCGCGGCTCCGGCCCTGCGCCCGCTCACAGTGCGGTCAGCACGCTGCCCGGAGGCGTCAGCAACCTGCCCCCTGGGACTTGTGACATTTATAAGGTGTCACACAAAGCAACTTGGAGCCCCACTTAGCTATTTGCTGGGATCGATTTTCTGAAATTAGGGCATAATGATGGGGTTTTAACGGCTTGTCA
>NW_027530380.1:494576-497322 GCF_008692635.1 Crocuta crocuta | reverse complement strand
GGGCCTGTTGTGCCGGAGCCCCGGCCCCGTCTGTGCTCACGGGCGTTTTCACGATCCCCGCTGCTGCTGCTGCGGCTCTCGGGGTGCGTCTGGCCCCCACGCAGGAGCTCTGGTGGGCGGCCTTTCAAGGAGGACGCTCCCCTGGGCTGACGCTGAGCCCTGCGTCCCCCCAGGGCCCTGGACGCGCTCGGAGCAGGTGGCAAAGGTTTGGGAGGACAGACGGTGGAAGGGCCGCTGTTTGCGGACCCTCGCCTGCCTGCCTGCCTGCCTGCCTGGGGGCGCCCTGGAGTCTGAGTCTTAAGCCCCCGTTCCGCCCCCCCCGCCCCACCCTGCGCCCCCAGCCCTCGGCCACCACCAGTCCCTCCTGCCCTCTGTAAACATTCTAGGTGCTCCCGGGAGTGCGGCGCCACTGTATGTGGCCTTTTATCCTAACCAGACACGGTGGGGATCCTCCCGCCAGAGCCACGTCCTGGGGACGACTGTCGCGGAGTCCTGAAGCCCCCGAGGCAGGCTCTGTGATCAAGGCCGCTGTGTAGACCGGGGATGGGGGCGGGGGGGAGGCGGCCTGGGGCTGCAGGGGTGAGGGGCTCACCTGCCCAGGCTCACCCCGGGATTTGATCCGCGTGGGTCCTGAGTCCTGTGCTCGCCTGCCGCCCCTGGGCTCCCCTACGAGAACGTGTTTGTGTCGCGTTGTGTCGCCGAGAAAAGCGTTTGAAGAGAGAAGAATTGTAGTCCCCGCACCTGCTTCCGTCCTGGCCTGACTCCCGCTCGGCTGTGTCTCTGCGCCCCGCTGCCCTCTGGGCTCTGGATCTGGGCTTGGCTCCCGGGCCCGCTGGTGCGGGTCGGGGGCCGCTTTGCCGTCCTGTGCCCTGACCACGGTCGGCACACGGCTTGCCCTCGGATGGGCGGGAAGCCGCCACCCCGACCCCCGGCCAATCCTGGCATCCGTTCTGGGTCCGGGTTTCCGCTGCTTTAGTTGTCACCCCAGCAAGAACCTCACTGGGAAGTGAGGGAAGTGAGGGGACCTCGCGAGGGCCGCCGCGATCCACGTGGTGGGGGTGGGGTGGGGCGCAGCAGCACGGCTGGGAAGGAGGGAAGGACAGACACTCGGCTTCTTCCTGCCTTCCCCAGCCGAGTCGCTCACGGGGGCCCTTGAGCTGAGACCCCGGGACCGGCCCCTGCTGCCAGCCACGCCTGAAGTCCCTGGTAACCGTGCCCTTCGCTCCAAAGCCAGAGTGGACCCCTCGGGGCCGGAGTCCGGCAGGGGCGCCGCGGGGGGGACCGCGGGGGGGGGGGTCTGTGGCCAAGTGGGGAAGGCACACCTGACCTTTGACGATAGGTGGTCTCTCCTCAGCTCCCGCCTTTTGGTGCCAATGCTTCTGATTTTTAAGGAGGCAGAAAATTAATTATTTTATATAAAACGTGTTTATTTCTTAAACGTAACCAAGGCCAAACGAGGCTGGTCTGTATACCAAATCCTCTCCAGGCTCCAGTCCTGGTCCTTGACACAGAGCCCTCTGGGGGAGGATCCTGGTATCTGTCTTAAGACCTCACAGCGCCCGGGGGCTCAGTCGGTTGGCTGAGTCCGACTTCGGCCCAGGTCATGATCTCGCGGTTCGTGGGTTCGAGCCCCATGTCGGGCTCTGTGCTGGCAGCTCAGAGCCTGGAACCTGCTTCGGATTCTGTGTCTCCTTCTCTCTCTGCCCCTCCCCTGCTTGCACTCTGTTCCTCTTTCAAAAATAAACATTAAAAATGTTTTTGGAAAAAAAATAAGATTTCATGCAGAAATTCTAAGCAAGCGTGCCTCGAAGCAAATACCAGGTGCCCAGCTGTGCAACCTTGGGCAAAGTAGTTAAACTCTCTGTGCCCTTGTCTCCTCGTCCATAAAATGGCAATTCAAGTTTGCTCTAAGTCTCAGAGTACTCATTTTCTCTGTGATGCTGATCCCCTGAAGGACTGTCAAGTACTGGCACAGAGGACCGGTCGGGTGCGGCGGGTGAGTGCAGACCCTGGGGCCAAATAGAATCCAGTTCAAACCCCAGGCCTGCTGTTATCCTGCACTTGACCTTGGGCACTGCATTCAACCCCGAGTGTCTGTGGTCGTTGGTAAATCCGTGGGTAGAAGTCGTTCCTACCGCGTGGCGTGCTTGCGAGGGTCGGGCTGAGCCGTCGGTGAGTTCCGAGCCNCCCAGGAGGCCCGACGGGCAGGCAAACAGGCCGACTCTCGGGGTGCGCGGTCAGCCCTTCTGCACGTTCCCACGCTCGCTCGGTCCGAGGACTGAAAGGAGGGGCTGCCGCGGGCCGCCAGGCGCAGACGGAGGAGGGGGTGCCTTCCGGAACGGGTGTCGGTGGAGAAACCCCCTGTGTCTTCCTTCCTGGGAGGTAGTACGGCCTCGCCCTGGCCTGGCCCCCAGCGCCCCCCGCCGTNCTGCTGGGGGGCGGGGGGGGGGGCTCTGACAGCGCTGCCTCCCGTCATCCCCCCTCCCTGACCCGGCCTCTCCTGCTGCTGCTGACCTCCGGCCGCTCACCCTCCGCCCTCGTCCCCTCCGCTCTCCCACTGCCTGGGCCTCCAGCTCCCACGATTAAGTCACCCCCACTTGAAAGACCTGGAGAGGTTCCTGGTTCCTGGCCGGACCCGGCTGGTTGAGCAGCGCGTACTTGAAGCACAGCCGCTGTGCACAGACTCCTGCGAACTCAGAGGCCGTGTTCTCGCCCCTCCCTAAAGCAGGGCAGGGGGCTTCTGGAC
>NW_027530380.1:492557-494543 GCF_008692635.1 Crocuta crocuta | reverse complement strand
GGGCGCTTCTGGACGGAGGGGCACTTCTGGATGACTGAAAGCCCTCTGAATCCAGAGACGAGTTGGCCTCAGACCCCCTCCTCGCCAGTTCCGAAGCCGCGTCCTTTCCCGGTGAGGGACCACACGCTGAGCCCGCCCAGACCTCCGCAGCTGCCCACCTCACTTTATTTCCACGTTGACACCGCCGGTTACCAGACAAGCCATTTCACTCCCCCGAGCCTCAGTTTCCTCCTCTGGAAACCGGGAGATGGAACGGCACCTCCCTCCTGTGATGACTGTGGGAGGGTTTGGGGTTCTCTTGTTGTTGGGGGGTTTACTTTTTTAAGTTTATTAGATTATTTTGAGAGCAGGGAGGGAGTGTGCCCCAGTGGGGGAGGCACAGAGAGAGAGAATCCCAAGCAGGCTCTGCACTGTTAGTGAGTCCCAGTGAGGGGCTCGAACTCATGAACCATGAGCCAAAGTCGGACACCAGACCGACTGAGCCCCCAGGCGCCCCTGGGAGGTTTCCACAAGCTCAGACTTCGTGTGACGGCTCTTCAAACAGTGCCAGGCGCCTGCAGGTCAGCGCTCTGGTTGACGTTGTGACCGTCCTTACCATGACTCCGGCCCCCAGCCTCTGCCCACCGTCCGTTGGGGCGCAGGGGGCATTGGTGATAGATGATTCAGCCAGTCGTGTCCCCAGTGTTTGTGCTAAGAGCCCTTCATTTGTTCACTGAGCGCTCCTGAGCCCCGTCTGTGCCGGGCACCGGGCCGTGGCTGCGGATCCAGACGGACAGGGCGTCATCCCTGCCCTGCTCCCAGAAGGGCCCCTGTACCGGGAAAAGGCTCATAATGGAAGGTGGTGTGGACACCATGAGCTAGAGAGGTCCCAGGAGGAGTTGGGTTTTTTCTGACACTGAGGGGGATGATCAGGGGCTTCCTGGAGGAGGCAGCATTTGAACCATGTCTAGTCTGTTGGGATTACAGCTAAGAGTGCAGCTCAGCCATCAGACCCTCTACATGAGTTTAAAGCTTGAGTGAGTGACCTTGGCCCACACCACGCCTTTTGTGACCTCAGGCCACCCACCCGTGACCCAGGGGTCCTCAAGATTGACAAAGCAGGATGTTAGGAGGGCAGGCCTGCCTGGCCCCTCGCTGGCTGGCCGAGTAACCTTGGTGGGGACTTGACTTCCTGTGCCTCGGTTTTCCCATCTGTAAAATGGGAAAGTGAGTGTCCCTGTCCTGCGGGGTCTGAGGGACGGCAGAGCAGGGTAACTCGCGTGAAGGTCTCACCCTCGCTGCCCCTGCGTCATCGATGGCTTTGCCTTTTCTCCCTGCCCGCAGCCGCCACCTTCATGGAGCACTGGAAACGGAAACAGATGCGGCTCAACTACCGCTGGGACCTCACGGGCTTCGAGGAGGAGGAGGTGAGTGGGTTTGTCCCTGCGATCCCCATGCCCCGCCCCTGCCCCGAGCCGGTCAGCTCCCAGGGACTCAACGGGAGCTTGAGGGAAGCCTAGGCCCAGCTGCTGGCGGCGGCGGCCCCGTCCGTCTCCCTGGGGCCTGCATCTCCGAGTCTTCCATCTCGAAGCCCCCGAGGACAGCCCAGCCCCCCCCGCACTGACCCCGTCACGTCTGGGGTGGCCGGGCGGGTCCAGGAGGGCCAGCCTCGCTCTCCGCCTGCAGTCGGGCCTGGCTGGGGAGGCCACTGCCCCGAGGCACCCTGGCCGCTGCCCCATCCGGAATCGGTAGCTCCGACCAGAATTCCCTGGGGCAGGAGACGGACTAAGGAGAGCGGCCCCCACACTGAGCTCGGACAGGACAGGGCTGCAGCGCAGGCCCTGAAACTGACTTTTATGAAACACGTGCTTGTTGTTTGTTTTTTATGGTTTCTTCATTTTTTTTCATGTTTTTATTTTATTTTGATTTTTTTTAATGTTTTATTTATTTCTGAGAGAGAGAGATAGAGACAGAGCGTGAGCGGGGGAGGGTCAGAGAGAGAGGGAG
>NW_027530380.1:476996-492520 GCF_008692635.1 Crocuta crocuta | reverse complement strand
TCACGATGTCTCTCTCTCTCTCTCTCTCTGCTAGAAATAAATAAAAATATTTAAAAATAAATAAACTGTACCCCAACTTGAGGCTCGAACTCATGACCCCAAGGTCAAGAGTCACGTGCTCTTCCAACTGAGCCAGCCAGGCAGCCCTACATGCTTTTTTTTTTTTTAAGAAACCTCTCATNCGGAGGCCCTGAGGCCGGGCTTCCCAGCGAGGGCGAGAGTCCTGGACGGGAAGGGGACAGCAGCCAAGCCATGAACTGCCCCCCCGGGCGCCCGAGGCCAAGGGCTGAGTTTGTCTTGTGGGCTCACGTGGAGGGTCGCCCTCGCACAATTAACACGGCCCCGTGTCGACTTGGTTTTTTCACAGGATCATCCCAGAGCCGAATACGAAGCCAGAGTTTTGGAGAAGTCGCTGAGGAAAGAATCCAAAAACAAAGAGGTACGGTGGCCACTGCCGGTTGGCTTTCCTACAAACACCGTGCGCCCGTCAGCAGTGTAGACCAGGGGTCAGCAAACACCCTGTGCTCGTCCGCGGTGCAGCCTGGGAGTCAGCAAGCACCGTGCACTTGTCCGTGGTGTAGACCAGGGCCCCGACTCCAAACAGGGGCCAGATAATAAATATCTCAGGGCAGGGTTCCAATAAAACTTTATCTAACAAAACAAGCAAGGGGCCAGGGTTGGTCCACAGGCTGAAGCTCGCCAGGCTCTGCTGTGGGTCCACCTCCTTGACCTGTCCTGGGGCATCTCAAACCTCAGCCAGCGTGTCACCATCAAGGACCAGGTAGCTTTGTAGCTTTTTCACAGGACACTTTACATTCAGTGTGCGCACCCCTTGCGCTCGATGTTGAATTATGCAGTCGGAGGGTTTGCCCAACCAGCATCCCCGAGCAAACGGCCAATTCCGTTTCCCTCACAGACGTGGGAATGAGAGAGAGGTGCTTTATGACATCCTCAAGGTCACCACCTGTGCATAATAAGCAGCTTTGTTTCTCCCCGAACCTCTCATTGAAACTGGCTGCCTTCTGTGTGCAGCCTCTGGAGTGTGTGGATGTAAGGAATGTGTTTTCCGTGCCCTGGGACACACGTGGAGTGCGCTGGCCCCCGTCGGCCCCCACCTGCGGCTGGGGAAGTCTCTGTCAGTCCTTGGAGGGTGGGAAACACGCTCCCCGAGCCCCCCGGGCCACAGTCACGCTCTCAGCCTCTGGGGCAGACGAGGCGAACCCTGGGCATCTCCTATTAAGCGTGGCACGCGGTCAGGGTTTGCTCGCTCCGGGCGCCCGCAGTGGCAGTTGGCCAGAACCCCCGCTCAGGCCACAGCTCCTGGAGCCCGGCAAGAGCCCGGCCTAGCCCTGCTGCGGCCGGGAAGGGGGTGCATCTCCCTGCACACGCTCTTAGGGTTCGAGTGGGATTGCAGATGAGCACAAGGGTGTGAGTCGTCACCCCAGGTGAGGTCGTCTTTTCAGCTAAACAGATCAGAACGTGTGCACATTCTCGTGCCCCCTGCCTTCGGAGCAGGCGCCCAGCAGCTTTGATCAGGCCCGTTAGACTCTCCAGCTCACTGCCTCCTCCTAGAGGGAGAGTGTGGACACCGCCCTGCGGGCCTCACGGTGGGCCGCCGAGACCTGCGTTCAGTGCGGCCTCCCCCTCCCCCAGCCCGTACGGCCCACGAGACCGTCCACGTGGCTTCACGGTGGCACCTCTTAGCAGTAGGCTTTGTGGCACACGTGACATCCATTGAAGTCGAGTGACTTAACCAAGCCCGAATGGCAGATCTGGGCAGATGTGCCAAGGGCGCCTCCCGGACTCTGTGACTCCGCCTCTTGGCCATGACCATGAGAACAGCAGAGGTGCCCGGTCCCTTCACGCAGGACTCCGGTGGTGACCCCAGGGCTCGTGTGCTTCTGGCGGGCACACCCCGGATTTTCTCCTCTGTTTCATTGGGCTCCTAGCGGCTGCTTTATGGCTGTAATTGCTCCCGCAGCTAAGGCACCAAATTCAGTTATGAAAGAAAAAGAGACCCGCCCCTTATTTGGCATATGAACTTGCACTTCTGGGCGTGGCTTCCTCCACCAGCCTAAACTGCTCAGAGTAACCTGTCTCTGCCTGCTGCCCGCCATCGGAGGACAGTGGCCATCTCGCCAGTGGGCGTTTCAGAGCCCCGCCCGGCCTTCCCCGCTGGGGTCCATCTCGAAAGCCCCGCCTCCCGTGCCCAGACCTTTGCCGCCACCCCTTAGTGGCTCCAAACGCCCGGAACCGGAATCAGCCTTGGCAGCCAGCCCACGAAGGGCGAGCTTGCCGCCGAGGGGGTGCTGGGGTCAGGCCCCCCCGGCCCCCGAGCCTCGCCACGCTTCACCCCACGGTGCTCTCTTGTTCCCCCCACCCGCCCTCAGAAGTGCCGGCATATTCCAGAGGAGTCACCAAACAAATGGAAGCAGAGGGTTAAGACAGCCATGGCGGGGGTGAAATTGGTACTTTTCTACTTCGGGGCAACGCGAGTGTTGGCTTGTTTGCCGACGATCGAAGTCCGTTGTGTTTCTCCTCCACGAAGTCTGCTGTGTCCTTTTCTTAACATTCATGTCCACGCTGCTGTGCCTTCCTCCCTCACCCGTCGAGCTGTGACGTGTGTTGAGATGTCACTGCATGGCTACTGTGGGTCCGAGATCGGGGTGGGGGGGGTGGGGGGGGGCCCGGTCTTACTTGGAGCTTGTGAATCATGCTTGTCACAGCTGCCTGCTTCTCGTTCTCCCACTAACACGCATGCCCCCCGGCCCCGGATGCGCGGCGTCCATGCGATGCCCTTGCCTGCACTGTCTGACCTGATAGATACATGCATATCCTCATTTAAAAATCCACCCCTGTTCTTGAAACCTCGCGGGTTAGTGACCGGCTGCTACGCACGGGCCTGCCAGACTGGGCTGCCCCCGAGCCAGGGGGCCTTGGGGCCACGAGGCGCCACATTTCACCGTTGCTACGCGGCCGGCAGGTGTTACCTTGCAGAGCCAGCTGCCTGTTTCGGCTTGTCCCGCCGAGGAAAAATAACTATTATGGTCTGGGTGGCAGAGGGCAAAACACCTTAGATCGTCTCACCTCCCACGTGAGACATTGGCCACAGACGCAGGCTCCTTCTTCCAGACGTGGGTCTCAGCGTCTATTTTAGAAAGGCGTTGGGCGCCGTGATGCCCTCGACACAGACAAACCACGTTTTTAAACGCTATTTCTACGATTACGTGACGTCGTTTGACAGGCGGTCAGACCCCAGACCCCTCCCTGGACGCTGGGTGTCTGCTTTCACTCGTCACCTGCAAGCATTTGTTTAAAAGGTGTTCTGAGTATTTCCGTTTGTCCAAGTCGTTCACCACCACCCCCCCCCCACCAACCGCGTGCGCACAGACCTCTTTCCACCGCGATGGCTCCCACCGGGTGACCCAGTGTTGTTTCCTGTTGCAGACAGACAAGGTGAAGCTGACCTGGAGAGATCGGTTCACGGCCTACGTCACCAACTTGGTCTCCATTGTCTTCATGGTAAGTTCCGGAAGGCTGAGGTGGGAGAGACCGGGAGGCCCACGGGGAGAGCTGTGTGCTCACCGAGACCAGAGTCGGGCGACCATGTGCCGTCTGCTCTTGTCCCAGGATGTAGGGTGGGGGGAGGCCCCAACACTGCCCCCTAAAATGGGAGGGGACCAGGGTTCCACAGAGACCCCAAGGGGACCCACGTGCCCCAGGGTACGTGAGATGGCGTCCTGCGGTCCCCGATACCCGTCTTTCACCCCTGGGGTGACACGTTGAAGTAATTAGTCGTTCAAACCTGAAATTCCACATGTTAAGACAAAACTGAGGGTTTTTTTAAAGAAAATCATGAAATAAATAACACACAGACAGGACACAAGTCAGGAGCCGCTTCGCAGGCCGCGCCCGCGTGTCCCATGTCCGAGGCAGCCACGAGGCCCAGGGTCTGTGAATCACCAACCCTCCTGCTTTAAATCCGCCAACGCCCTGGCTCTTTGGGGGCTTTCACCCCACATTGGTTGAGTCTCCTCCCTGGAAGGCCTCAGCCCCCTGCTAGCTGTTCTTTGATCCTCCCCAAGAGGTCGGGGCCACCTGCGGGCACTGTAAAAATGGCCGGCCGCTTGTCCACCCGGGGGCTTTATGTTAGGTGTGGGCTGGTGCCCAGGGCCTGGGGTTGGCCGCCGTGGACCGGTGCCCAGTTTGTGGCCAGTGGCCTGAGAGGCTTGCGGGGGGTCCCACTGAGTCCTCACAGCCTGCCTAGCCTGATACCACCCCCTCCTGCTGACGAGGAAACAGGCCACAAACAGGCTTGTCCCTCTCCCCAGGCCACCGGGTGCCACTCAGGCGCCCTGCCCCTGGAGCGCCCCTGCTCTGTGTGAACCCGACTGGAGGTGCTGGGGAATGTCTTCATCCCTCAGGGATGAATCAGTCCCAGCTCTGTCCCCCACCCAGGAGCTTTGCTCGCTGAGCAAACACTGGTCGAGTGCACCCCCACGTTCCCGGGCCCGGGAAGGCCACTGTGAACCCACCAGCCAGACCCCCGGGGGCCCTTTAAACCCAGAGGGGGGATTGCCCATGGGAAGTGAGGCTGTCGAGGGGGCACACCGCCCCTGGGCAGGGAGAGGGGGACACCCTCCTCACTGAGTCACCCTGCGGGTCTGCTGCCCGTCTGCACCTCCGTGTGCTGGCTCGGGGCCGTCGCTGGGGCCAGGGTGGTGCCCTCCCCCGGGAGGGGCCCCTTGGCAGGAGCCAGGGAGTTTCCGAGGAAAGCCCTGGCTCCCAGAGCTGGCCAGGGAGCTGGGTCAGGGTGTGGCGTGGGCTGCCAAGGCTTCCTGAGCAGGGTGTGGTCACCGCCGGGCACCCACAGCTGTGTGCAAAAGCGAAGTTTAATATAGGAGTTTTCCTAGATTTCTGATGGCAGCAGCCTCCCTTGGGGTGCGGCAGCCGCAGACTTTCCAAGCTGTGACCTGAGACGCAGGGCATAGTCCCATGCCTCTGCAGGGCGGTCCCGGGAGCCGCGAGCAACCAGCCTGACGGGGCAGGGCCTGCCCTCCGCACCCTTCACGGGAGGAAGCGACACGGGTCACATAGAAGGGAACGGGCAGGGCACGGGGCCTTGCCCGCAGGTGGAGTCAGGCTTGGCCGGCAGCTGGACTCAGCCACAATCCGTCCTCAGTGCGTCCTGGTGGGGGGCGGGGGCTGTCCGCGTCTTCAGGACAGTGTGAGGATGGGGTCGTCCAGGGAGTTAGGGCCTCTGAGGAAGAGGAACCCAGGCAGAGAGACTGCTCCACGTGGAATAAAGTCACCATCCCAGCAGTGCTCAGCCGCCTCCCAGGCAGCCACCAGCCTGAGTTTGCTGGAATGTTCTGGGCCACTGGTAGGTGTGGCCAGGTGAGCGCTGAGCTCCTGGGGAGGTTGGGAGAAGGGTCCCAGTCTGTCTGTCCCAGCCAGGCCTGCGGCCCTGCCTGCCCAATATTGGGGCTGCCCCCCCCCGCCTCCGTTACCGCCCGCCTCCCACTCAGGGCCATAAAAGCCCTCCCCCCAAAGTCAGCCTGGCTCACACCAGCCAGGCGGGCCCCTGGGGTTTCAACCACCCTGTGCCCTGCTGGGGCCAGTGGGCGGGCAAGGAGGCTCGGTGCCCCGCGGCAGGCAGCCGCAGAGACCCCGGGACTGTCAGGCTTGGTGGTCTCACCCAGTAAGTCCCGGCTGGTGAGCTGGGTGCCCTGGCCTGGCTACTTAGTCTCTCTGAACTCAGTCTTTTTTCATAAAGCAGAAACTAAGCCCTCATTCATCTATCTGTGAAGGTTTTCTGCCATCGAGTAGAGGGGGTGAGGAGAGCCCATCTCCCTGTTGAAGTGGAGTTGCTGCAGGCGTGGGGGCGGAGCTGGGCGGGGGCGGAGCCGGGCGGGGGCGGAGCCAGGTGGGGGGCATGGGGTCCCTGACGGGACCTCCTCCCTCTGCAGATCGCGGTGACCTTCGCCATCGTCCTGGGAGTCATCATCTACAGGATCTCCACAGCCGCAGCCTTGGCCATGAACTCCTCCCCGTCCGTGCGGTCCAACATCCGGGTCACGGTCACGGCCACCGCGGTCATCATCAACCTGGTGGTCATCATCCTCCTGGATGAGGTGTACGGCTGCATCGCCAGGTGGCTCACCAAGATTGGTGAGTGCGCGACCTTGGCCACCTTCCTGCCGTGGGGCCTCAGGTGCTCGCTTACCTTCTCTGAGCTTCGTTCGCATGGGGGGGGGGGAGGCAAGTGGTCACGTGTGTCTCACTCCTTCTAGAGGTCCCAAAGACAGAGAAGAGCTTCGAGGAGAGGCTCATCTTCAAGGCTTTCCTGCTAAAGTTCGTGAATTCCTACACCCCCATCTTTTACGTGGCTTTCTTCAAAGGCAGGTAGGGACTTCAGTTACTGAAACTGTCTTTCCCAACGTGCTCCTCCCAGTTGGTAGCGACTCTCCCCCACCTCCCTGCGGGTGGGGGTCAAGGCCCAGGGCAGAGTGCTCAGTGTGGCTCTCACTGCCACCGAGCTCATGGAGAGACCGGGCTTCTACCGGGGTCCCAGACAGTGGGGAACCCTGGGCAGCGGGGACCCCAGACAGCAGGGACCCCGGACATCAGGGACCCCGGACAGCGGGGACCCTGGGCACCAGGGACCCCAGACAATGGGGACCCCAGGCAGCATGGACCCCGGACAGCGGGGACCCTGGGCAGTGGGGATCCCAGGCAATGGGGAACCCCAGGCAACGGGGACCCCAGACAGCAGGGACTCTAGGCAGCGGGGACCCCGGGCAGCAAGCTCCAGGTGCCCTCACAGGAGGGCGGGATGACCAGGTTGGGGTGTCAGGAGAAGGGCAGAGTCACAGCCAGCCTGTTGTTCCGGTTAGTGGTGGGTGAACCCTATGCCAGGACCCTCTGTGCCGCCCTGGGCTTGGAGGGGCTTGTGGCCCACCCCCCAAGACTCCCAGCGCCCCTCCTGCCAGGGGCTAGCAGGTCTGATCCCAGAACCCCTCCAAAGTCCTCTTCCTCAGCATCGTGTGGTTTCGTGGCCACCCTCCCACCCCAGGGTCACAGAGCCCAGCCAAGGGGTCGGGGCTCCCCTGAGATCATGCAGGACAGCGGAGCAGGCCCTGGGAGGTCCCCGCCCTGAACGTCCTGCAGGGGGTGGAGAGGCTGCCCCGGGACCTCCCCTCCCCCACCTGACCTGACCTGGCAGGTGGCAGGGTCCTCTGTCCGGCTGCTTAGCCTCCGTTCCCCACCCCCACCCTGCCCCCTGCGGGGGAGGGGCCGGTGCCTCTTGGTTTCCCACTGAGGTTCCGTCTCCTCTCACCTCCGTGGGTTTGGGAGTCCCTGGAACTCGACACAGCACAGCGGTTCTGGCTCAGCCTGGGGGTGTGGTACAGGGGGGCCCAGCCCCCTCCTCGGGGTCTCCCTGCGCTGCCCCCCCTCCCACCACCCCCACTCTTCGCAGGTTTGTTGGCCGACCGGGCGACTACGTGTACATTTTCCGTTCTTTCCGGATGGAGGAGGTAACTGACCGCGTGTTCGTCTTGGTTCTGTCCCCACAGTGGGCTCAGCAGAAGCAAAGCTTGTCAAGCAGCGTTTCCCTCCTCGGGGGAACCCCTGCTGTCTGGCTGCGGCGCGGGGCTTTGATCTTACTCGGCGTGTTCATGCAGGGTTACCCTCGAAGGAGAAACCAAAAAATAACGCCAGTTGTGTTTTTTTCCCTTTCCTCTGATACCTGGAATGCTCTTGTTTCTGATTAAGATGGATTAACGGGGAAGAAACAGAACTAGCTTCGTTGTTTTACTTTAACGTAGAGACGCCCACCTCTGTCCCCTACATCAGCGCTGGTGACCTTGGGCTTTCTCAGCCGCTCCAGCCACCGTGGGTCTGGCTGGCGCACCTGCCGCTGGACTTGCTCCTGCTGCCCCGTCAGACCCAGCGGGCCCCGGGGCCACCCGAGATCCAGGTCTCAGGGGCACCAGTCAGCGAAGCCCAGAATAATCCAGCTCATTGGAAAATGGGGGATAGGTCTTCTGCTAAAGACGCTGTGAAACAGGGTGGAGAGGACTGGGCTGGGCTTGGGCACAGGGCGATCTGGCTGCCCGGGGCACAGCCTAGAGGTTCGACCCCCCGAGTGCCGGCGTCTGCGCATCCCGAGACGGGGGCCTCACCCGCAGTAACACGTTTGCGAAAAGCCCGTGAAGTGCCCTCCCCTCGTATGACTCGTTCTTCACGTAAACGATATACCGCCAGATTCTTTAATGGTTGCGGAAATTGGAGAAATGACTTTGTAAAGTAGATTAAAACAACGGACATCATTTTTTAAATGAAATTGTGGCACTCCGACATAACTTCCGTGGAAAGGGTGGAAAACATTGTCCCGGGCCCGTGGAGGGGTCCACTGGGCCCCCACAGGGTTGTCCTGTGTCCCTTGAGCTCTCTTCACGTGGACGAGTGGAGCTTCTGGTCCGTCACCGGCCTGAGGCAGTCGGTGCAGGCCCACCAAGGACAGGGGACAGGGACGTTAGGCCTCCGAGGCGTGGCCAGCTGCCCAGGCGCCGTGGCCCGTGGAGGGACAGCCATACGTGGGACCAGGCCCCGCCCTCGGGAGGAGGAGGAGCCCCCGGGTCCAGTGCCCCCTCCCTGGCACTGCGCTCCTGACGCTCGGCCTCGTTCCAGCCCCGACAGCCCGTAGGCCACGTGCATCAGCTTCCTGGGGCCGCTGTAACGAGAGACCACAGATGAGGCGGCCCCAGAACACCCGGAATGTGTAGTCGCGTAATGGTTCTAGACACCAGAAGTCCAAAATCACGGAGCCAGCGGGCTGTGCTCCCCTCAGAGGCCCGGGAGCGTTTCCTCAGGCCTCTGCCCTGCGGGGGCTGCTGGCGTCCTCGGCCGGCCCTCTAGNCGTAAACGATATACCGCCAGATTCTTTAATGGTTGCGGAAATTGGAGAAATGACTTTGTAAAGTAGAGTAAAACAACGGACATCATTTTTTAAATGAAATTGTGGCACTCCGACATAACTTCCGTGGTAAGGGTGGAAAACATTGTCCCGGGCCTGTGGAGGGGTCCGCTGGGCCCCCACAGGGTTGTCCTGTGTCCCTTGAGCTCTCTTCACGTGGACGAGTGGAGCTTCTGGTCCGTCACCGGCCTGAGGCAGTCGGTGCAGGCCCACCAAGGACAGGGGACAGGGACGTTAGGCCTCCGAGGCGTGGCCAGCTGCCCAGGCCCCGTGGCCCGTGGAGGGACAGCCGTACGTGGGACCAGGCCCTGCCCTCGGGAGGAGGAGGAGCCCCCGGGTCCAGTGCCCCCTCCCTGGCACTGCGCTCCTGACGCTCGGCCTCGTTCCAGCCCCGACAGCCCGTAGGCCACGTGCATCAGCTTCCTGGGGCCGCTGTAACGAGAGACCACAGATGAGGCGGCCCCAGAACACCCGGAATGTGTAGTCGCGTAATGGTTCTAGACACCAGAAGTCCAAAATCACGGAGCCAGCGGGCTGTGCTCCCCTCAGAGGCCCGGGAGCGTTTCCTCAGGCCTCTGCCCTGCGGGGGCTGCTGGCGTCCTCGGCCGGCCCTCTAGTCTGTCAGTCTTCCGTGCGCCTGTTTTCTCTTTTTCCAAGAACACCAGTGACTGGATCAGGGCCGCCCTAATACACCGTGACCTCGTCTTAACTTGGTCACATCTGCAGAGACCCTTTTCCAAATGAGCTCGTTTTCTGTGGCTCTGGGGGTTAGGACGCAGACATGTGTCTGTGAAAGACACTTCCAACCCACCTCCCCTCACTGGGGGTGGCGGCCTCTCTCCAGGTGTCCAGGACGGGCAGGGGCAGGGGGGGCTGATGCACCTGCTCTCTTTCCCGCAGTGGGGGAGGGGGGCTGATGCACCTGCTCACCGGCCCACAGTGGGGGGCAAGTTCTGATCCACCTGCTGTCTGTCCCGCAGTGGGGGAGGGAGGGCTGATGCACCTCTTCTCTGTCCCATAATGCGGGAGGGGTGGGTTCTGTTGCACCTGCTGTCCATCTCGCAGTTTGGGGGGGTGGGTTCTGATGCACCTGCTCTCTGTGCCACAGTGGGGGAGGGGGCCTGACGCACCTGCTCTCTGTCCCCCAGTGGGGGAGTAGGGCTGAGGCACCTGCTGTCTGTCCCGCAGTGGGGGAGGGGGCTGATGCACCTGCTCTCTGTCCCGCAGTGGGGGAGGGGGGCTGAGGCACCTGCTCTCTGTCCCGCAGTGGGGGAGGGGGGCTGAGGCACCTGCTCTCTGTCCCGCAGTGGGGGAGGGGGGCTGAGGCACCTGCTCTCTGTCCCGCAGTGGGGGAGGGGGGCTGAGGCACCTGCTCTCTGTCCCGCAGTGTGCCCCGGGCGGCTGCCTCATGGAGCTCTGTATCCAGCTCAGCATCATCATGCTTGGCAAGCAGCTCATTCAGAACAACCTGTTTGAGATTGGCATCCCGTGAGTGCTTTGTGGCCCTGGGCCCACGCGGAGCCGGGGGTGGGGGATGGGGCCCTGTGGTGGTCTGGGTGGGGGACAGGTGGCTGGGGCCTGGATCAGGATGGGGCACCAGGAAGAGGGAGGTGGTGAGGGCAGGCAAGGAGAGGCAGGACAGAGCTACCCTATGGGGGACTAGGAGGGGGCGGAGGCTGAGATGACCCCCCCTGCTCCGCAGCGGGCTGAGGATTCGGGGTACTGACAGGCACCCCCAGACACACAAGCCGGCTCCCTGTGGTCGGCAAATGGACCAGCTGGAGGCTCCGTGTCCCTGGTCCCTTTGAGAGTCACGTCCTGTTTCCTCAGCAGATTGCCCTCTGCAATCAGGGACATCGGATGGTTTTCTGTGACCCCCGCCCCACCCCCCACCGCGCTGACCCCTGACACCGAGCCCTTCCTGGGGCTTCAGGTGGCCGTGTACCCTCCATGCACCTGTTGCTATGCCCACACTTGACCCCTGCCTCTGCGGGGAAGGGCACAGGAAATCCTGGACGGAGAAGCCTTCGCAGATGCGTTAGGTCAGGGCTTTAAAGACTCGACGGCTCAGAGAATTAGAAGCACAACTTGGAGGTGACAGTCCCCAGCGCCCAAACCCGTCTTCCCGGACCCCTAACTGAAGTGATGGTGTGTCCCCTCAGGAAGATGAAGAAGTTCATCCGCTACCTGCGGCTGAGGCGCCAGAGCCCCTCGGACCACGACGAGTATGGGAAGAGGAGGCAGCGCTACGAAGTGGACTACACGCTGGAGCCCTTCGCAGGCCTCACCCCGGAGTACATGGAGATGAGTGAGTGGGGGCCGGGGGGCCGGCTGCAGCCCCCTGCCCTGGACGGGGGTCTGGAGTGCTCGGTGGGCTAAGCATCTGACCCTTGATACGGTTATGATCTCACAGTTCACGAGTTTGGGCCCCACCCCGGGCTCTGTGCTGACAGTGTGGAGCCTACCTGGGGCTCTCTCTCCTCTCCTGTTCGTGCGCTCTCTCAAAATAAATAAACAAACTTAAGAATAAGAGGAGATAACCCAGGGATGGAGCCTTGTCACCAGCTACGGTGTCACTGGACAGGAGGGTGCTCAGAGGTGGCACGCGACTCTCAGTGTGGTCAAGAGAGAAGGGGGGGCGCCCAGGGGGCTCAGTCGGTGAAGCGTCCGACTTCGGCTCGGGTCATGATCTTGCGGTTCGTGGGTTCGAGCCCCGCGTCGGGCTCTGTGCTGACAGCTCGGAGCCTGGAGCCTATTTCAGATTCTGTGTCTCCCTCTCTCTCTGACCCTCCCCTGCTCATACTGCCTCTCTCTCTCTCTCTCTCTCTCTCAGAAATAAATAAAACATTAAAAAAATTTTTTTTAAACGAGAGAGAAGTGGGGAAAGGGCAAGTGCGGCCTGCGTGGCCGCCTGGAGCCCCTCAGCCCCACTTCCTCCCTCCATTCCAGCCAGACTGGCCCCTGTGCTGTCACCCAAACACTCGGAGCTCATGCCTGCCACAGGGCCTTTGCCCTAGCTGTGCCCTGCCTGGCATGCTCTTTCCCTAATACCTGCATGGCCTGCTCTCTCCCTTCAGACCCCACCAGAGGGGTCTTCCTGACCACAGGGTTTAAAGGGTCAGCCCTTCCCCTGCACAGCTGTGACCCTCTGCCTCCCCCCCTGCTCTGACCCTCAGCCCCAGCTGACATCTGCAGTCCCCGTCATGCCTTTGCCTCTGTCTCCCAGCGCAGTGATGGACATTCTGTGAAAACAGGACCCTTTTTCCCTTTCGTGGCCATACTCCCTACGCCCAGAACAGATCCCGGCTTATGATGGGCACTCGGTACACGTTCGCTTAGTGAACAGACCAGCAAAGGCGGTCAGGAAGACCCCTGCAGAGGGTCCCAGAGTGGAGGGCCCCTGGCCACCACGGACAGCACATTTTAAATGCTGGCTCTGGGGCCTGGTCTGTGCAGGGTGGGGCCTGCGACCTGGCATTTTTAACAAATATCAGCGAAGTCAGTGTCATGCCCGGCTTCCCAGATGAGTGTTCAAGAAGAACCTTGCCATTGACTCAGAAGGAAAAGCATCTTAAGACTGAAAAATGGGAACCGTGCTGTGCTCAGACGCCACTCTGTTTTCTCCTGCAACAAAATCCAAGATGAACCAGACAAGGTCAGGCAGCTCCCTCGCCCCCGTGGGCCCCCGTGGGCCTGCTCCCCACCGGGCTGCGTAGACTCAGCCCTGGGTCCAGGAGGAGGGTCCCCGTCACCTGCCTGAGGCCAGCGGGGGGCAGACAGCAGGAAGAGCGGCCGTCGCCGGCAGGAGACAAATGCCTCCCCGGATTTCAGTTCCTACGGAGGCTGGAGCTGGCATCGCTTTCCTGTCCGGTGTGGCGGGAGCCCTGGTGCAGGCCCCTGCGCGGCCAGGCAGCCGCCCACCCTGTGGCCCACGCCGCACCCGCTGCCGGGCTCCGGGCGGACAGACCCCGCGGGGCTCCTGCAGCGCACGGTGCCCGAGCCTGGAGAGAAGTGCAGCTGGGAGCGCCCAGCCTTGAACCAGCACCAGCTCCCCTCCCCGCTTCTCGGTCCACACAACACGAGGCCGCCCCACGCGGGAGTGTGGACCCCACAGCCTCGGGCCTGGGCAGCCCAGCGGGGCCCACGGCCGAGCTTGTCCGACGCCTCCATTGCTTCAGACAAGGCCTCATCCGCACAAGCGTCCCTCGGGCCCAGCTCCCGGNCCGCGGCGCTAACAATGGCCGCACTCAGCACCCCAGGTGCACGGTGACATTCTGCCGGCTTCCTTGTTTACCGCCTGGCAGCCAGGGCCCTCGGACAGTCTGGACACTTCCTGAACCAGCCGCCTCCGTTCCGCTCAGCAGCCTTTACCCGACCTCCCCCGGGAGCAGGGCTCTGCGCGACGGCGGCCCCGAGGGTGAAGCCCCATGGCCGGTGTCTTGACCGTGAGGATAATGAGCAAGAGGAGGGACGTGAGGCTGACTGTCCTGGACGGTGGGCCCCGGCCGGCTCCCCGATGGGGGCTCTTGGAGACGCAGGGATGCTGGCAGACCCCCGGGTCCAGGCCCCCCACTGCTCAGGCTCTGCCCCGCAGGCCCTTGCCAGCCCAGGCCGGCAGTCAGGACTGCGTCCGGGCCTTCCTGCTCCTCCTTTGTTGAGATTAGATGTACAGTAAGCGATGCCTGCTTGTTATTCTGGGGTCAGCACCCAGGGCCAGAGTGAAGTTTGGAATCTCCCTGCAGCCCTTTCCTCGCCCTGGGTCACCCGGGGTTGCGCTGGGTGTGTCCCCAGGGCCCCTCTTAGATGGGTGCAGGGGGCGCGTCAGAGGCAGGATGCCAGCCAGACCCAGCCCACCCGGTTTGTTCAGCCAGAGGCACGTGGGGTGCCGCCGTGGGGCCGAGGGGTGCGGCCGTGAGCTCACCGGCCTGCCCTCCTTGCAGTAATCCAGTTCGGCTTTGTCACCTTGTTTGTTGCGTCCTTCCCTCTGGCCCCGCTGTTCGCGCTGCTGAACAACATCATCGAGATCCGCCTGGACGCCAAGAAGTTCATCACCGAGCTGCGCAGGCCGGTGGCGGTCAGGGCCAAAGACATCGGTGAGTGACTCTCGGGCGTGCCAGCTGTGGGGGAGGGGTCCTGCCCCCCAGGAGCCCGGCCCAGAGTGGCCGCATGTGGTCAGACACGTCCCCACAGGCTCCTGCCGCACCCATCCAGGATGGAGACGTGGGGGGCGGGCGTGGGGGGCTCCTGCACAGCCCCGGCCTCCTGAGGGCGACAGTGCCTCGATGTCTGCCTGTCCCCGCCGCCTGCCTCCTGCACCAGTAGGTCCCCAGGGTGCACGTGCTCTCTGAGGCCCTCCGCACCCCCACACGGGGACCATGTGGCCCCTGGAGCACAGACAGAGCGAGACGGGCAGCCGGTGTCTGCTGAGCTGGTGCCGTTCTAAGTAGGCTGTTGTTTAGTCAGTCAACAGTCAGAAACAGGAAAGGGGAGGCGGGACTCAGGAAGGCGCCGCGTGGCCTGCCTGTGGGGCCAGAGCCCACGGGTGCTAACCCTGAGTCCCTAAGGTTCCTCCTCGCCGTGCAGGAGAGGCTGGGGGTTTGTGGGGGCCGCGCTCGCGGGGAGCGTGGGAACTGGCTGCAGCGTCAGCAGTGAGGATGATGATCTCCATGTGAGGCAACTGAACGTCAAGGTGAAGGCAGAAAGTGCCCGTTTTATCTTGAAATGAGATGGAAAGTCACAAAGGTACATTGAAGTCCCGTTTAGCACAGGTCGAGTCAGCACGGCAGGTCCCTGCTCATTGCTGGAGGACACAGAGTGCACAGCGTGATAGGCATGTGGTCATTTTCCGGAGGTCGGGGGGGCGCCGGGGCGCTGGGACCCCACCAGGGCGGACTAATCTCGCTGATCCGCCTGGGCTTCTCCCCCGTGGGACATGCCCCTCGGCCACCACGTCCCACTGTGTTAGCGGGGCTCCTCCGTCCGCGCCCTGGCCCCTGGGGGCCCCACCCTGGCAGCCTCTGGTGGTGACACCCGCCCCCCTCCAGCGCCCCCCTCTGGCCCCTCCTACACACGCTCTCCCAGCTTGAATTGTAGGAAAGCGCCCTTCGCAAGCCCCCGCATGGCCACCTGTTGGTGATTCTCGGTGGCTTTTCGGGGGGGGGGGGAATCCACAGGGGGTCCCTCAGGGGCCAGGAAACCTTGGCGTTGTGTAGGGAGGGGCCCCAGAGCCAGGGCTGGGGCCCAAATATAGAGGTCAGGATGCTGAGCTCCTGTCTGTCACCCATGTGGGCGAACCAGGCAGTTGGTGCCCTGCTCTAGGATCAACCCCAGACGGTTGTGCCGGGCTTGGGGGAGGGGCCGCGATCGTTTCCTGAGGCTTTCAGTGTTCGGTCCTCCAAGAAACCTCTTGAGGAAGCTTGGGGAAATCCTCAGTCCCATTTACCGGATGGGGAGACTGAGGCCAGGTGGTTAACAACGCCGAGCAGGAACTGGAGACCTCAAGCCCCCAGCCCCCCCCCCCCACTCCCCCGGGGCCCCCATTCCT
>NW_027530380.1:476646-476973 GCF_008692635.1 Crocuta crocuta | reverse complement strand
CCACCGGGTCCCCCATTCCTGCACATGCCCACGAGGAGAGGGTTTGCCTGGAAAAGCTTATAGTGCACAGCAGAGTCCCCAAAAGGAAAGGGCTGGACAGGGCAGCTTGCCAGGCACTCCCTGGACAGCCCTCGGGAATTCTGCAGCCCTGAGCCCAGTGGCGGTAAAGACAAGAGCGTGGCCTCCCTGACAAAGGCCTGATTCTCGGGCGCCCAGAGGCCCCGGGCCAGCCCCCGGCGGGCGTGTGTTTGCTTTGGCATCCTTAGCTTGGCAAAGCCCTGCTCTCCCCTGCAGCCGCGTCCTGAAGCTGGCAAACCCAGCAGCCTG
>NW_027530380.1:453847-476602 GCF_008692635.1 Crocuta crocuta | reverse complement strand
ACCGGGGAGGCTGGGAAACCTGTCTTCTTTCTCTTGCCCACGGCTCCCCTTTTTTCTCTGTTCTTACGGGTCACCTGCTCGCTTCCTGGTTCCTGTCTGCTTGGCTGGAGGCATAATCTGCCCGTCTTTCACGGGGTGTTTATGGGCTCCTTCACTGTAACCTTTCCTTGAACGGGCCTTTGTACTGTTCTTATGATCCGTGTGCACCCCGAGGGGACACGGGGCCCCAGGGGCGGCGCAGGGGGAGGCGCCGCGGGGGCCAGCAGTGGGAACCTGGCTCCAGCCTCCCGGCCCGGCCTGTGACGCCAGATCAGTGCGCTTCCTGCTGCACTCGGTTTCCGGGGCCTTCCCGGTGTGCCGCCTCTGCCCACGTCCGGCTCCGGGGCCCCGTGTGCGGTTCTCGGGAATGGGGGTTAGCGCCCCCCCCCCCGGGGGCAGCAGGGGCGCCTTGAGGACCCTGCGGCGTGCGAGAGGCTGACCTGCAGGCCAGGCCTGCCACCTGGTTTTGCTCTTTGTGGACAGGACCCCATGATTTCTGGCGCAGGCTCCCACGGGGGGTCTCGGGCCTGGACACAGAGATGTCCTGGGGCCCGAGCGCCAGGCTCCGTCCCGGGCTCCCTCCGTCCTGGGCTCAGCACTCCCACTGCCCCTGCTCACCCCTGTGGCTCGTTCATCACCCGTCTCTCTTCCCCGCACTGCGTTCCGGTGGGGCCGCCTCCCCCGGGAGCCCCCCGCCCGGACGCCCCGCCCACACCAGGCTTACCCGTGCCCCAGCACCGCGTCTGAGGGGCCTCAAACCCAGAGCCCACAGGGCCAGGCGGGCCACACGGACGGACGAGTGAGCAGCGGGCCCAGGTGATGCCCTCGGGGCACAGAGCAGCCGGCACCCCCTTCGTCCTTGAGCCCTCCTCCCCCTCAGCGGGGACAGGAGTTGGGATCACTTCTGTAGGGACTTTGCCCTGCAAAGAACAGAAGCGCGGTGCACGGGCCAGCCAGGAGGGGGCGCTACCATAGCCACGGCGCCAGGCCAGCCCCGTGGACCTGGCCTGGGGGGGACGGGCTCAGATTGCTGCAAATCGAGATTGTTAAAAACACATCATCCTGATTTACAAACACCAGTCAGTGTTTTTAAGTAGCATGCGAGCGAGCTCGGCGAATCGCCCCGCACAGAGGTGGCACCATCTGGTGCCAGCAGGCTGCTTGCAGAGGGCTCCCCGCCCTCTTGTGGTCACTCGGCAAACGTGGACCCAGCAGCGTCCGCCCCACGCGCCAGACGCCACGCAAGACCCTGGGAGAGACGCAGGGAGGTGCTGCTCACGCCTGCCCGGGGGCCTGGGGGCCGCAGAAGGGTCACCCGGCCCCAGCAGCCTGGCGGGAGGCACGGCGGCCGACCTCGTGGGGAAGCGGCGCCCGGCTGAGGCCATCGCCCGCTCGCCCCCGGCCCCGTCCCCATCCGCCACCTGGAGGGGACACAGGCGGGGTGGGTGTCTGCCCGCTCTGTTCTGGCACGAAGGTGCATTGAGAGCCACCAGTCACGAGGAAGGTCCCGTGCCGGCCCCCTCGGGTGCTGGAGCCGCTCACCAGAGGCAGGGAGGCCACCCTTACTCCCGCGCGGCCTCGCAGAGCCGGGTCTGCGGCGCGCTCCACCCGCTGGCTGTGCGGACGCAGCCGGGGCGCTGGGAGCGGGAGACCCCAATGCTCTCGCATGTGGACCTCGGGCTGTGGCTGAGCCGGGCCCCCCACGCGGCCCGGGGCCCCCAGCGCTTACCGCTAGGCAGAGATGTCCAACCCTGCCACCCCCTCCGTAACACCGGAATGCCAGGCCTCTGCCCCTCCCCCTTCCCGGGAAGTGCTGCTTTCCCCCGACTCAGATCAGCCCAGGACAGGGACAGAGCACCGGGACGGGGCTCTGAGCCCAGCAGCTGCCGTGACACGTGCCTGGCCTGCTGGGGCCCCGCGAGGCTGGAGGAGGAGGGGGTCCTTCGGACTCTGCTGGGGAGGCCGGTGGAGGACGCGCATTTGTCTGGGTGACGTGTGGGGACCCTCCTGCTCGCCTGTAATTAGGTACAAGACCGAACCTCCAGCAGCAGAAACGGGGGCCCCCAGACAGGAAGCGTCTCACACCTCGCTGATGTCAAGTTGCTAGACTCAGGGCATGACGCCGGCCCCAGCAGCCAGGGGCCCTGGGTTGTGACGCTACGTCTGGTCTGTCCCCAGATAGCTTCTCGTCGCAGCAGAGCTCCGTGACGGGTCTAGGACACCGAAACCTCGCGGGCTTGGGCTCCACTTACTCTTACCTGGACCCTTTTGTGCAGGAACTGCACCCAAATTGAGTCTTTGTCTTTCTAGAAGGAAAGGCTTCGTCCGAGGCAGTCAGCGCGTGAGCAGGTTCACGGGGGAGGGCTCAGAACCACCCAGGGAGCGGCTGATTTTCAGCACCTCTGAGCCAGTCCGAGCCAAGNAGGGGACCGCAGCGGGGCTGCTGGCCTGCGAGCCAGAGTTACTGAGATCCGGGTCAAGGGGGGGCCTTGAAACTGTGCTTCTCTTCTCCCCCAGGGATCTGGTACAACATTCTCCGAGGTGTCGGGAAGCTGGCCGTCATCATCAATGTAAGTGACATGGGGACATCGGCTGAGGGGAGGCCCCGGCTGAGCTGAGACGTGACGGGGCGCCCTTTCCCGAGAAGCTGGGAGGCGGGGGTCTCTGCTCCCACGTCTGTGCAGCCCCAGCCTGGTGGAAGCATCTGTTCAGACACCTGTCGTCCCTGGGTCGTGTTGAGGGGTTTGGGTGAGCCATGGATGGGAGCCCCAAATTCTTCTCCACCCGTTTCTGTGACCTTGAGCAAAATTCTCCACCACGTCCACCCTTGCCCCTGAGCCCACTCTCTCCCCCAGAGTCCTGAGAATGCCCGAGAGAGACAGAGAGGGAAGACAGAAACAGAGTAGTCACTAGCAGTCATTCTGTTCTTNTGCATCTCATGCACACCACCCTGCCCCATGGGGTGGCCCTTCCCGCCTCTCCTACCCCTGAGCCCGCAGCTCAGGAGGGTGGTGGCCCCTCTGTATGTGAACCAGCCCTCAGTCTCCCCTGCAGCCTCCCGTCCAGGTCCCCGTGGCTGAGCTGCCTGCTGGGCACATGCTTCAGAGCGCAAGGCTGGGCCCCAGGCATGCAGAGCCCAGTCAGCCTCGCAGGTCCAGCGCCCCGTGACCCTCAGCCCTCCCCCTGCAGGCTGTGTGCACCCCGGCGGCTGCTCTCGTGCTGGGTCAGGGTCAGGACCTGGGGACTCGGCTCCCACAGCACAGGAGGTGAAGCTCAGTCCCGGAGGAGGGACCCTCAGAGCCCTCCGTGCAACACCGCTTGCCCTGCTGGTGGCGGCCCCCTGCCCAGTCGAGGCCTTGAGACCCCTCATTAAAGGGCCACGGCGGGCAGAGCGTGTACGCTGGACAGCGACGGCCCCTCATCCGAACCTGGGCGGCCGAGCGCAGGGCTGGAGGGGGCAGGGCAGAGCTGGAACGGGGTGCAGCCCGTCTGGAGCACCGGGGTGCTGCGAGCGGCTGGAAACCTCCAGGGGACAACAACAGGAGGAATGGTGGCTGACGTTTATTGAGCATCTAGAATGTTCCAGGCCCTTCCAAACTCTTTGCACACATACACCCACTAACACACACAGCCTTCAGGGAGGGGGCTGTCATCGCCCAGCTGACACGTGAGGCAACAGGCACAGAGAGGTTAGGTGACTCGCCCAGCACCACACGGCTCGAAAGAGGCAGGGCTGGACCTCGCCCGCGGCCGTCAGGCTCTGGGTCCCTGCCCTGGTACTGACACCACACGGGCGCCCCCAGAGACGGCTCTGAGGTTCGCGACAGTTTACAAAGATCTTTCCGCTCCCACGTTCCCTTTCAAGTAAGCCAGGAAGGCGAGCCGTGCGGAGCACAGAGAGGTTAGGTGACGTGCCCCAGGCCACACAGCCAGTGAGAGGCAGCATTAGTCCCCATGCCTTCCTGCTCAGGGGTGTCCTGTTCCTGCCCTCAGGGCCTCCCCCTTAGGCGGCCAGGGGGGCCTCCAGGAGTACCTGGACCTTTCGTTTCTTCACACAACAGTCTGGTCACGTGGCCAACTCGCAGGCAGTGTCACGTGGCCAGGCTCCACTCGGGGCGTGCCCCCTCCCCCCGAGCCGGGGGTCCGCACTCACCCCGCTGTCCCCTGGCCCAGGCGTTCGTGATCTCCTTCACGTCCGACTTCATCCCTCGCCTGGTGTACCTGTACATGTACAGCCAGGACGGGACGATGCACGGCTTCGTGAACCACACCCTGTCCTCCTTCAACGTCAGTGATTTCCAGAACGGCACGGCGCCCAGCGACCCCCTGGACCTGGGCTACGAGGTGCAGATCTGCAGGTACGGCTCTCGGCGTCCGTCTTTGAAACGACCCATTCGGGGTGTTTCCGGGAAGAAAACCGCAGGCCAAGTGAGAACTCTCAGGAGCAAGACCCAGAGAAGCCGGTGGTGCTGCATGCAGACACACGAGGGAGGCGCCGAGAGGTGGTTTAGGAGTCCCTTTGGCTTTTAGGGGTTTTCATGTTTGTTTGTTCTGAGAGAGAGAGAACGTGAGCAGGGGAAGGGCAACGAGAGAGGGAGAGAGAGAATCCCAGGCGGGCTCCACACTGTCAGTGCAGGGCCGGGTACGGAGCTCGAACTCGTGAGCCGCGAGATCACGACCCGAGTTGAAATCGAGCAGATGCTTAACTGACTGAGCCACCCAGGTGCCCGCTCGGAGTTCCTTTATCTAAGGCCGTAACAGCCGCAGGCGTGGCTGGATCCAGGGGTTGCCGTGGATGGAGCAGGCCCCCCGTGGCACTGCCTCCCAGCTTTGCATTGCTCCGCGGTGGCACCGTGTTCCGGCGGGCAGTGAAGACGCCGCCTCCGCTCCGCCGTCCCACAGGCAGAACGTCTTTCTCAAGTCAGGGCTGAATCTCACTGGCCTGCCCAGCGCTAAGGGAAGCCCTGTTGCCTGCGGGTAGAGGCCAGACCCGGGTCACGGGCCAGGGTGTGGGGTCCTGGTGGGAGAACTGAGACGCCCTAAGGAAAACTGGGCGCTCTGACTCGCAGAAGAGGTAATGGATGAGACAGCCAGACACCTGAGGACCCGAGTCCACACCTGGGCGTGCGGGGAGCACCACAGGGAGGGGGAGGCGGGCCGGGCGTGGGAGGCCGAGCTGAGACCCGGCCACTCCCTGTGCGTCTCCCACATGCACCAGCCTCGGGGTCTGGGGACTCGGGAGTGGGTGGCATGGTCCCTGCTATCCAAGGACCTTGGTGCCGACCAGTGTGAAGGGGAGACGGTAGCCAGAAGCCCAGGNNNAGGGGGCGGGGCCACGCGGAGAAAGCCGGGAGGTGCGAACCCGGCTGAGCTGCTCTAACCCGGCTGATTCAGAGCACGGAAGACCTCAGGGGCCACCATGCCAGTCACGGAGCCCGTGCGGTAGAGCTCGCTAGTTCCGTGACCCCTGCTCCTGGGTCTCCGTCATCCTGACCCATTAAAGGGGAGTCGGAGGGGGGGGTGGCACTGCTGGGCTCTGGGTACCGACGGCAACAGGAAGTAGCTTGCGGCAAAACCACAGGCCCAAGAGCTGGAAAACCAGCAGCGGCGGGGCCTTTGGGGAAGGGGACCAGGCCTGCCCAGCCTCGGGGTCCCAGCGGCGCTGCAGCAGACAGCGGGCACTCGGGCCGGCCCCGCGTGGGGACAGCACGGTCTCGCGGTGTTGTGTCAGCGCAGGCACGGCGAGTGAGAGCCAGGTGCGCCAGGTAGAGAAGGCGCCACACGGCCAGGCCCGCGACACAGCCCGTGCCCAGAAGCCCACCCACCCACACGCTCCTGGGGCACAGAAACCCCAGGAAAGGCCCGGAATTACGTGCCACCAGCTTCAGGGAGGTCACCTGGGGAGGGGCCGGCGTGGGGGCTGGGAGTGCCGGGCAGGGGGCTCCCGACGCCCTCCCCCACCCTTAAGTAGGCGCAGGTCCTGGCTGGTGCTGACAGGCAGACCCCCCTCGCCCCCCGGTTCCTCTCCTCCGCCGGCGCCTCGTCCCTGTTGTCCGAACGCTTCGCGCCGAGCACACAGGAGGGTCCGTTTTAGGGAAAGAATAATCAGGAACAAACAGGGCAGGGAGATGTGTTCGTGTGATTAGGAATTTCCCCTGAAAGGTCGGTGTTGCTGTTTACAAGGTTAGCCTCGCTTTCCAGAACCGGATGCTGGGTCCCAGACGCTGGCTAAGGAGGCGGCCCAGCGTCAGCGCAGGGGCCTGNGCCCAGCCAGGCCCTCCCCCCATCCTGGCCACGACCCTGCTCCGCGGGCCTGGGAGCTCCGGGCCTCCACCAGCCGCACCCCTGCCCGCGGCTCTCACGGAGCTGGCGGCAGGAGGTGGGTGTGCAGAGACGCAGAGCAGCCCGAGAGCCGGCGTGGCTGCCGGCCACCATTCGCTCCTGCCCTGAGACCCGCACCGTCTCACCTGGTCCCCACAGCCACCCCTAGAGCGGGCGCTGTCGTCCTCTTGGTGGGGGCTGCAGGCACACTGGCAAGGGGCAAGTAGGGACATCTCACCCGGGCAGGTCTGTAAGGGGCTTTGAGGGATGCCTAGGAGTTTGCCAGGTGCCCCAACCATTCTCGCTAGCACCCCGATGCCGCCGGCCCAGTGCACAGAAAGAAAAGGGAGGAGCGAGTGTGTGTGGCTCTGACGCTGGGAGAACGGGCCACCTGTCCCCACCAGAGAGCAGGCTGAGCGAGTCCTGTGTCGCTCCCGTGCAGCTGCTGCCCAAGTGCGTGTTCCCAGCCCGATCCCATCTCCGGGTTTGGCGGCTCAGTGCTGAGTGGCTCCTCAGAGACTCCCATCCCGGGAATAAAGCTCCGTGGGTGAGGAGCCCTGACCGTAGTGCGGTCCTGAATGCCCACCCCTGAAACGGGGCTGGGACGCAGGAGCTGCTCAGTAAGTGCTTCTAGCATGAGTGAGACGACGGCAGAGAGGCCCAGAGAGGCCAAGCCATCGCTCAGGAACACACAGCAGGGACGTCACTGGTTCTGGGTGCAGGTTAGGGCTGTGCCCGCAGAGCTAGCTGCCTCCTCTTCGGGCCCTCCAGAAGGTCCCAGCAGGGGCACCAGCAGCCCTGCCCCCTAGACTNCTGTCCGCACCAAGTGCACATTTGACCTCAGACCCGGCTGCTTTCAGAGAACGTGTGTTGGTTGGTTTTCTGGCAGGCTTCTCGGTAGAGAGGGGAGCCTGGAGAGGTGGTCTTCAAACCTGGGTTTCACGGAACCCAGTGGGGGTTTGGCAGACAGTGGACACTGGGCTGAAGTTGGGGGGGGTGCCTGCTGTGTGCGACCCACTAGGGTCTCCGGTGAGATCTCTTTGGGGAAGAAGGTTTCCGCTGCCTTTAAAAGTCTGGAACCCCATGGGGCGCCTGGGGGGCTCAGTCAGTTGAGCATCTGACGCACTCAGGTCATGATCTCACAGTTTGTGGGTTCGAGCCCCGCGTCGGGCTCTGTGCTGACAGCTCAGAGCCTGGAGCTGCTTCGGATTCTGTGTCTCCCTCTCTCTCTGCTCCTCCCACCCCTTTCTCAAAAATAAACATTAAAAAAAAATTTGTTTTAAGTTTGGAACCCCTGGACCGGCTGGTCCAGATCTGACTTCTCTGAGCTCATGGACAGGCCTGTGGGGCCTCTTCGTGGTGTCTGAGTTTTCCATGAAGCCCCTGGGACCCTGCCCGGCCCTCGGGGTCCAGGCCACAGCCTCCAACACGGAGAATGACTCCCCCGAGTGTGAGCGGGGGTCTGGGGCCTCTCCGGCAGGGAGGGCCGCGCACCCGGCGGGGGTCGGGGTCTGGTGGAGGCTTCCTGAGGCCGCAGGGCGCCGGCCGCAATCCCAGTTTCTGCATGAAGACCCGACCCTGATGCCCGGCCACCCCCGCAGGTACAAGGACTACCGGGAGCCCCCGTGGTCGGAGCACAAGTACGACATCTCCAAGGACTTCTGGGCCGTGCTGGCAGCCCGGCTGGCCTTCGTCATCGTCTTCCAGGTGCGGGGGGCCCCCTTTCCAGAAGGTTTGAGAACTGGGCACTGAGGAGGCGCCAGAAGGCAGGAGGTGGCTGGCGACGGGGGCCTTCGGAGCCCTGGAGAACTTACTCCGGGGCCCCCAAAGAAGGGGCCTGGTGACCCCAGGACCCCTCAGGGACAGGTCCCAGGCAGGCAGAGGGAGGGCCTGGGCCAGCATTGACAGTGGGGTTTGGAGCCCTTCGGGGAGGGCAGGCTGAGTTCCATGTAAGGGCCCTTTAATGAAGGAGACCGTCTCTCCTCTGAGTCTCTCGCGGTCTGTGTACCAGGAGGCATTTCCAGAGGACATGCACGAGGGCCTGGGTTCCCCGCTGACTCTGGACCCCAGAGAAGAGCCAGGGGGCCCAGCCTCACCTGACCTCTGGGGAGGGGACAGGCTGACTCTGAGGCCAAAGTGATTCCCAGCGGACAGGACCCCAGACTGGGGACCAGGCTGGTACTTACAGCCGCTAAGGTCTCAGAGATGGAGCATCGTTAGCCACGTGGGCCCAGGTCCTCTTCATGTGTGTCCCACTAGCATCTGGAATCCCAAGAACTGGGCTCAAGCCCCCCGCTCTGCCTTTTCTGCACCACATGGCCCTGGGCAGGACTTCCTCCCACGTGCCCCTCCCCCTGCCCGAGGCGCTGCTGCCTCACCTGGCAGCTTTCCAGCACACTCTGCAGCAGACAAGTGTCTGGGGCTCAGTCTGCCAGAAGCAGAGCCTGAGACAAGGGTTCTGTGCAATTGGGTTACTGGAGGCAGCCTCCCAGGGTGAGCCCCAGCCAGGAAAGGCGAGCGGGGCAGGGGCACCCACATGGCCCACAAGGTGTCTGACTCAGCCAGACGCGCTGACAAAGGGCCACTGGACAGAAGTTTTAAAAACAGATTTTGGTGTTTCCGTAAAAGCCGTGACCCACCAGACGCTTTCCCCGGGGAGGGCGTGGACTTCTGAGGTCGCCCTGGAGGCCCTGCAGGGTGAGGAAGTGGCTGTGGGCCCAGCAGAGACCACGTTCCGGCTGCTTCTGTGCTATTTCTGTTTTACGTGCCGCCCCCCGCCCCCCCACCAAAGCCCGGCGCATGTTATATGTGGCGATGCCTGACCAATCAAACCACTTAAGCTCCCCGGCCCCGGGATTCCCAATTGCTCAGAAACTGGCTGTTTGCTGAGCTCAGATCCTTCATAGGCGTCTGCCACCATTTCCGGACGGCCCACCGGCCGGTTTCCTGCCGTGTTTATACCTTGCGGGAAACAGGCCCGGGGAGCCCGAAGTATGTGCCTGAGGTCATGGGCTGGGCGTGACGGGGCGGGTGCAGGTGGGGATGGCGGCCCCCCTCCTACCCCCCGCACACCGACTGTCCTTGCAGAACCTGGTCATGTTCATGAGCGACTTTGTGGACTGGGTTATCCCGGACATCCCGAAGGACACCAGCCAGCAGGTGCACAAGGAGAAGGTCCTCATGGTGGAGCTGTTCATGAGGGAGGAGCAAGGCAAGCAGCAGCTGCTGGACACGTGGATGGAGAAGGACCGGAAGAAGCAGGAGCCCCCCACCAGCCACGGCCCCAGAGCCGGCCCGGGCAGCCCCGAGTTCCCCGCGGGTGCCCCGTAGCGCCCGGAAGACCACCATCTTCCTGTCTTTCTTCTGTTGTTTTTTCTCCTCATTTTTGCACAAAACCATTACGCAGGGAATGTTTTTATCTGTAGTATTCAAGGATGATCAAAGCAGTCGCTGGGGACAGGGCGGTAGCACGCGGGAGTGCGGGCGCTTCGCAGAAACACTTCTCGGGGACCGAGACCTGCTTGGCGGCGGAACGCGAGCAGAGGCCTCCAGAGAGCTCTTTCCCAAGCCGCCTGATGCCTTTAGAGAGAGATGCGAAAAGACGTCCCAGAGCGTCGGGCAGGCGCCGTGCGGTACTGGAGGCAGAGTGGAAAACTGAGGCTGACGCCAGTCTCAGAAGGCGTCCCTGCCTCTGGGTCGGAAAAGTCAGACGGCTTTTCGTCTTCTGTTTTCGGTCCAGACACCAAGTCGCTCTGGCCAGAACGAGGTGCCTGCGAGCTTAGCACCTAACAGGGCTCCGGTGCCCCGGGAAGCAGGTGACCCACACCTCCGGGGGCACGCCCCCCATCAGCCGCGCACCTGCTCCGGCCCTGTGAGCGGCCTCAGAATGGTCTGTCCTCTGGGTGGGACAGAAAACAAAGGAAAGAAAACCGGGTTGGCAAGAACAGAGCAGAGAGAGACGACCTTGAGGGCCTTCCTAAAGGCGGCTTCGGGTTTCAAGGAGTCTTAAGGCATCAGAAAAACATTTGCAGATTTAGGATATTTATTAGGTTTTTAATAAATCAATTCTCTGGTGGACGTGAGGGTTTTTTCCTGTAGCTCAGAGGTGGAAGGAGTTTGTTTCATTAGTTAACCAAATACCATTGAGAAGAATTTCAAATACTGTTACTACCAAAGATTTTTATTAATAAAGGCTTCTATTTTGGTAACACTTCTCTATATTTTTACTTACAGGAATGTTACTGTCAGACACTTATCGCTTTAATGCTTGTTAAAATCCTAGATGCCATGAGTGCTCTAAATTTGCAGCCATTATCCTAACCGATTACCTGAAGTTTCTCGAGCACCAAGAGAAACAGAGGGGATGTCTCAGCAAAGAAAGGGAAGAGAATGTAACTGTGTTTGTCCTAACGTGGTTGGTACAGTGTCTTTCCCTCAAGTCGCCAACTGACCGAAGTCCGCAGGTGCCGTAGATTTCCGTTACTTGCTAAACCTTGCAGTCTGATGCTTGTTTTCTCTTGTACAGTGAGCCTGAAATGGGGTTTTTGTATATAAACATTGTATTAAAAATTAGGTGATTACCCAAAATCCTTTCATGGAAACCTTTTTTTTTTTTTACAAAGAGCATGTACGCAAATCCGCAGAGGACCGTGGCCAAACGTTCATTCGACTAAATAAATTTGGACACACAACCACATCCTTCCGGTGAGCGCTGTCCGTGCGGCGCCCACCCAGGGCCCCCGGGTCGAGCCGCAAACTTGGGAGGGATGTGGATTCACAGGCATCTGGTCCCTCCGGTGCTGGACACGGGGCTCGTTCTAGACGTTCCTGGGACCTCCTCGCTCGGTAAGAGTGTGTGTGCATGTGTGTGGTTTTGTATGTACTTGCGTCTGCCTGTGCCACACGTACACACATGTTGATGTGCGGGTGGGCTGTGTGCACACGTGTGCTGGCGCGGGCACGCGGGTCCCTGGTTCATGCTGGGAGGGAGTTGGGGGTCACACCTTCCCAACACCCTCTTCCATGATCCTCAAGGTACCCCCTGGTCCCTCCAACCCAACACGGTAGCTCTGAGGATTCCAGGGACCTAAAACGTCCCCCGCCCTCCTGGGGACCCACCTAGAATTGCCGGTGTTTTCCTTGGGGCCCATGGGGACACGTTTTAAAACTACCACCTAGAAACACAACCACTTCCTGAAAGGTATTTTTCGAACCCAACGCCGGCAAAGCCTCACCGTCCTGATGGCTGGGGGACCTTCCTTCCACCTCCGCAGGCCTGGGGACCAGGGAGGGCTTCGGGCGCCCCCTAGTGCCCGCATTCTGCATCCCCGAGAAAACAGCAAAGCCCAAGCTCACAGGGCCCTGAACGTCCTTCTAAAGATTTGGAACCACTTCCTTAGTCCAGACGTGAAGGCAGCGCGCAGGGTCAGCATCGCAGGGACCTCCAGGAAGCCCGTGACGGCCCCTGGTGGGATCTCGAGCCCCACTTGTCAAATGAAGAAACAAACGGCCTCCGAGTGGGGAGGTGACTTGCTCCAGGCCACGGGGCTCCTAGCAGCTCAGCCGAGATGAGCACCCAGACCTTGTAGACGTTCGTCCATGCAGCGTCCAGGCTGCATGGACAGAGCAGACCCATCCTCGCCTCAGGCTGTGACTTCCGGCAGAAGGTGTGAGGTGCTTACCCAGGAGACAGACCCCCGAGCCAGACAGTTTCAGCAGAAGAAAGAGGCGCTGATGAAGTAGCACAGGGTGTGACAAGGTTGGTCAGGGAGGCCCCTGGAGGCCTGAGCAACAAGGAGCCAGCAGGCCGTTCAGGCAGCAGAATGGCAGTGCAAAGGCCCCGAGGCAGCGGCATGCAGACAGCTGGCTGGAGGGGAGGGGCGGGGGAGGGCAAGAGACAGGGTACGAGAGGTAGCCAGAGCCGACTGTCACAGGGCTCCCAGGAGACCTGAGGACCTGGGGCTTGGTGGCAGACGTCACAGCAGGGGCTGGGTGGTGTTAACCAGCCCAGAGGTGGGATCCGATTCACATTTTGAGGTCACTGCATTTGTCAGGGGAAAACTGCAGTGGGATGGGAAGCCAGGGAGCGGTGCTGCTGAGATTCAGGAGGGCGCTGGTGGGGTTTGGATGCGGATGGAAGAGGTGGGGGAGAAAATCCAAGAGATGATGCCACAAAGACCCGTCTGGCCACAGAAGGACCCCAGCCGCGGGGTCACTGTCACCTCGGACAGGAACAGATGGGGCCCAGAGAGGGTCAGGGCTCCACTGCAGTCACACAGCAAACCAGCAACACAGCCATGCTGGGAACCCAGGCCCTGTGGCCCCCAACGCTGAGTGCCGTCTGCTACGGGTCCTGGAGGGGTGTCCTGCCCGCCCCCAGGAGGGCAGTGATGGGTCAGGGCCGCGCAGGCCTGAGGTTGGGGCGGGGCGGGCACTCATGCTGGCATCTGCCTTGGGGATTGTGCCTCCCTCGCCAGGGGGAGGCCACCGTGAGCTGCAGCCAGCCCGGGAGGCCGCCGTGAGCCGCCGTGAGCCCAGGACATCTGTTTGGCAAGTTCACCACTTGCTTATTTTTTAGTTGACTTAACATGTAAAGACCAAGTAAATCTACATAAAAGCCCAGATCCGCACGTTCTCCCGAAAGCTCCCAAGCCGTCTGACAACACAGCCCCGTTCTGCAGTCTGTCATCTTCTCCCACGTGACCGGGGCCGTGGCGGCTGTTGTGATTCAGACGGTGCGTGCACCCTGCAGTCTCCCACAGCCCCCTCCCTCCCGCCCTCCCCCGTGTGCCTGCCCGCTGGCGAGGGGGCAGCTGGGACGCGGGTCCTGAGGGTCGCCGGGGCCAGGCCCCAGTCCTGGGATCCCCGACCAGCCGTGAGATTCCCTGGCACAGAGCGTGGCCAGGTGCGTGCCTGGCACAGGGGTGTCCCCACCCCAAGGCCGGATTCGGAGCCCCTACTCAGGGGCACCCACGTCCCCACCCCCACACACATTCATGTACAGGTCCCAGGAGTCATTTGTGTGCCCCTTAAAATAAGCCGCCACCACAGATGGTGTGTGCCCCCCACTCAGGCAACACTCATTTACTTGTCCAAGTTTTGTAAGAGCCTCAGCACAGGAAAGTGCTAGCTCTCGCCAGAAAACAGACCAGTAGGGAGGGGCGGGACGGTGCCAGGCACAGAGAGGTGCCAGAAAGTGCTGAATAAATAAATGAGTGAGGGAGGGAGGGATGCAGGGATGGACGGATGGACGGATGGATGGATGAGTGGGTGGATGATGGGTGGTTAAGTGGGTAGATGGACGGATAGATGGATGGACAGATGATGGATGGAGGAAGGATGGACGGATGGATGAGTGGGTGGATGGATGAGTGGGTGGATGACAGATGGTTAAGTGGATGGATGGTGGATGGATGGATGGATGGACAGATGATGGATGAAGGATGGATGGATGGATGAGTGATTGGATTATGGAAGGTTAAGTGGGTGGGTGGATGGACGGATGGATGGATGAGTGGGTGGATGATGGGTGGTTAAGTGGGTAGATGGACGGATAGATGGATGGACAGATGATGGATGGAGGAAGGATGGATGGATGGATGAGTGGATGGATGGATGGACATAGGTAGATGGATAGGTACACGGATGGTTGTTTAGAGGGATGCACATTTGGATGGATAGATGGACGGATGGATGAGGAGTGCACGATGGGTCATTAAATGGAAGGTTGGATGGATGGACGGATGGGTGGATGAGTGGGTGGATAAGGACGCGTGCGTGGATGGGTGGACGCACAGAGGGGACGGTTAGACGGAATGACGGATATCTGGATGCATGGATGGGTGGATGGGGACGGTAAGAGACTGACAACGGGGCTTCTGCCTTTGAGCAGAGTGGACCTTGGAGTCAAGGTATTGGTGGAGGAGGTGAGGGGGGTGTGGTGCCTTCTGGCCCACAGGTCCATCCACGGCAAGTAGCCCACTCACTGCTCACTCACACAGCTCGTGGCCGCAGAGCGTGTGGCACCTGAGACACTGGCCTGGGCCAGCGCGGGGACTTAGCCTCGTTTGCTCAGACGGGCTGCCGTCTGCTGCCCCTGCCAGAAGCCCGCCAGGGATGCACGTCTGCGGAAAAGGCAGCATCTTGTGGATGCTGAGGTCTGATTCTCTCCACTCTGCTAAGTAATTGATCTGCTGCGTTCCATGCTCACCCCCCACTCTCTTCGCCCCCACCCCTAGCCCGAAGTATGACGTACGGAGAACCGTACAGCTTACATGTGTAGTCAGCCACCTTCCGCAGAAAACACACACGCCGGGAGCCAGGATGCTCCCTCCTGCTCACCCGTCTTCACCAGCGGTGAGCGGCCCTGACCCGCGGCCCGGCTTCCAGTCCCGGAGAGGCTTGCCTGGTTCAGCTGTTGGTGGCTGCTGCCCTCTGCTGGCTGCCTGTGGGGGCTGCACTGGGGATGGCAAAATTATTTAAAGTTATTAAATTTTAATAATTTAAAATTATTAAATGATCACCAACATAATGGCTTAACGCAACACAAATGTAATCAATTCCTTGATTTCTTTTTCTGTTGCTTCATTATTGGTGTATCGAGGTGCAACCGATTTCTGTACGTTGATTTTACATCCCGTGACTTTGCTGAATTCATAGATCAGTTCTAGCAGCTTTTTGGTGGAGTCTTTTGGGTTTTCCATGTGGAGTATCATGTCATCTGCAAAAAATGAAAGACTGACTTCTTCGCCAATCTGGATGCCTTTTATTTCATTTTGTTGTCTGACGGCTGATGCGAGGACTTCCAGTTCTCTGTAAAACAGCAGCAGTGAGAGTGGACATCCCTGTCATGTTCCTGATCTCAGGGGGAAAGAAATCAGTCCCATTCACAACTGCACCAAGAACCATAAAATACCTAGAAGTAATCCTAACCAAAGATGTAAAAGATCTGTATGCTGAAAACTATAGAAAACTTACGAAAGAAACTGAAGAAGACACAAAGAAATAGAAAAATATTCCATGCTTATGGATTGGAAGAACAAATACTGTTCAAATGTCAATACCACCCAAAGCCATCTACACATGCAGTGCAATCCCAATCAGAATTGCGCCAGCATTCTTCTCAAAGCTAGAACAAACAATCCTAAAATTTGTATGGAACCACAAAAGACCCCAAGTAGCCAAAGTAATGTTGAAAAAGAAAACCAAAACGGGAGGCATCGCTATCCCAGACTTTAGCCTCTACTACAAAGCTGTCATCATCAAGACAGTATGGTATTGGCACAAAAACAGACACACAGACCAAAGGAATGGAATAGAGAACCCGGAATTGGACCCACAAACGTATGGCAAACTAATCTCTGACAAAGCAGGAAAGAGTATCCAAGAGAAAAAAAAGACAGTCTCTTTAGCAAATGGTGCTGGGAGAACTGGACAGCGACATGCAGAAGAATGAAACTAGACGCTTTCTTATACCATCCACAAAAATAAGTTCAAAATGGATGAAAGACCTAAATGTGAGACAGGAAACCACCAAAACCCTAGAGGAGAAAGCAGGCAACAACCTCTTTGACCTCAGCCACAGCAACTTCTTACTTGACGTGTCTCTGAAGGCAAGGGAAACTAAAGCAAACATGAACTATTGGGACGTCATCAAGATAAAAAGCTTCTGCACAGCAAATGAAACAACCAACAAAAGTAAAAGGCAACCGACAGAATAGGAGAAGACATTTGCAAATGACGTGTCTGATAAAGGGTTGGTATCCAAAATCTGTAAAGAACTTATCAAACTCCACACTCAAAAAACAAACAATCCAGTGAAGAAATGGGCAGAAGCCATGAACAGACACTTTTCCAAAGAAGACATCCAGATGGCCAACCGACACTTGAAAAGATGCTCAACATCACTCATCATCAGGGAGCTGCAAATCAAAACTACACCGAGATACGACCTCACAGGGGTCAGAGTGGCTAAAATTAACAACCTAGGAAACAACAGATGCTGGCGAGGATGCGGAGAAACGGGCACCCTCTCGCACTGCTGGTGGGAATGCAAATTGGTGCAGCTGCTCTGGACAACAGTGTGGAGGTTCCTCAAAAAAAATAAAAATAGAATTACCCTACGACCCAGCAATAGCACTAGTAGGAATTTACCTGAGGGATCCAGGAGTGCTGATTCATAGGGGCACGTGTACCCCAACGTTTACAGCAGCACTTTCAACAATAGCCAAATTATGGAAAGAGCCCACGTGTCCATCAAGTGATCGATGGATAAAGAAGATGTGGTTTACATATACAATGGAGCACTACTAGGCAATGAGAAAGAATGAAATCTGGCCGTTTGCAGCAATGTGGATGGAACTGGAGGGTATTATGCTGAATGAAATAAGTCAAAGACAGATATCATATGCTTTCACTCATATGTGGAATTTGAAAAACTTAACAGGAGACCATAGGAGAAGGGAAGGGGAGAAAATAGTTTTAAACAGAAAGGAAGGGAGGCAAATCATAAGAGACTCTTAAATACAGAGAACAAACCGAGGGTGGACGGGAGGGTGGAGGGAGGGGAAAATGGGTGATGGGCACGGAGGGGGGGCACTTGTTAGGATGAGCACTGGGTGTTGTATGGAAGCTATGAATCATGGGAACCTACCCCCGAAGCCAAGAGCACGCTGCACACACTGTATGTTCGCCAACTTGACAATAAATTATATTTTTAAAAAAACACCACCACAAATGTATTATCTTATAGTTCCATGGGTGAAACGTCTGACACAGCCTCACTGGGCTAAAATCAGGGTGTCCTCAGGGCTCGACCCCTTCCACCATCTTCAAGGACTAGGTCCCCAGGAAAATCCAGAGTTACGTCCCCATCTCGAAACCTGAATCTTTATCACACCTTCTGCCACATATTCTGTGGCTGCCATGCACACTAACGTATTCACGGGTCTGGGAATTAGAATGTGGACATTGTAGGGGCCATTCTTTAGCCACCACATTCCCCCTTCCTGTCAGGAAGGGATTTTTTTCTTTGGGAAAGACTAACTTTCCCCCCAAGCAAAGACAGCATCCCGGGATGTTTGAGGAAAGGCTTCCACATAACTGAGAGAGACCAAAACAAACAGAAGAAAGGTACCCAGGGGAAACCAAAATAATACAAGGAGAAGAGAAAGGAAATTTTTCTGCTCAGCGTCCTCCCCAAGACAAGTTTGCATCTATGAAACCAGCAAACACGCTCTGTCTTTTTTTTAAAAAAAAAGACACAATGCTAAGTGAGACAAATACATAAAGTGGACTTGGTCAAAATTTAAAACTTTCACGTATCAAAGAACACAATCCAGGGGCACCTGGGGGGCTCAGTCGGTGGAGTGTCCGACTTCGGCTCAGCTCATGATCTCACAGCTCGTGAGTTCAAGCCCCACATCGGGCTCTGTGCTGACAGCTCAGAGCCTGGAGCTGCTTCGGATTCTGTCTCCCTCTCTCTCTGCCCCTCCCCCACTCACGCTCTGTCTCTGTCTCCTTCAAAAATAAACATTTTTTAAAAAAAGAACACAATCCACAAAGCACCCACTTAAAAATGGGAGAAAACATTTGCAAATTGTATTTTTTTTCATTTTCTCATTTTTTAAGTTATTTATTTTGAGAGAGAGAAAGAGCACAAGTTGGGCGGGGGGCGGGGGGGGGAGAAGAGGAAAGACAGAATCCCACGCAGCTCTGCACCACCAGCATAGAGCCCAATGCAAGGCTCAGATTCACAAGCCATGAGATCATGGCCAGAGCTGAGATCAAGAGTTGAACACTCAACCAACTGCGTGGCCCAGGTGCTCTGCAAATCGTATTTCTGATAAGGGATTCATTTCCAGAATATATAAAGAATCCCCTTAAACTGAATAACAAAAACACAAGCAACCCAGTGAAAAACGGGCCAAGGACTGGAACAGACATTTCTCAAGAGGAGACAGATGCAGGGCCAGTGGCACACGGAAAGATGCTCAGTGTCACCAGTCATCAGGGAAATGCAAATTAAAACCCCAGGGAGATCCCTCCTCACACCCAGCAGGACGGCTATTATCCCACAACAGCTGTGCAGAGGACGCACCCTGAGGCACTGCTGGTAGGCATGTAAGATGGTGCAGCCACCACGGCAAACAGCGCGGTGGGTTCTTAGGAACTTAAAAACAGAATTACCCTGTGACCCAGCAGATGCACTTCTAGATATAAGCCCAAACGAATTGGAGTCAGGGGCCCAAAAAGCTATCTGTACATCCATGTACACCCGTGGCCTCGCGGGCGTCCCCTGCGATCAGCCGGCGGGGGCAGAGGAGCCCCGGGGCCGGGTTTACACACGGTTCTGCCCCCTGCACGGGCGCCACCCGGCGGGACCGCTGCCCCTGCAGCCCCGCGCTGGGACATCCCTGAAGGACGGGGGAAGGGACACCCCGCTGGGCGCGGGGCCGTGGGCAGCGCACCTGGTCGTGCTCTCTGCTGGGGAGGAGGAGGCCGGACGTGAGGCCACACACTGACTCGCGGGCGGCGGCCGGTCTGCTGGACGGTCAGGGACTCGGAAGGACCACGACTGGGCGACTGACGACAAGGGACCTCGGGGAGGAGGCCCGTGGCAGGCAAAGCGGTCGTGTGTGCGTCCCGTGGGAACGGCCCCCAAGGCGGGAGCTCGGCAGACGGGGGGCAGGGCGGCCCGTTCTGTGGGCGCCCGTCAGCCCCTCCCCCGGCCAGCCCTGCCGCCGCCCACTGGGCCGGGAACAAAGGGGCCCCGCTGGCAGAGACGGAGGTGGTGCGTGGGCTTCCCGCGCCAAGGCCGCCGGCTGTGGCCACCAGTGCGCGTCCTGCCTGCCAGCGGCCGGGACCCACGCGGAGCCCTCCCGCCGCACCGTTCCCGGGGCGATCAGCCGGCCAGCTGCAGGCAGGGGCCTGCGCGGGACAGCCTCCGGCCCGGAGAGGGCAGGGCCGCCCTTCCTGCAACAGACACTCATTCGGGATACAGACCTGCCTTCTGTGTACACGGGACTCCCACCAAACGTCATCGTGGACTTCCAGGACGCCTCCCCCGCCATCGTGGCTTCTGCCACCAGAGCTCTGACCCAGAAACTCGCTCACGGCAAACGGGCCGTGGCCACGGGTCGCGCTCCCGGAACTCACCGGCCTCACCGCGGTCCCCACCAACGGTAGCAGCTGCCGCGACAGGACAGCGGAACGGCCTTCTGACGGCTCCGTGACAGCCCCAGGGAGGCGGCCGTGCCCGCCGGGGCTGGGACAGGGCTCTCCCGAAGGCCGAACGTGCTCCGAGTCAGCGTCCAACACAGGGTGCTGTGTGCCCCCCGGCCAGGACTCACGGGCCCAGGAACCAAGGCCTGGAAAGGGCGGGGGCCCCCTCACTACTACCCCTAGTGACCCACCGGCAACTTGTTTGTGTCCCGTCCCCACGACCTTATGCTCTGCTGCCTGAAGGAAGAGTGGGTGCGGACACAGCGGAGCCTGCAGGGCGCCTCTCAGGAGCACCCCCGCCCGGGATTAAGTCCACCCAGCCCGGGGAGGACCCGAAAACGCCCTCCAGGAAGGAGGTGTGGGGCCGCCGCACAGGCCACGGGTGCTCGCTGGGCGCGGAGGGAAGGCACGCGCGGTGGGCAGCGGAGGAAGGGAGCCCCAACCCCAGCGGGGACCACGGGCCCTACTGGTCTTCACAGAAATGAGGACTGTGGTTGTCGTGAGTGTTTCCTCCTGACTTTTCTATGAGTGTGTGTGTGCGTGCGTGTGTGTGCGCGCGCGCACACACGCGCGCGCACTGGTGAAAGAAATCAAAGAAAATCTAGGGGCGCCTGGGCAGCTCAGCCAGTTGAGCGTCCGACTTTGGCTCAGGTCATGATCTCATGGTTCGTGGGTTCAGGCCCCACGTCGGGCTCTGTGCTGACAGCTCGGAGCCTGGAACCTGCTTCAGATTCTTGTCTCCCTCTCTCTCTGACCCTCCCCTGCTCACGCTGCCTCTCTCTCTCAGAAATAAATAAAACATTTAAAAAAAGAGAGAAAGAAATCCAAGAAAACCTAAATAAATGGAGAGACATACCATGTTCATGGATTGGAAGATTCAATATGGTAAAAGATGCTAATTCTCCCCAAACTGACCTATGGATTTAATGCAATTCCTGTTTAAAAATCCCAGCAAGTTTTCTGGCCAGAGACAAGCTTATTTTTGAACTGATATGGAAAGACACGTCAGAACCTAGAATAAAGGAGAGTAAAGTCAGAGGAATTGCTCTACACAAAATTAAGATTTCCTATATAGTATCAAAAAGGGTGTTCTTGGTGGGGGTAGAATCATAGATCAATGGAGCAGAACAGAGACAACAGAAGGGAAACAAACGTGCTCAGTGGAGTTTTTGGCAAAAGCAATCCAACAGGGACGAGCATAGCTTTCCAACAGGTTACACACCTACAGGCAAAGCACAATAAAGCAGCCTAAACCTCACACTTTGTACAAAAAGCAACCCAAAATGGATCACCGAGTGACACAGAAAACTTTAACACTTTCAGAAAAAAATACATAGGAGAAATCTTTGGGACCCAGAGGTAGGCAAAGGGCTCTTAGCCGTGATACCAAAAGCATAATCCATAAAAGGAAAATTAGATAAAAGTGGAATCTTTTGCTGTATGAAAGACCACGTAAGGAGAGCAAACAGACGAGCTTCAGACCGTGAGGCAGTGGGTCAGGGATGGGTCTAGTTGTGTCAAGGGAGATTGAAATTAACCACCCGTTATGTGAGATTCACTCAGTAACATCTTGTGAGCACCTGTTAGCTCCAGCCAGAGTTCTGGGCGCTTGGAGTCCCTGCCTCGCATTCTGGTGGGAGAGACGGGTAAAAGGTGCAGAGCAAGAAGCCAGCTACGTGGTGAATCAGGAGACCCGGGACGTGTAAGGAACAAAGAAACCCCAGCAAGGCTCGCAGGGAGGGGCGTCGTCTGCCCCTCCTTGGTTCACGTCCTGCCTTGAGGGGCGCCACGGGCTCCTCCACTTCCCCCACACAGCTGGGCACTCTGACCCTCTATGCTGTCTGCTCTCTTCACACAGGTGACCTCATCTCGCACGTGCTGGAAGTCCTATACCAGTCAGGGCTCCCCAGAGAAACAGAACCGGTAAGGTACATAGTACCCTGTACAAGACAAGACTTACTCTAAGAATTGGCTCAAGGGGGGCTCAGGCAGTTGGGTGTCCGAGTCTTCATTTCGGCTCAGGTCATGATCCAAGGGTCATGAGATGGAGCCCGGAGTCAGGCTCCATGCTGAACATGGTGCCTGCCTGAGATGCCCTCTCTCCCTCTCCTTCTGCCTCTCCTCTCCGCACGCTCTCTCTCAAAAAACAAACAAAAAACTTTTTTCTTACCCCCCTACCTACAAAAGCCTTCTTTTTTATACTCATCTCCCCAAACTCCTGTCCACTTGCTACACAGAATGCTGCCTGGCTCACGAATTGTTGCATAAAGCCAATTAGATCTTCCATTTTACTCAGTTGAATTTGGTTTTTAACAGTGGAAAGAATCGAAATGTCCATGATGACTGGACACGTAAATGTGGTCTATCCACACAATGGACTATTGAGCCATTAAAAAGGAATGAAGCACCTGCTGGAACACGGATGAACCTGGAAAACACTTTGTGCAGTGAAAGAAAGCAGGCAGAAAAGGCCACCTAGGGTGTGGTGCCATTCCTATGAAATGTCCAGAATAGTCAAAAGCAAAGAGGCAGAAAATAAAGTAGTGGTTATCAGCGGTTGGGGGGAGGAGGAGGGAAAGGAAGTGGTTACTAATGAATGGGTAGCAGGTTTCTCCTGGGAGTCATGAAAATGTCCTAAAATTAGCCAATGGTGGGGTTTGCACAACCTTATGACTACACTAAAGTGTACTCTTGAAACAGGTGAGTTATATGGGTTGTGAATTGTCTCAATTAAATATATGTTTATTTATTTATGCAAATTTGGAGAGAGAGAGAGAGAGCGCGCGCCAGCGAAGGGCAGAGAGAAAGAGAATCCCAAGCAGGTTCCTCTCCATCAGCGCAGAGCCCCAGGGGGCTCCATCCCACTAAAGCTGAGATCATGATCTGAGTCGAAATCAAGGGTTGGAGGGGCGCCTGGGGGGGCTCAGGTCATGATCTCATGGTTTGTGAGTTCAAGCCCCACATCGGGCTCTGTGCTGACAGCCGGGAGCCTGGAGCTGCTTCGGATTCTGTGTCTCCTTTTCTCTCTGCCCCTTCCCAGCTCGCTCGCTCGCTCGCTCTCTCTCAAAATTAAATAGATATTAAAAAAAAAAAGAAATCAAGGGTTGGATTGTTAACCGACTGAGCCACCCAAGCATCCCCCACCTTTATTTTATTTTGTTAAGGCAACTCGGA
>NW_027530380.1:450712-453829 GCF_008692635.1 Crocuta crocuta | reverse complement strand
GCACCCCCCCACCCCCATCGCCTCACCCCACCGCCTTCCTCCTGCGCTGCAAGCCTGGGCGCTAAGGGCTGCACTGCAGGCGGGCGGGCACTTCTCTCTGCTCCCAGCTGTGTCCCCAGCACCTACTGCCTGGCACACAGTAGGCTTTCAGCAAACACTCAAAACATTAAAAAGCATAAGTGACTATAATTTTAAAAATCAAATATTAACGAAATCAAATGTTAGCGCCCCAATAAACCTCTGCACAGTCTTTTTCCAACGAGGTGCCCAGAGAGCTCCGACTTCACTCTCACGACTGTTGACGACGAGTGCGCTTACTACCGGCGTCCGCGGGGCAACGNGGGTCCCGGAGTTCTCGCGAGATTTGGAAAAGCGGACTCTGGCGCGGACTTCCGGCGGTGGGGCCTGCGGCGCTGGGCGCTGAAGGGGAAAGCCGGGGACCCGGGGACGGGCGGGGACAGCGGGCGCCCCAGGGGCCGCCGAGAGGGCCGCGGGGCGGAGCGGGGCCCGCCGCCATGGACCCGTTCCTGGTGCTGCTGCACTCGGTGTCGGCCGGGCTGTCGAACAGCGAGCTGACCGAGCTCAAGTTCCTGTGCCAGGGCCGGGTGGGCAAGAGGAAGCTGGAGCGCGTGCAGTGCGGCCTCGACCTCTTCACCGTGCTGCTCGAGCAGAACGAGCTGGACCGCGAGCGCACCGGGCTGCTGCGCGAGCTGCTCGCCTCCCTGCGGCGCCAGGACCTGCTGGCGCGCCTGGACCGCTTCGAGGCGGGCGCGGCGGCCGAGGCCTCGGCGGAGGAGCGAGGTGGGCGCGGGGCCTGGGGGGCGGGGAACTGCCCAGTGCGCAGACGGCGGGGCCCAGGCTCCTCAAGGTTAACGTATTCCGTCTGGGTTGCAAACCACGAACTCACGCCCGGATCCTTCCGGCTTACGTGGACATCGCTCCAAAGGGAAGGGTGTTGCTCACCTCTGGGTAGAGAGGAGGGGCGGGGGCGCGGGGACCCTGCGCTGCTGCTTTTGGTTTCGTTCTGCCTCTGGGAATGTCCCGGCTGCTCCCTGGACCGCAGCGCGAGCACGGCGCTGAAAACGGCTCTTAACGCAGGGGCTTCGTGCTTGCGACGCTTGACGTGTTGGCAGTAACCCAGCAGTTAGGGACTGCTGTCTGGGCTCATTCCTGTCGTCCAAGCCCGAGGACTGTGCCTGGGACGTGTTAAGTGACTTGCCTAAGACGCACTGCCCTTACGTACCAGGGACTGAACCGAGGCAGCCTGGGGTGCGCGGGTGGGGTTCTCCCCAGCCGCCTCTCTGACCAGGTCCATTCTGTGTGGCTTCCTTCCCTGTGGTCAGCCACCCCCTCTCTCTTCGCCCTCCCCTGGGGCTCAAAAGGGCTTCCGGGGGAAAAACGAGACCTGGGTAGAGCAGGGCTTCTCAGCCACACCCGGTGTTCTCAGAGCCCCTGGGAGGGGGAGAGGAGGAGTGCTTTGCCGACACCCCTCATGGGCTTGAAGCTGTGGCGTGGCATCAGAAAGGATAGAAATCTAACACCGCAGGCACTACTCCATAAGGACTCGTGCTTGGGGCACCGGGGGGCTCAGTCCGTTGAGCATCTGACTCTTGATTTTGGCTCCGGTCGTGATCTCATGGTTTGTGGGTTCGGGCCCCGCACTGGCGGAGCCTGCTTGGAATTCTCTCTCTCTGCCCCTCCACTGCATGCTCTCTCTTTCAAAATAAATAAATTTTAAAAATTTTTTAAAAGACTCATGCTTATTGGTGCAGATGGAGACAGCACAGCTTTCATACCTGCACATGCACACACACCCCTACACACACTCATTGCTTTGCAAACAGAAGAACTCTGTTTCCAAGGACATTCAGTTGACGAGGAGATTGTTAACATGATACGTTTAAAGAGCAGCCCACACGCCTGGGGGGCTCAGTCGGTTAAGCGTCCAACTTCAGCTCGGGTCATGATCTTGCGGTTTGTGAGTTCGAGCCCCGCACCGGACTCTGTGCTGACAGCTCAGAACCTGGAGCCTGCTTCAGATTCTGTGTCTCCCCCTCTCTCTGTGCCTCCCCTTCTCATGCTCTGTCTCTCAATAATAAATAAAAAAAGGTTAACAAAATTTAAAAAATAAGAAGCAGCCCGCAAGGTACGGACGATAATTTTGTGGATTTACGTGCGTCCGTGTTTGTTTGTATGTCGCAGGAGAGTGCACTAGACGGGAACGGGTGCGGGCAGCTTGAGGAGAGGTGACTGACCCCTTCGCAGAACACAGCAGAGCCTGATGACAGAATGGACCCTGGCCCAAGGCCGTCAGGGTGTTACTGTCTGGCTGTGCTACTGTCTAGCTGTAGGACCTTGGGAAAACCACCCCGCTTCCCTGTGCCTCAGTTTCCTCGTCTCTGCATTGGTTTCAGCACCACGAGTGCCCACCTCCCGGGGCCGGAAGAGGCGGTCCATGGGCTGCCGGCATCACGAAGGCTCGTAGCTAAACACATGCTCTCAGGGCCCTCTGAGCAGCACTTTGTCCTTCCTCTGCTCACCCCCCTTTCCTGAAGCAGCTTCTGGCCTGTAGTGGCCCCTCTTGCTGCTCTCAATAGTGACTTTTCAGCAGATGAGGACAGGGTAGCTGAGAACCAAAGACTGCTGGTTAGTCTGGGCAGCTTCCAGAATAAGAACTGGGCTGTCTTTGTGCCCCTGGGCCGCCATACAACCGACCACGACTTGGGGCCTTGAAGCAGGAGTGCGGAGCGGACTCCCTCCCAGCTCTGGAGCCAGGGGTCAGGAATCGAGGTGCTGTCGGGGCCCAGAGGCTCGAAGACCAGGTCCTTCTCCGCCTTCTGGCGGCTCCAGGCGTTCGTTCTTTGGCTTATGGCCACATGTTTCCAGTGGCTGCCGCCGTGGTCTCGTGGCTCCCTTCCTGTGTGCTTCCCAGGATTCATGTCACTGGCTTTGGGGCCCGGGGTGACCTCCTCCCAACATCCCTAACTTAATCCCATCTGCAAGGAGCCTTTTCTGAGTAGATCACCGTTCACGGTTCTGGGGACTTGATACAACCTGGGGGCCACCATTCAACCCATTGCAGGCTCTCCCTCAGTTTCCCCTGTCCCTGAGCTGTCA
>NW_027530380.1:438777-450644 GCF_008692635.1 Crocuta crocuta | reverse complement strand
TGCCACAGGCCACACCTCCCGAGTGGTGCTTTGGAGTGGGCTCGGCACAGGATTGGAGGCCGCCGTGGGACGCTTCCCTGGCCCCCCCACTGCTGGGCGCCGTCAGCCTGCACTGGAGGGTGTACCCAGCACTTGGGCCACCGCTGAGAGTGGAGGGCTCCCTGTCTTCTAAAGGGCCCCCCGCTGGGCCTCTGCTAAATCGTCTTGTTCTTCCCCAGAGCTGCGCGCGGCGTTTGACATCATATGTGAGCACGTGGGGAAGGACTGGAGAAGGCTGGCCCGCCAGCTGCACGTGTCTGACGCCAAGATCGACGCCATCGAGGAGAAGTACCCCCGCAACCTGACCGAGCAGGTGAGGGAGTCGCTGCGGGTCTGGAAGAACAGCCACAAGGAAGACACGTCCGTGTCCCACCTGGTGAGGGCGCTCAGGGCCTGTCAGCTGAACCTGGTGGCCGACTTCATCGAGGACGAGCAGCAGGCCCGGCGCCTCGACAGCGAGAGCAGTGGAGGCGGCAGCACCAGCACCGTGTCCCTGATGTCACAGGACTCAGATGGGCCCTCCTCGGGGGTCCCCTGGTGACCCAGCGGCTCTTCTCCGGGGGGGACCCGAGGGCATCTGCACAGCCTGAACTTTGGTTCCTCACCAAGGTTGACCAAGTGCCTTCCACTGCCAGTGCCGTGGAGACGTGGCCGTGAGCTGGGACGGGGGACCCCAGCACGGTGGCTCCATCGCAGCTGGCATCCGGCGCGCGCGCGCTCTGTGCCAGGCGGGGCTCTGGGCGCGTACAGATGCTCTCACTCATTCCTCGGGTCGCCCCGGAGAGGGAGAGTCTGTTGTCCCATTAAATGAGGCCCTGTGGGAGGAAGTCTTGGATCCACGTCCAGCACACAGAAGGGACATGAAAATCACTGTCGTCAGCATCCGGGTGGGGAGACAGGGCTGAGGCCAGCGGCCACGGTCAGCAGCCGTGGGAGGGCAGGGTGTGGAGCCAGGGCTGTCGGCTCCAGAGTCCGCATGCGACCAGGGGGTCTTTCTGCTGCTCCCAGAGCTAGCCAGAGGCTTTGAGGCCGGCGGTGTAGACCTGTTACCAGGGCGGGTGGCGTGAGGAAACCTGTGGGCTCGTGGCCTTTTCGTGTGTTAAGGGACGGTAAGGTTTACGAGGATGGCCAGAAGTGACACCGTTAAGTGCTCAGAGGTGATGGGGGCAGAGTCCTTGCTCTACAAATGTTAGTTCTTAGCAGTATTACGACTTCTCTGATGCCACAGCTTGTTATTTTGTATCAAAATCACTGTTCTGATAGCCGACTTAGTAAGGGAGCTGGGTGCTGTAATTTTAAGAAGTGGTCTCTTCCTGCTTTGAAGTCATCCTATTAAAGCCTGTGCCTTGATGGGGAAAAGCTCCACAATACAGAGAATTTTCCATTCCGATCGATGATGATTTCATTTCTCGTGTTCTCGAAAGTCCCGTCGCGGTCAATTTCCACCTCCCTTGCAGCTTCTCTGAGGCTGAACCGCGAATGGGGCAGCCGGACTTCATAACCGCCCCAGGAGCCGCTAACAAGGGGAGTGCTGTCTCTAAGCCGAGTGGCTGCCCCTTGTTCAGGCCCTCCGGCCATGACCTTGAGAAAGCCACACATGATGTCCTTCCGTGCCACCCTGACCTCAGGCCGCTGAGATCTGGGCCCCGTCATCACGCTAAGCTACGGAGCAGCCTTCAGTGGGAACCTCGTGGTGTCGGGCACTGTGCTGGCGGCCGGGGCCGGAGCCGGAGACAAGAGTGAGGTGGGCCCGCTCATAGACCCCCGACACCTGGCCGGGAGCACGGGCGTGAACCAGTTCACAAGTTCGGGCGCTGCCAAGGGGCCGAGCCGGTCTGGGGCCTGCGTGTGCCCACATGCCAGCGCACCCGCCTCTTTGAGCCTGTGTCACAGCCAGTTCTGCGGGTAACGGACCAGTAAATGTCAGCGGCTTGGCTAATGAGTAGCTTTGGGCGGTAGGTTTTCCAGAAGATGTGTCCTTTTTTCTAGAACAGAGGCAGACTTCAGAGGGTCTTCCATTCCCTCAAAGCTGAAGACGTGAGCTGCTGAAATGTGCACGTGCCAGACACCCTGACATCCGCCCTGTGCCCCCTGATGCCTCTCACCCCTGGGAGGAGCCCCCCCTCCACACCAGGGGTGCCGACAGGGGCCTTGACGACCTGTGCCTCCCGCACCGTCTCTCAGGCCTGTGTGTGGGGCGGCACCCGGGTACCCCCCGCACTCCTGTCCCCGTGGCGGGGGAGAAGCACGGGCTCTGGAGCCCGCTCCCCTGACCCCCTCCCCAGGGCCGATCTGGCCTCGAGACTCAGGAACGGTGCTGGGTGAGAAGAGTCTCCGTCCTGCTCCGCGGGGCCGTTTGCTTCCCAGGACCCGACCGGGTGCCGCGGGGGCTGAGCCCAGGGCCTGGTGGGGCGTGAACGGCATGAGACGCTGCCCCCAGGAGATGGTGGCTCAGCGCCAGACCGAGGCACCGGTCCACACGCCAGTGGTCAACGCCAGCGCGGTGCCCCCGCCTCGCCAGGCGGAAGGAGGAGTGTGGGGGGCTCGTAGGGGCGCCGAAAATGGGAAGATACGCGGCCAGCGCTTGAGACCATGGTTTGGGGGATGATATTTAGACTTTGTGTATTTTCCACATTTTCTGTGTTTTTTCGTCTTCCGCCGGACACAGTTAACGGGTGTGCCCGGGGCCGTGAGGCGGGAGAGGCCCCAGAGAGCCGGGAAGCAGGGGGGCTTTGCAGTCGGAGCCGGGTCAGGCCCTGGCTCTGCCCCCTGGCGCCGCCTTTGGAAGGGGCCACTAGGTAAACATCAGGTGCTTTGCCCAAACGCGTGGCCGCCGCCTGCTCCACCGTAAATGTCAGCAGTGACCTTTCACCCGGAGCCCCAGAGGTTTGTCAGTGGGCTTTCTGGTCCTTGTCACCTCCCCGCACTGAGCCCAGCCTGTGGCCCCTGGTCCTGGGGTGTCTTCTCAGCCTCCCATCTGCACATCCCTCCCCGCCCCCCCCCAGAACCACTGCTTCGGGGTGGAAGGGACTCTGGGTCTGTGGTAGCCGCTGTGGGGACTGATCTGACTGCCATCTGATCAGAGCCATGGCCTCTGACAGGGAGCGGCCACGATACTGAGACAGGATTTTCTCGTGGCTGCTTCACAAAAAAACACAATCCACGTTCCGTTCCTTTTAGTTGCGGTTTTTGTTTTGATGAAACGTAAGCTTTCGGTAAAGGTGCGCCAGTCACGTGGCTCACTTGAAAAGTAAGGTTAGAGCCACGTCTTGCGCCTGGTTCTTTCTGTCCCGGGAAAGACGGAAAGGGCCCAAGTGTTGTGCTTCCTGGGAGATTTCAGGCCCGCAGGAGGGAGTGTGGTGAAGTGTTTCCTGGAACAANCCCCCTGCTGCACCCACCAGGCCCCAGGCTGCCAGGGTCAGTGTGTACTTGGTGGTGCTGCTCAACTTTGGGGGCTTTGATGCTTGTCTTGATTATTCCCGGACTTCCTCCTGCATCTGACCCGCTGCATCCAGACTCCACACATCCAGACCTGGCTTCCTGCCCACAGGCCGGGTCCCTGGTGCCACCCAGAGTCAGCTGCCCGGGGGCCACGCCTGCCATGCTAGCGAGAGTGCACGGGTCCCAGGGGTGAGGTCATGGGCATCAGGGGTCAGGCACCACCCTGCCCACCACACACAGACCTGGCACCTGCCCCCGCCTGCGCCTGGTTCTGTGCCCGGCCGCGTGGCCAGAGGGGCNCTTCTCGAGAACCACCCTCCTTCAGCAGCCACACCCCTGAGTGTCCTTAGAAATGGCAGCTCTCCACATCCTCTAGGGTCGTGTCCGTGTTTCCGTGTGAGTCACGTGGCAGGCTCCTCTCCAACACACAACTCTGCTCTGCGTTCGGAACCAGCCGGCGAGCGTGACTCGGAGCAGCGCGTGCTTGCGCGAAGGTGGCCATCACCCTGCGTCTGCCAGCAGGAGGGAAGGCAGGACCCCAGCGGGAGACGTGCCATCAGATCTGCTTCTGTTAAAGAGCCGCCTCGGTTTCTTCAGTCACGGGCGACGTTAAGACACTGGCGAGACTCACACGTGTACCAACCGCATGAACTGTCACCAAGGACCAGATGCCAGTCAGTCCTCAGTGGGGACTCATTGAGCCAAAGCCACACGACCTGGGGGCGAGGCTTCTGTGCTGAGGCCTGAACAGAAAACCATCACGGGCCACTTGAGTCACCCCAGTGCTGGGGCCGCACCAGCCTCGCTGGGTGACAGTCACAGCGAGGAAATGGCAGAGTGTGCACAGCTCCGGCCACGAGAAGCGGAACCTGGTATCTCCTTCCGCTACTACTGGCTCTTGTTGGAAATGAGCCTGCGGGTACTGACCAGGCCTCACAGTATTCCAGATCAGACCGATATTCCCCACACAGATTCCTCATAAGAAAAAGCATATTCCTGCCTCTTCAAAAGAGATTTTAGATGAGAGCTCTGTGGATGATTGTCAAAAGGCCCTACCTACGGGCCTTGCAGATCCAAGACTTAGATAATAAAGGGGGTTAAGAACGCAAGATTCACAATTGAGCCTGGCCCCGAGACAAAGAGCCTAATTTAGAGTTAAGGAACAGTAAGGGCAGAGCTTAATACTTAGACCTTTTCCAGCTGGTGATGTACGGCAGTCCCTTCCCTGAGGCCTACTTTCCGCAAACACCCTCCCTCACACTGGCGGCTGGGATGAGGATAGATGAGAGCAGCTAAAACACAACCCAAAAACAAAGGCCGACACATTTAGGGCCTCCATGGTGTTTACACACTCAGCATCAAGTCAAAAAGGCTTCCACAAACAACTGATTAACCAGCTCAAAAACATCCGTCCTCTGTGAGCCAGACAGAATGCCTCCTAGCCTGTCGATATACAACGTAACCTGTGTCCTAACCTCAGCGTTAACTTAGAACAAATATGTATGTCATCCTGTTTTTCACTAAGAACACCCTGTTATTTCCGTAGTTGTAAGATTTACTCAACCTCACTATGATTGGGGTCGTTTTGCAAGAATACTTCGGAAAAACCTGTTCTTGTACACTTTTCAAGGCATCTTATCACAAAGAGTTTTCCATTGTAAAAATTCCTTCTTCTGATCTCATGTTGTCGTTGGACCTTTAAATAAAGACACCAAACCCAACAGTGCAGAGTTGCCTGCCTGGGGATCAGAAAGATTCTCGGGGCTCTCACTCTCTGTCGCCGACACCGTCCATCCTTCAGGGACCCCTGGACTGGCTGGAGCGGGTCTCCGGCACCCCAGGCTTCAGCTACGAGGCCTCCAACGTCCCAAACCTGCCTGTGAACACTGGGTGGCCGCTTCGTTTCGGCACAATGTGTTCCGTGGGGCAGAGCCACTGGAGATGGTGAAGTTCTGGATGTGGAGGGTGGGGACAGTTGCGCGAGATTATAAGCGTGCGTGGTGGTGCTTAAAAATAGCGAAAAGGGTAAGTTTTATGTACATTTTACCATAAAAAAATCCTACCGCACATGAAATTAACGATGCATTTAATTACGATAATAGTCTAAATCGTATGTGTGTTGCGGGCTCCTCGCTTCCTGATTTGTAATCTTACTGGCATTTCATAGTGTACGAGGGCCAGAAGCGTAAGCTGTTATCTGGCCTTATGTGTGTACGTATTGAGGTAACACGATTATAAACAAAACCTTGCTCATCGCTGGGAGACTGGGTCCCCGCCACTCCTCCCCAGGGGGTTTCTGGTGGAGAAACCGAGCTCCACGGGCCCCCAGGCCTGAGGATCCTGCTCTTCTCTTCCGCTCCGTCATGACGCACAGGAGGACTGCCCAGCCCAGCCCGTCCCCGGGCACCCACCCCCACCCTGCTGTTTTCTCCGCCCGCACCCTGCGCCCCTACTGGGCCTAAGGCCCTGCTCAGACACCCAGGCGGATGGCGGCCTTGCCCGCCTGCCGCCCCGCTCCCCCGGGCACGCAGCAGGGAGGCAGTCAGGCCGTGACACCGTCTGGGGGGTGCGGGCAGGCCAGCGGCCTTCTCTCTGGGCCTGGCTGCCCCTCTGTCCGTCGCTGATGCCAGTGCCCCCAGCCGGCGTGTCCCGTGGTGACCAAGACCCAGGATTTGCCTAGTCCCAGCAAGGTCCATCCGGGGACCCCAAGGAGGTGCCTCCCATGCCCTGCATCACTGCAGGCCACCTCAAGGGTCCCTCCCGCCGGGCAGGGTCGAAGCCACATGCACGAGAGCACACACCTCGTTGCCCTAGGCCGTCTGCTCCATTCAGGCGTCCATCCGTCCGTGCCTGCGTCCGTCTAGTAGATCCTGAGCAAAGGGCTAACTGCTCAGACTCGGGCCGTCCACGCCCCCTTGCAGCTGGGGGAGCCCGCGGTGGAGCCCCACCTCCACCCTCACTTTCTCACCCGAGAAGACCCTCTCCCAGGGCTGCTGCAAGACTCACAGAGACCCGGTGTGGTGTCCGGGGGTGACTGGTAAAGGTCACTAAATGCCTTTATTTTCATTGTTCCTGAGTGACGGCATGGGTTAAAAGGACTTGTTTTTACACGAGGTTGGCTGGGTGAAAACACTGTTGAATCACAGGTTCGATCCTGGATCTTGGAGGCTCCAGTGCTGCCCGGGGAGCCGGCCCCAGCACCTCTCAGCGGCCGAGTCCTGTCGGGGGCTTCACATTAGGACAGCAGGAGTGGGGAGGCCGGTGCCCCACTGATGCCGTCTGTACCCCAGACCACAAACCAAAGACTACAGGAAATAGAAATGTGCATAGATTGATGAGAGTAGGACACTCAGTCACCGGTCACCCTTCAGAGGCCGGCCTGCGGAGCCCACTGCCCGGGGTCGAGTCCCAGCTCTGCCGTGTGGCTTGCTCATAGGGCACAGGGTGAGCACCGAGGGAGGGCGCCCGCAGGCCCCCGTGCTCCGCGCTGTCCCCTGATCACAGTGGCGGCACAGCCAGGGACGAATCTCACACACGCTACATCAGCTCGCTCCGCCTCGGGGCTCCCTGTCTCATGAGCTAACACTTTTTCAAAAAATTCTTTAAGCCAGTTTGGTTGGATATTCTGGTATTTGCAGTGAAGGTGACCACAAGAGAATTTAAACTATGATAAAGATGATGTTTCAAACTAGAAAAAAAAATGAGCTGCAGGGTAGGGCCCGCGGGGAGGGGTCATAGTGCCCTTGCCTCACTCCTTCCGCAGTGAAGTCCTGGCCATGCAAGGTGTGGAGGAGGAAACTGTGAAGCAAGACTGGGCCGGTGACTTCACCATCTGGAACAGAAAGTGGGGGCCCATCAGATAAAAGACTTCAACAGTGCAGGAAAGTATCCAATCGAAAAAAGACAGTCTCTTCAGCAAATGGTGCTGGGAAAATTGGACAGCGACATGCAGAAGAATGAACCTGGACACTTTCTTACATCATCCACAGAACTAAACTCAAAATGGATGAAAGACCTAAATGTGAGACAGGAAACCATCAAAATCCTAGAGGAGAAAGCAGGCAACAACCTGATCGTGGCCACAGCAACTTCTTACTCAACACATCTCCGGAGGCAAGGGAAACAAAAGACAAAATGAACTATGGGGACCTCATCAAGATAAAAAGCTTCCACACAGCAAAGGAAACAATCAACAAAACTAAAAGGCAACCTACAGAATGGAAGAAGATATTTGCAAATGACGTATTGGATAAAGGATCAGTATCCAAAATCTATAAAGAATTTATCCAACTCAGCGCCCAAAAAACAAAGAATCCAGTGAAGAAATGGGCAAAAGACATGAACAGACACTTTTGCAAAGCCATCCAGATGGCCAACAGACACATGAAAAGATGCTCAACGCCACTCATCATCAGGGAAATATAAATCAAAACCACAATGAGATACCACCTCACACCTGTCAGAATGGCTAAAATTCACAACTCAGGAAACAACAGATATTGGCGAGGATGCAGAGAAAGGGGAGCACTTTTGCAGCTGCTGGTGGGAATGCAAACGGGTGCAGCTGCTCTGGAAAACAGTGTGGAGGGTCCTCAAAAAGTTAAAAATAGAACTCCCCTACCACCCAGCAATAGCACTACTAGGAATTTCTCCAAAGGACACAAAAATGTTGATTCAAAGGGACACACGCACCCCAGTGTTTATAGCAGCGCTATCTACAATAGCCAAATTATGGAAAGAGCCCAAATGTCCACGGACTGACAAATGGATAAAGAAGAAGTGGTATATATATACACAATGGAATATCACTCAGCAATCCTAAAGAATGAAATCCTGCCATTTGCAATAACGTGGATGGAACTAGAGTGTATTATGCTAAGCGAAATTAGTCAGAGAAAGACAAATATCGTGATTTCACTCATATGCGGAATTTAAGAAGCAAAATAGATGAGGGACGCCCGAGGGGCTCAGTCGGTTGAGCCCTCCTCCTGATCCCGGCTCTGGTCATGATCTCGAGGCTCTTGAGCTCCAGCCCCTCATCGGGCTCTGGGCTGACGGTGCAGAGCCTGCTTGCGATCCTCTCTCTCCCCCTTTCTCTCGGCCCCTCCTGCTCACTCTCTCTCTCTCTCTCTCTCAAAATGAATAAACTTGAAAATAAAAACAGACGAACATAGGGGAAGGGAAGGAGAAATAAGATAAAAACAGAGAATGAGGCAAACCGTAGGAAACACTTAAATACAGAGAACAAACAGTGTTGATGGAGCGAGGTGGGGGGATGGGCGAGATGGGTGACGGGCACGGGGGAGGCACCCGCTCTGCCGAACGCTGGGTGTCGTACGTCCGAGATGAACCACTGGGCTGTACTGAAACCAATACTACGTATGTTAACTAACTTGAATTTAAATGAAATAAAGACAAAACGAAAGGAAATGAAACAAAGTCCTGGACTTCTCAGGGCAACTACTTAAAGAACTAGAAACGTCTACTTGTCAAAGAAAATACTACAGCCGCCCCGCCCCGCCCCCACCCACGGTGCCACTTCCTCGGATGTAGTGACATTGGTCCCGAAGACGTGATGGTCCTGTCGGCGAGGCCAAACGCTCCGTCCTGATGCCCATGCGCCCGTCCCCTTGCGCCACGTCACCACGTGGGCAGTTACCACCTCGCGCCGTCACCGTGAGAGGAGTGAGCACAGGACAAGGGGCCGCGATCACGTCCCTTCTCCTCCCGCACACTTGTTCGCTCCTACTGTTACTCGTCTCTGGCACGGAGCAGCCGTGGTGCCCGTGTGCAGGAAGCGGCAGGTGTGTGCGGGGGGCGGCACTGTCCACAGGCTCAGGCACCTGGGGGGCGTCCCTCGGGGCGGGGGGGCCGCTGGATAAGCAGGTGTAGAAGGCCGGAGGCCACTTGCCAAGTGCTCGCCGACGAAGGCCCTGACAAGTTCGGGTCGACAGCCTGTCCAGCGCCATTCGCTCCTTCCCTGCTCGACACGTGTTGGCGGAGCAGCAGCTGCGACCCGGCCACTTCCGCGGGGCTTCCGCTCCAGCGGGAGAGACGGGCGCTAATCCCGGAACCCCAGGAACGGGCTGCGGGATCCCGCACGGAGGGGAGGCCCGCCGGCCGGGGAGGCCGCCTCTCCAAGGCGCCAAGGAGGCCTGGCGGTGGGCAGCCGGGAGGAAGGGACGAGGCGGGCCCTTGGAGCAGGGGCTGNATCAGCTTTGCGTCTGCCCAGCACCGCTCTGGCTGCAGGCCGGCCCGGAGGGAGCCGCTCGGGAGCCGGGTCTGGAGGCGGCCAGACTGGGCCGGGTGGGGGGGTGATGGAGGGGTTTCGGGGTAGCGTGCGGTGTGGAGAGGCGAGTGGGAACGGGTTCCGGGCTCTTTGGGGCCTGGCCTGCGTACAGGGCACGAGACGGGGGGGGGCGCCCTGCAGGCTCGCGGGGTGTCGAGAGGCGAGGATGTGCATCGAGGGGCTGGAGCCCACTGGCCAGGGAGCACAGGGCCCAGACCCTGGAAGGAGAGGCCTCCAGGCCTGCACACACGGAGGGGCAGGGGCCCGAGCTGCAGCCTAGGACTGGAACCCTGCACCTGGCTCCGCCCCTCCCCATTCCGCCAAGAACCTTCTGGAAATGTGTTCCAACTGCAGATACCAGGCCCCACCCCCAGAGAGTCTGATTCAGCTCTGGGTGGAGCCCGGGAGTTGCCTCACGACCGCCTGGGGCAGAATGACGGTTTAATCACAGCTATGAAATAGCCGAGTCTAGCCCCCCACCACCCCCCCCAGGCTGGCCATCCAGGACAGGCCACAAACGGGGCCGCAGAGGGTGGTCCCGGCCCTGCTAGCGCCTCCCTCCCCTGCGAGCCCCCTGAGGGAGGCGTGAGCACTTCCCTGCAGCCCCGCATTTCCCGTGACCTTCCCCCAGGGCTGCCTGAGACGGCGAACGCTGGGACGCAGGCTCCCACGAGGCTGGTCACTGATTGTGCCTTAGGTGCCTTAGGCACTGGGGAGGGTGCGCGGCCTTAGGGGTGGACCGAGTGTGCTACCTGGTGCTGAGGGGCTTCAGGTACAATGGGAAAGGCCCACACAGAAACAAGGATGAGGCTGCAGTGCTACGAGCAGAAGTGATTCGTCAAGTCCCGAGGTGGAGCTCGAACTAGAGGCCAAGCCTCTGACTCCGACGCCCACACCAGTTCCTGGTCACCGAATTGTGTTCTGAGAAGGGGCCTTTTGGGTTGGGTTTCATAGGATGAGTAGGAGTTCTCCAGACAGTGACCGGCTCAGGCACAGGAAAGAGCAAGTGCAAAGGCCAGGAGGCATGAACTTGGAGGCCTTATTTGGGGGGCAGCAAGCAGATAGATTCGTGGGGCTTGTTCCTGGTGGGTTGAGAAAACCATTTGCAGCCTGAAGCTCTATCTTCTAGACAAAAAGGAGCCGGTAATATAAGGGACGCAGGACAATGACGTGGTTGAACGTGTGGCCCACTGATGCAGTGAATGCAGAAAACGAGAAAACAAAAGATCGACTAGCTTTCGGGCTGAGTCACGGGGGAAAGGACGCAGGAAGAGGTGCTCTCGCGTAAGAAGGCCGCGGTGGGGTGGCTCAGGCTGTGTAGCCGCTTTGGATGTTTCCAAGGTGCTCTGAGGGCCCGCCCCCTGTTTGAGCTCCAAGGGGACCTTGGACTGTAGTCGAGAGAGAGGTTGTTTTCCCCTTTGGACAGGTAAGAAGGGCAGGTGCAGACACAGGGTGCTGGTGATTAGCGGGGGGCGGGGGGAGGGCTCGCAGGAGGAGGTGGAAGAGTGAGGTCTTAGGTTGCTCTGCCAGAAACCGGCCTGCCCTGCAGAACTTTCTAGTTCCCGCACCAGCACGGCAGGCCCCGGAAGTGGCCCAGTCCCGGGCGGGGGCGAAGGCTGTCCCAGCCGGCATCCTGTCCGGGGGCTCCCAGGGAAGGCGTCCCCGCAGGCTGTCGCCCGGAGGGTCTCTGCCCAGCGCGGAGAGCCCCCAGAAGCCAAAAGAAGGCTCGCGCGTGCTCCAAAAATACCCCGCTGAAGGGCCGGCCAGCCGGCCCTGGAAATAACCCCGTCTGCTGGCTTCCCGCCCAGAGAAGTCAGGGTGGAGACAGATTGCTGCACTTCCGGTCCCCACACCCTTTTATTTTGGGAAAATCAAAGCCTCCCCACCAGGGGCTGCCGGCCGGCGGGGGGCGGCTTCGGTCCAGGCGGCTCCTGCCGGAGGACGTTCGGGCCCAGAAGGGAGAGGGTGGCCCTTGCGTCCACGCACACATTCACTCCTCGCTCCGTGACCGGCTCTTCTGCTCAGTGACCCTTCCGGCGCCAGGCCCCGCGCTGGGCAGCGGGGGGCAGCGGGGCTCCGGCTCAGGGGGGGGGGGTCT
>NW_027530380.1:415087-438724 GCF_008692635.1 Crocuta crocuta | reverse complement strand
CTGAGCTGTGGCGCCAAAGGGACAGGGCGGGCGAGGTCAGCGCCCGGCACGCGGGGGCCTCGCCCGCGCGCCACCCTCACTGGGCCTGCCACTCGCTTCTGCAGGGTCACTGCCGGCTTAGCCAAACACACCAGGGGGGCCCTCAGCGGCCGCTGACCTCTGACCTCTGACCTGCTGACCTCTGACCTAGGCCCCGCTAACATCACCACCTCTGCTCCAAACCCTTCTGGTTCTTCTTAACACCCCCCCCCAGGGGCCCCCACCCCCTCTCTGCCAGGGGCCTCGGCTCCTGTCTCCCAAGCCAAGGGTCACAGGCTGGCAGGACCCTCCTCGCCAGGCCTCCGCCCCCCCCCAGGCACCTGTCTTCCGCTTCGGCCGCACTGTCTCCACGTCTTCTGCTCCGGCCCCGCCACCCCGGCCACCCCGGGCCTGAGGCTTCGTCCTGACGACCAGACCTGACCCCCCCGTTCTTCCGCTTCCCAGATCAGTGACCCCGGGGCCAGCTTGGCAGCTTTGCCTCAGCCACATGCCACCTGTTCTTTTACTTATTCTTTATTTTTTAAAATATTTTTAATGTTTACCTTTTGACAGAGACAGAGCTTGAGCCGGCACTTAACCGACTGAGCCACCCAGGCTCAAAGAGTCACTTTAAAGAAAAAGCCAAGTGGGGGCGCCTGGGCGGCTCAGTCGGTTAAGCATCCGACTTGGGCTCAGGTCACGATCTCACAGTTCGTGGGTTCGAGCCCCGCATCGGGCTCTGTGCTGACAGCCAGCTCAGAGCCTGGAGCCTGTTTCAGAGTCTGTGACTCCCTCTCTCTCTGACCCTCCCCTGCTCGCGCTGTCTCTCTGTCTCCCTGTCTCTCTCTCTCTCTGAAAAATAAACATTAAAAAAATTAAAGTTAACTCTCTTTCCTCAAATTGTTTTTTAATTTTATTTTTTTAAAGCCATCTCTCCACCCCGTGTGGGGCTCAGACTCACAACCCCGACTGAGGTCAAGAGTCAGATGCTCTACCCGGCGCCCACACTCCCAACTTAATTTTATTTTATTTTATTACTTTTTTAAAATATTTTTTATTTATTTCTAGGGGAGAGAGAGAGAGAGAGACAGCGTGAGCAGGGGAGGGTCAGAGAGAGAGGGAGACACAGACTGAAACAGGCTCCAGGCTCTGAGCTGTCAGCACAGAGCCCGACGCGGGGCTCGAACCCGCGAACCGCGAGATCATGACCTGAGCGAAAGTCGGACGCTTAACCGACTAAGCCACCCAGGCGCCCCTCCCAACTTAATTTTAAATTAAAAAGAGAGCACGGAAGGAAAGCAGTCTGTGTCCTCAGCTGCGTTCACAGCTTCCTTCCGTGAAATCCCTGACTTGTGGCTGAGCGTGTGGCCGCCCAGAGTGTAAGCTGTATTTCAGCTCACCGTGCAGTGGGGTGTGGACATTCACTGAAGTTCTGCATGTGGGTAGGACTGGCAGGGGGAAGCTCCCTCCTTTTCTTTTTAATGTAATTTAATTAATTAATTTCTTTATTTTATTCATTTATTTATTTAAATTTAAATTTATTTATTTTGAGAGAGAGAGAGAGAGGGAGCGCAAGCAGGGGAAGGGCAGAGACAGAAGGAGAGAGAGAATCCCAAGCAGGCTTCTCACTGTCGGCACAGAGCCCGACACGGGGCTCAAACTCATGAACTATGAGATTGTGACCTGAGCCACAGTCAAGAGTCAGGCGCTTAACCGACTGAGCCACCCAGGTATCTCAAAAGTTCCCTCCTGAGGGACAAGGATGTGTGCTTCCGCATCCCCGTCTTCCTTCTGGGATGCAAGCATGATAGCTGGGGCACTGGCAGCCGTGTTGCACCACGAGAGGAAGAGCAAGAAGACAGAAGGAGCCAGGGCTCCTGACGGCCGCGGAGCCTCTCCGCCCGCCCTGGGAGTTTCATCTCAGGGCTGCATTTGCTGGAGAGAAATAAACTCTCACCGAAGCCGCGGTGACTCAGGGATTTTGGAAGCTTGCCGCAAACCTACCACCAAGGAAGACACAGTATGGCCTGGAGTACCAGACACGAGACAAATGCAATGAAAACGTAATAATCCAAAATTGTTGATGGAATCGGCTGCCCTTCGAGGCTCTGGCCGCGAGGGCTTTGTCTTTGTTCAAAGACATTAGTCATCATGAGCCCGAGACCGTCTCCGTTTATTCAGGGCTGACCAGTAGTTGAAACGGGACCGACTCTCTCACCATGTGACTCAGAGCTCGCTGGTGCCAGCTCCCTTACCTCACCGCCACCTACAGCCAGCTGCCAGGACGCGCCCCGCAGGCTGAGAGCGCAGCGCAGCGGAAGGCCGGCCTCGCGGGCCCCCTCGACGCCCCCGCTCGTAGCCCGGGACCGCCCGGCCCCTCCGCTCGCCGTGCAGCCGTTTCTCAAGCGCTTGCCGTCTGCGTTACCAGCACCGGCCCCGGGCCAGACCGCCGGGACTGCCTCCCGCTGGCTGGGCACCTGGGCGGGCCTGGTTGCTTCTCTCTGCCTCAGTCCTGCCGGTCTGTAAAATGGGCGTGAAGGGTTAGATCACTCGACACGTACCCAGGGCCGAGAAGAGAGTCCGACACCGGCTTAGCCCCCAGGACGCGTCAGCGAGGGGACGGCGGCGGGGAGCCGGGTGGGCAGGGAGCCTGCTCTGCTGGCGGAGGCCGGGTGACTTCCCGTCTGCATGGCTCACCTGTGCAGGGAACTCTATCGCCTTTGACTCCCGAGCTCCTGACAGGGGCCTGGCACGCGGCAGGTGCTCAGGAAACAGTCCCGACAGAGGGACGAGCCCCATGGGACACAGAGGTGCCAGGAGAGCCCAGCTGCGGGTCAGGTGGCCCAGGCCCCCGACGTGAGCCCGGCCGCCCTGCACCCCAGGGACGTGCTTCCGGCGGCTTTCCTCCCGGCCCGGAAACGCCACTGACTCACGGTGAAGGGTAAGTTCAGGTGGAGAAGATGGTAGCGCAGTGGGCCCGGGCCTGGAAGTCCACAGACTGGCTTTGGATTCAGACTCTGCTGTCTGCTTGCTGTGTGGCCCCGGGCAGGTTTACCTCCGCGCCGGAGCCTCATCTTCCTCACCTGAGAAATGGGCTGGCGACCCCTATCTGTTTGTGCAAACACACCACCCCAGACTCGGTAGCGTGAAACACCGAGCATGCGCCTGTCTCCCAGGACCCCGAGGGACGGGACTCGGGGAGGGCTCCCCCCACCCCCACGCGGAGGCCCAGCATCAATCCCGCATGAGGTGTCTGGGGCTTGAGCCGAGTGCGGTCGCCAGCCTGCCCTGTGTCAAGGAGAGGGAAACGTGCGTCCGCTCTTTGATGGGGCGGTGGGAAGGCTCCAGAAGAACCTGTGGGAAAATAAGGGCTTGTGGGTGGAAAACGCCTGAAACGTGGCGAGTGCCTGAGGAGTGATCTCTGACGCAACCGCCGCCCCGTTGTTATCAGCGCGTTCTGGAAACCTGCCCCTCTCCTCCCACCCCTCCCTGGTCAGGTTGCGTCCTGTTCGCAGCCCACAGGAACCGGCTCCGAGGAGATGAAGGCCTGCCGGGTCACTGGGGCGGCCGTCCCCCGGGCCGAGGGCCTTGTGGCGGGGACAGCCCAGGGGANCGGGGCAGCCCCGCCGGGCCGGTGAGCTGGCCCGCGGCTCGGCCTCTGCCTGCGGTGTGGCCGGCTGTCCGCAGGAGCGCCCCAGTCAGGTCCCGGCAGAGCCTCGCACCCCCTCCCTCCCCCAGAGCAGCACCGAATTCAGATTTCCCGCGGAAGTCATGAACGTGAAAGGGCACGGAGGCAGGGAGCCCAGGCTTGGGGGTCCCTTCCACGAGCCCCCTACTGGGTTCAATGCTGTTTTGAGAGACAGAAAGCACGGGCAAGGGGCAGAGAGAGAGGGAGAGGGAGAATCCCAAGCAGGCTCCGCGCTGTCAGCACAGAGCCCGACGCGGGGCTCGATCCCATGAACCGTGGGATCGTGACCTGAGCCGAAGTCGAGAGTCGGATGCGGAGCCGGCCGAGCCCCCCAGGCGCCCTCTGCCCGACGCCCCTCCACAGGCCTGTCCCCCGGAGCTGCACAGTCTCCCCGCGTCCCGCTGCCGGCTCCAGCCCGCGGGTCGGGATCAGTGGTTCTGAACCTAATGCCCCTGCTTTCGGTTCTGGTAAAATGCGCGTGACACAGAATTTACCGTCGAAGCCNTCCCCGTGAGTGGCTCCCGCAGGGCCTGCCCGTGGCGTCCGCCTGCGTCCCAGCCCGTGTCCCCCAGGCCCGCCCATGCCACAGCAGGTGTGAGCACCCCAACGTCCCCTTTATGCCGCCATCGGTACCGCCCTTCGCCCCCTCCTGACGGGCAATCCCAGAACGATCTAGCGCACTGCCCCTCCCCCCACCCGATGTCGAGCGGCACCTGTACTCACCTCGACAAGCAGCCCGGCCCTGCATTTCTAACCGCCCGCCAGCTGAGGCTTCGAGACGTCCCTGCGTCTCCCGTCCCCACCCCACCCGGGACACCGGCCTTTCTGTGTCTCCCAAGCCCCCTGCCTTCCGAACACCAGAAAGATTGCATTCGCCCTTTTCCTGTGTCGGGCTCTGCTCCGGCTCCCAGCGCTGCCCTTTAGAGCCGGGCGAGGCAGTGCCCGCTCCTCAGCCTGGCATTCATGGCCTTGATGCCAGCTTCCGCTCCAGCCCATTTCCTGATACAGCCCTCTGCTCTGGCCCTGTCCCTCTCTGTCCCCGGGCACTGCCAGGACTTTGCTGCCTCTGAGCCCTTGTCTCTGACCCCCACCTTCCATATGCTCCCAACCCCATTTCCCATCATACCCCAGGGCCGACAGGGCAGGTCTGCAGTTAGATGGACCCAACTGCAAACTGTAATCACAGATCCTGACGCTGCTAACTTAGCAAGCTGTGGGATGTTGGGCAAGTTCCCGAGAACCTCTCTGAGTTTTAATTTCCTCACATGTAAAATGTCATTCTATTTAGACATGTTTATTGAGCACCTACTATGTCAACAACAGCCTGGGGGTTCAGCAGTGAGGAAAAAGTATTTTTTACTGTCTATCCTTGTCCACCTTTTAAATGCTATGTCAAATGCAAGTGCTACTTATTAAAAAAAATTTTATTAAAATAGTAATTTCCAATGAAAAGGAGACCTAGAGAGGGAAAGACATCTCACTCCAAAGGCTGCCATGAGGATGAAGGAAGGCATCACATGTAAAGTGCCAGCAAGGTGGCCAGCGAGGAGGAAGTGCTCATTAAATTGCAGCTGTTTCCAAAATGCTGCCCCTCAAATCCTCCAGGCTGCCTCCTGCAGCTAGACCTGACTGCCACCTCCTCTGGGGGTCTCATGGCACCTTTGTTTGTGCTCTTCCATCCATCCATCCATCCATGCATCCATGCATCCATCCATCCATCCGTCCATCCATCCATCCATCCATCCATCCACTCATTCAACCACCTCTTCATCCATCCATCCATCCACCCATCCATCCATCCATCCATCCACCCATCCAGTCATTCAACCACCTCTTCATCCATCCATCCATCCATCCATCCGTCCGTCCGTCCATCCGTCCATCCATCCATCCGTCCATCCATCCATCCACTCATTCACCCACCTCCCTATCCATCCATCCATCCATCCATCCATCCGTCTGTCCGTCCATCCGTCCGTCCATCCATCCATCCATCCGTCTGTCCATCCATCCACTCATTCAACCACCTCTCCATCCATCCATCCACCCATCCATCCACCCAGCCCCAATATGTTCATCCACTCACTGTTACGTATGGACACCCACAATGTGCCAAGTCCTCTGCCTGGTGGGTAGAGACAATGTCAATACGGTCTCAGTCCTTCTCCGCACGCAGGTCCTGTCAGGTGGAAGAAATGCCCTCAGAAAGTGTCCACACACCTGAGCTCTGATGATCACGTACAGCATAAACGTGCCCCGTAGAGCACGTGCTGCAGACACGTGACTGGCAGGAAGGGGGCGTCTGAGTCGGCTCCCGCAGGTGGACAGGCAGGCGGAGATGGGGGGAAGGACGTCCCGTGGAGGGGAGGAGAGAAGGTCGGCGGAGAGCAGTGCGGGCCTGGAGAGGTAACAAAGGACCTTGCAGGCCCTTTAAGGAACTTGAACTGTGTCCAAGGAGCAGGCTTGGAGGGCTTCGAGCCAGCAAGGGCACGACAGGCTCTGAAGTGGGGGAGACCGGTGCAGCTGCAGTGCGGACGGTGGGCTGGGGCGGGCGGCTGGCGGGGGGAGCAGGAAGGGGGCTGGAGAACGGGCTGCACTCTCCCCTCCACTTAAAAAAATTTTCTTAATGTTCATCTATTTTTGAGAGAGAGNGCCCCGCTGTGGTCTCGGCCTGGACTCGGCGATCATTACCACACTTACTGCTCTTTCGCCTTCTCTCAATAAGCAGACGGGATGGTGCATTTCCTCTTCCGGAACATTTGAAAGTAGCTGCTGCAGGATGGTGCTGCGTCCCCGCCCCTTCAGCTGCGCCTCCTGGAGTGAGGGCACCTTTCCCCTTAGCCACAGACCGGTGCCACGCTGGGAATTCAACGGCGACGGCATCTGCGTCCGGTCTGCGCAGTTGCTTCAGGGACGGCCTTTACAGCTGGGTTTTGCTTCCAAAGCCAAGGACCCGTCAAGTTTCCAGGGTTGCGCTGGGTCACGGCCCTCTGGGCTCCGCGAAAGACGGGGGAGGTGGAGTGTGAAGGGCTTGATGAGTCACTGGAGGCGGAGTGGGGGGCAGGGAGGGGTCCAGTGACGCCTGGGCTCTGGCTCGGGCAGCCCCCCGGTGAGGAGTCCCAGAGCGGGAACAGAGAGAACAGGGAGAGAGGAGCCGCCTGGCAGGTGGAAGCGCAGGTGTGAGGCTCGGGAGACGGGTCGTGGCGGGGTGCAGATGGGGGGCTGTCTGAGGGCCCCGGGCGCCCGTAACGAATGCCCACAAGCCAGGTCTAGAGACCGGAAGCCCCGAATCAAAGTGTCTGCAGGGCCGCGCTCCCTCCAAAGCTCCGGGGAAGAATCCGTCCTCCCCTCTCCCCGCCCTGGTGGCTTTTGACAATCCTGGGTGTCCCCTGGCTCGCAGCTGCGTCCCTCCGGTTCCGGCCTCTGGGGGGGCACGTGGTCTTCCTCCCTGTGTGTCTTCACTCGGTCCCCTCGCGAGGACTCCAGTCACCGGATTTAGGGCGCAGGCCACTCCAGCGTGACCTCGTCTTAACTAATTACATTTGAAACACCTGTTTCTAAATAGGCTCATGGCCCGAGGCCCCAGGTGGGTGTGACCTGGGGGGGCGCTGCCCAACCTGTACGGGGGCCACCGGCATCAAAAGGAGAGGGGGCTCAGGCACAGGGCAGACACGGAGGGTGTGCGGGCACTGAGCCGGCGTCTGTCCCAGGTCCCCAGGGTTGGACAGGGCGCCCCTGTCCCCCCCCTGCCCCCCACTTACCACCTTCGCTCTGTCCCTGGGGCAAGGCCACACCTCTGTCCCCAAGGTCTCCCTTTGGCTTCTGAAACTCCCAGGCCGGGCCTGTGGGCAGGCGGCCTCCAGAGACGGTCCATGCCCCTGGCCCTGGCGGCCTAGGAGCGCCGCCCCCAGAAGGCAGCGCTTTTGGCAGGTCACTGTGGACCCCCTGGCGTGGGCGGGGTGCTGTGTGCACACTTCGCTCGCCTGGACTGGCCCATCGAACCCTGCGGCCGAGCACTGTCACCTAACGGTGCTGCAGGAGCGCTATGGCGACCCCTGCAAGGCAGTGAGGAAACCAAGGCACAGAGAGGTGGAGTTGCCCACCCACGGTTGCACAGCAAGCGGGGCAGCAAGGATCCAGATCCAGACCCGGTGCTCACAGAGCCACAGACAGCGTGGCTCAGGGCCGCCCCTGTCCCCTGTCCTCATCCAACAGNTGGAGTCCGGGGTCTGGCCTTGCCTGGGCCTGTGTGCCGCACGCTCTCTGCCCAAGAGGGGACAGGACGGGGCCGGGGTGCTGGGGTCCGATGGGCAGGTGCACACGTGAAGCCAGGTGCCTCCAGGCGTCGGTGTGGCTGCGACCGTCGGTCGGGACCTGGGTCTCAGGCCTGCCCGCCAGCCTCCCGCTCCTCTGCCCACCTCCCGCCTCGGACAGGCTCTGTCCCTTGACGGGCCTGGAGAAAGCTCGCCGGCTCTTCCCGGCTCGCCTGTGCCGCAGCAGCGAGGCTTTCTGGTCTGGTTTGATTTGCTCGGTCCTTATTAGAGGGCTTCCTGAGCTTTCTCACGAGGGACTGGAGCCCGGCACCCCCCAGGCAAGTTGCTGCCTGCCCAGTGGGGGGGGGCCCCCCCACACTCGCCGGGGGCCGCGCTGGCCGGGCGGAGCCCGCTGCGGGCCGTGGGAAAGGGAGCCCCAGAGAGGGGTTGCTAGGGAGGAGCCCCCTTCTCCCTCGTGCAGAACGTCTGTCCCCCAGATTTTGGGAAGAGGGGACGAGGGGGGGAGTAGACTCCCCATCCTGGGAGAATGCTCGCCTCCCCGCCTTTGGGCTGGGGACCCTCTGCAGGGACCCCCCGCCCCCACTGCCTCAGGGCACCAGCTCTTCCTCATTCTTTCTGTCCCGCGTTCAGTGTCGCCTCTTCCAGGAAGACCACCCTCCTTCCCATGAGTCTGTGGTGGTGACTTCCCCTGTGCTCCTAGAAAACCCCCATCCTCGTCTCCCTCCCTGCATCCTGTCTGTGCCGATGGGTTTAGGCTCCTTGCACACCCGGCGTCCTCCGCACTGGGCCTCACAGAACGTCATAGGCTTACAAGAGCGGGGACAGGGATTGGCCTGTTCTCTCTCCCTCTTTCCACGCTGGGGACCAAGCTCATGGAGCTCAGCGCCTCACTGCCGGAGGCTTCTGGCTTCTACCTCCCGCACCAGGACCACACCCAGCCAGTAGGCACAAAGAGCTCCTATGTCAGAGGGGGCAGAAGCAGAGGCAAAAGCTGGACCGAGGGGGCCGCATGGCGGGGTGACGTCATAGCGCAGGGAGAAGTCGGTCATGTAAAGGGTCTGCTCAGAGTGTTCTGGGCAAGGAAGAGCAGCAAGTGCAAAGGCCCTGGGGCAGGAGCCAGCCTGGCAGGTTTGCGGGCCACAAAGCCGCATAGGAGTGGAGCTGGGTGAGCTATGGGTTTTACTCCAAGTGTGTCAGAAGCCAGGGGAGGATGTGCGGTGACTCAGCCAGCACTGCTGTGGGCAGGCCCTCTGGGCTCCAGGGTGGCTTGTTGAGCTGAGGTGGAGCGGCAGGGCTGGGGGACTCCCCGGGGCCCCACGCCTCCCTGCCCCGGCCGCCTTTGCCACCCTGCGGTGCTGGCCATCGTCTGGGAATATTCCCGGAGGAGGAAAGCCGTCCCGTGGGGGAGGGGCAGGCGTGGGGGCAACGGCAGCGATAGAGTCACCTTCCGGTTCTCAGAGTTGATATGACCCGGTGAGAAGTAGGTCAGAGGCAGAGAGAACCTGTTTTTCAGCCACCCACAGGGATGTAGACATGGCTCAGTGAGCATTTTAGCCTTTAAGCAAAAGCGGCAGGGCCCGCCCCTGTCTGAGGTCAAGGTATTTATGCAAAGGGACAAGTTCTACGGTGAAAAAGCATTAAGTGATGCGTTCTCGTCCTTGTCGTCTCTTATTAGAAAGGACCTGCCCCACCCACGGGTCTCGCCCGGTCCCCGGGGGACCCACAGGGCACGCCCCACCCCCCACGTGTGGAACCGGGTACCGGCCGCTCCCGCCACGTGACCAGCGAGGAAACTGCGGCCCGGGGAGCTCTGGAGGCGAACCGAGCCACAGGCCGAGTCCAAGCCACGTGCTCCTCAAACCGTCAGTTTCTGTGAAGTCGGTCCTTCACACAAGAGAACAGAGGGGATCGGAAGGTGACAGGGGCGCCACACACCACCCCCGCTGCAGACAGACGTGAGGCGCGCCAGGACCAGCCAGCCCCCCGCTCCCACCCACGGCCGCTCGGCCCTGCGGGTAACCCCGCAAGTACCCAGCACCCCGATTTCGCTCTCCTCCTCCCTCCGTGTTCCTCCTGCTTCCTGCCAGCGGCTAGTTCCGCAGTCAGCGGATCGAACACAGAGTGTCAATGTTTATCCATAGATACGTAAATACACGTGAATTACAGCGTATCCCTTTCCTAGAACAAACTGCCACAAACTAGAGGCTTAAAGCAGCGGCAACAGTCTCTCAGTGTCTCTGAGGCCAGGAGCCCACAGCCCGGGTGTGGGCAGGGTCGGCGGTCCCCTGCAGGGGCGCGGGGGGAGAGTGCGACCGGGCCTCCCTCCCCGCTTGCCGTGCTGGCCGGCGATGGCTGCACTCGGGCCGTGGCCGCCGTCCTCACGTGGCCTTCTTCCCGGTGTGTCTGCGTCCGCCCCTCTTTTGATAAGGGCACAGCCATTCCGTGTGGGGCCCCCCAAAATCCAGGCTGGTCTCACCCTGACATCCTTAACGTGATGCGAAGGCAGAGTGTGTTCGCGGGGGCGGGGCTTAGGGCCCGGATGCCTCTAGTAAAGGCCCCTGTTCACCCACTGCAATGAGGAATGTGCTCAAAGTCGACTCAGTTACCAGGGTGCCTGATCGAACAGTTCAGGGCGTGTCCCCGGCACAGCCTGTCCACGGCGGGGCCACGTCTTGTGCCCCTAGGACCCCAGCTGCTCAGTGGGGTGCAGCAGGAGGAGGGGTTTGGGGGTTAGGATGGGGTCGGGCACGGAGACTAGCCCGCAGTGTGCCGCGCAGCTGGCCGCTGCCATCCATTCTCCTCCTCTCCTCTCCTCTTGTCATGAAAGAAACGAGGGGGGACTTGCTTGCTGAGGGCTTGTCTCCCCCAGGACCCCGCCTCGCCGGCCCTCAAGAGGTCCCCGTGGACTGAACGCGTGAGGTCCAGCGTGGGTGACCTGGACCCTTCTTAGCCTGGTCCTGAGGAGCTGCATGGCGGGCTGGGTCACAGGGCGGCGCCCCACCAGCCCAGGAGGAAGGGACTGCTCCTGAGGGTCTCGTCGGGGCCTCTCCTACAGCCACCGTCACTGTCACTGACCTGTCCCCTCGCCCGAGCCAATGGGCTCCTGCTCCGCTCCTGAGATCAAGACAGGAGGGGCCCTGCGCACAGCCCAGCCGGGGGTCAGGACCCTGCCCTGGGCCCCTCCCCCTGCCTGCTACCGTCTTTGTGCTCACCCTTGGGGAAGGGACTTGAGTGGGGAGTGTGACGGACCTTCTGCTTTGCAATCTCGCATGTTGGGAAAACTCCCGCAGATCCCTGCGAGACCCCTCGCATCCTCCTGCTGCCTAATCAAAAAGCCCGAGCCGGCGAGCGTGAAGAATGTGCATGAACAGGCCCTCGGCAAAGCTGGCGGGAGGGGGGGCAGCTCCCAGCCTCATTCCCAGAACCGGGGCTGCCCCCTTCTCCCAGAGCTCATTCCTGGAAATCCACGGGCGCAGCGTTCCCGGCACAACCTCGGGCCGGCTCTGCTCTGGTTGGAGCTGTCAACATGGGTGTTGGCTGGTCAATCCACCGATCGATCGGGAAGACGCGGCCCTCACTTCCTGCAGGAGACCCGGAGCTCTTTCCCTCCGCCCGTTCCCACCACCTGCTTCTCACGCCTGGCTTCGGGCCCTCCCGGCTTCATCAGGACCCACGGCCGCCGCCGCCTTGTCTGGCCCAGGGGAAGCACAGAGGTGAATATTTTCATCCAAATTAAAAAAAAAAATTCCCCATCCCCCACTGTCCAAGAACAAGGACTCTTTCCCTTCCTGTGTCCTGGGTCCCAGCCAGCAGGTTCTGGGAATGTTCTCATCCATCTTGGCCAAGCTGGGAGCCCTCATTTCGTCATCCTGCGGCCGGGAGAAGATGCACTAGCCGAGGGAGCCGAGCAAGGGCGCGATCCAGAGCAGGGGGAGGGGGATGGGCGCCCCCGTGGGACGGCTGGGGCAGGCTGTTGAGGCCCCATTTGTCAGAAGCAAGTGGGGACATTTTGTCTCACAAGTGGGGACATTTTTCTTTTCACGTCGGACCTGACCCACCCACCTCTTTTGATCAGAAGTCACACGCTGCACAAAGCAACGGCCTGAAATAAGCACCCGATGTGTGAAAATCATAAAGCACAAGAAAATCAGAGATTCCTCCCTAAATGGGCTGTGAACGCGCCATTAGAGAAAGACAATGGCCAGGGTTAAGTCGCCTGTCAGCTGTGCAGAGAGGCGAATTGTCACTAACTCACCTCTCCGCAGTGTGGTGTAAAGGAACGACCCACAGTCTTCAGGCGCGAAAGTGAAAAATGCAATTTACTGCTGAGGATTGGAGAATCTGGCCCGGCTTGAGTGTTTCTAGACTCATTTTCACAAGTGCCCTGAGGCGGGGAGGTGAACTGTGTCCCGCAGCCGTTGAGTGCCAGCCCGGCCGGCGTGGTTTACACTAGCCGAGCGTCAGGCCGTGAAAGCAGGAGTATGGTTGGCAAGGACGCAGCGCTGGACGTGGGAGGTTATCAGGTGTCTGCACTGTCCAAAGCCAAGGGCACTGCTGAGGCAGGCTGTCCCGGGGGACTTGTGTTCCCCACGTTGCTGTGTTGGAGTCCTAACCTCCTGCACCTCAGAATGTGACTGCGTTTGGAGTTTGGGTCTTTAAAGAGATGCTTTAAGGTTACCTGGGGGGTCCCGATCCAATGACCGGGGTCCTTGTAAGAAGAGGGGCTCAGGACACAGACACACACGGAGGGTCGACCCCGTGAGGACACAGGGAGAGGACGGCCGTCCACACACAGGAGCGAGGCCTCGGGGGCCCGGCCCTGCCCCGCCTGGACCTGGGGCTCTGGCCCCCAGGACGGGGACAGTGCAGGTGCATCGTGTTGTTTAAAGTGCCCAACACCCCCCCTCCCAGGGACTTTGTTACAGCGGCCCTACCAAACTAATACTCACGTGCCAATCTCGAGCAAGGTTTTCCAGCTTTTCCCATGTTTTTTCTTACATAAAATGCTGCGCCGCTGGTCCTACGTTAACTTGGCATTACCAGCGAAGACTGAGAGCCACACTCTCCAAGACAAAGATCCACGTAAGAGCTCTTAGCTTGACGCACGGATTCATCAGTGCATCGATCCCCGGTTCCCATCCGTCTGCCCCTCGAGGGCTTCTCCCCGGAAGCTCATTTCCTTTCCCACGTAATGGGAGAAGCAGGAGTCTGTGGCTGTAAGCCACAAGGGCGACCTCAGCTCCTCTTCTCGACTTAGGGGGTCGCCCGGTGTGAGCCTGTCTCCAGAGCTCTCACTGGCCGAAGCGCATTCTGTTTTCAAAGCAGATGTGGGTGGTTGGCTCATTCATCTCTTTCCACGCCTCGACACGGAGTTCCGACGTCTTGACTCATTGATGTATCTCCGGTGTCTGGGGCTTAAAGCGCTCAGCCTGAGAATGTCTGCTGAAGAAACGAGCGAAATGTATAAAAATATCAACGCCTAACGGTTGTGGCAGCATCTATAGAAGTTAAAATGTATTTTTTTAAAGATTTTATTTTTAAGTAATCTCTCCGCCCTACGAGGGTCTCAAACCACCATCCCGAGATCAAGAGTTGGGTGCTCCACCAACTGAGCCGGCCAGGCGCCCCCAAATTTAAGGTGATTCTAAGGAAGTGTCAGAAAGAATGAAAAAAACTTTCCAGGCTGTACTGCCATTGCCTGCATGCATGAGTTCACCTAAAGGTGCTCACACAACACACTCGTTTATTGTTCAACAAACAGGGCCAGCGGGGGGCAGGCACCGCTTGGCACAGCCTCTCAGGATGACCTTCTTCCCTGGGCACAGCAGCAATCACGGTCTCTACGTTCCCAGCAGATACTCATCTGTAGGCTTGGGAACCAAGAATTGGATTTCCCTAAACCTTAATTGCTCCGTCGTTTTCAAAACACTGTTTACGTGCTTTTAAATAATGAGTGACCAGAATAAACAAGTTCAGAGGTAAAAAAAAAACAACAAAAACCCATAAACACATGGCTTCTCTTTATTATAAACCAATATAGTTTTGATAATATTACATATTTTAATAACGTGTGAAAATGACCTCAATCTGATATAGACATTTGATAAGAGAAAACATTTAAAGAAGGAATTAACAGAAAAAATAATTGCCAAATAAAAATCATTAAAAACATGTAAAGAGAATCCTAAAAATAGCTAATATTTAAAAGTTTGGGGGCGCCTGGGTGGCTCAGTCAGTTAAGCGCCGACTTCAGCTCAGGTCATGATCTCATGGTTTGTGAGTTTGAGCCCCGTGTCGGACTCTGTGCTGACAGCTCAGAGCCTGGAGCCTGTTTCAGATTCTGTGTCTCCCTCTCTCTCTGACCCTCCCCCAATCATGCTCTGTCTCTGTCTCTCTCTCTCTGTGTCTCTCTCAAAATAAACATTAAAAAAAATTAAAATAAATAAAATAAAAGTTTGGTTGCTCTACGTGATAATCCAGATCCTTTGTTGCTGTTTTTTAAGTTTATTTATTTTGAGAGAAAGACAGAGAGAGAATCCAAAGCAGGCTCCTTGCTGTCAGCACAGAGCCAAACGTGGGGTTTGGACTCGTAAACCGTGAGATCATGACCTGAGTTGAAATCAAGAGCCAGACGCTTAACAGACTGAGCCCCCCAGGCGCCCCTTGATCCTTTGATTCATGACAAATGTTTCAGTCGTAGAAAAATGTGTTTCATTTGGCATCAATACTAGTCAAATCTTTAGGAGTGTGAACAAAGCATCCTTAAGTTGGGAACCAGGAGCCCTGGTGGCTTTCTCTTATTGTCGTAAAAATATTTATAGCACGAAATTTACCACCTCAACCATTTCTAAGTGCGGAGCTCGGTGGCATTAAGCATATTCACCCTGTTGCGTGGCCATCACATCCGTCTCCAGACCTTTCCATCGTCCCACACTGACTCTCTGTCTCTAAGTCCCATCCCTCCCCACCCTCGGTGCCCACCGTCCACTCTTGGTCTCTGTGAAGTTGACCACTCCGAGGACCTCTTCCGAGCGAACCTTGCCCTTTAGTGACAGGCTTCTTTGACTCAGCATCATGTCCTCCAGGCTCCTCCACGGGGTGTATTTTAACAAGGGAACTATTTCATCTGCCTGACAAAACACCGTAGCCTACAGTGACTCCCCAAACACTGCCAGATGGCAGCAAGGGTTATTGAGTGGATTGAGATAATGTACCATTGAGGCCTCTTAGCCCGCGGACCCACAGGACACACGTGCTGAATTAGCCAGTTGAAGTACGTCAGTGGCTTATTCCGGAGAACACCTCTCGAAGGTTTTGTTTGAAGTGTACTGTGTGTATAAACTCATTAGTACTTATTTCACGTGCAAAGACAGCGCACCACGGGCAGAGGCCGGGCCGAGAGCGGGCACTTCCGGCAGGTGGCGGCCAGCAGCAGGCCTGGTGCTGTTCCACGTGCCAAAAATGCCACTTCTGTCTGGCTCCGAGCTGCCAACCCTGTCCTTCAGTCCACGTGACAGTGTTTCCTGTCCTTGCTTTGACTTGCTCGGCCACTGGCCTCCTCGTGGTGCTCAGGTTTAACTCTACGAAGAGAGCGATCATCTACTTTTCTCTTTCTGTGGATTTTTTGGATTGGTCTTTCTGGCTCTCTGGGGTTGGGAAACACACAGTTTTCCGAGAAGGGTGGGAAGAGGAGTTCGTCTGGAAACATGCTGGGCACTGTCTCAAGATGTCTTGTAGCCTCAAGATGGCGGTCATGGCGCCCAGTCACACATCCTCCATGCAGCCAGGGACTTTCTCCCCGCACAGCTCTCTCTCGTTCATCACAGAGGAAAGCCCCAGAAGACCCCGCACACTGCCCCTTATATGGCGCCGATGAGAACAGGCAGCGGACTCAGACCAATCCTGATCCTCCAGGAGGTTGGGCAAGACCCAGACGAAACGACTTCCGTTAGTGATGACCTAGTGAGTCTTTCCAGGTTCACTTAACCCTCACCGCCGCGCTCTGAGGCGGCACTATCATCCCTCTTCAGGAATGAGGAATCGGAGGCCCAGAGAGTTCACGCAGCTTGCCTAACAGTACACAGGCAGAGCAAAAGGAAGCGGAGCCAAGGTTTCAACCAGACCACCCAGCTCCAGACTCTATGTTTATAGCGACTGTGAGAAAGCGCCGTTCGCAGAGGGAAATGGTGACCGGGCAGAGAGCCCAATGTGGGTCCAGGGCAGTCACCCCTTATTTCCAGCCGTGAGTTCCCAAAGTCTCAGTGTACTGGTCTGTGTGACCATTTTCATCCCTGATTGACAGATGAGGATACTGAGGCTTAGTATGGGTTGTGGACCTTGCCTGAGGTCAAGGTCAAGGCTGGAGCCTAGCCCTCAGAGCATTTGAACTACCTCTCTGGGCTCTTCTCCTGGGCATTTTTACGATTGGCTCTGTCTGATCAACACAAGGAAGTTGTCAAGAGAAACAAGTTGCAAAAATCTTATGACTTGCTTTTAAAATACAATTATATAGAAGGGGACGGAATTCTTCATGCCCGTGGGGAAGACTTGAGGTGCTCTCGGAGCTGGTGGCTCCCTGGGTCTGGCATCGTGCTGGGACAACGTGGCACCTTTCAGACCAGGTGGCCGGGACGCCCACGGACCCTCAGCAGGATCGGGGTCAGTACCTTGGTGGTCCAGCACTGGCCCAGAGGTTTTGTCACCAGCTTTGGGGGTCTGGGGACACCTTTTGATGTAGCATCAAGAAAACTGGCTTTGGAGGCAGTCTTGGGTTCAAGCCCCAACTTCAACCAAATCATCAGCTGGACAAGTAAGCTGACCTGCTGAGTCTCGATGTCCTCATTGTAATAGGATGTAGGATGCACCTGTGAGCATCGAGCGAGATTATAGGGGGCCATGGGTCTCCATAAAATGTTCTGCAAAGGCGATTTTCCCATCGGTGCTCACAGGGGTGAACACACATCACCTAACCTCCTGAAGGGCTCCTCCACGGATCAAAAACTTCAGTATTGGTTGACCGTGAGAAATAGAATTGTCATGGCAATTCCGGAACATTCTGACTGACAGTCTCTCCTGCTCACCAACCGCTTGGTCCTCAGTCTCCTCAGTTGCATAATGGGCAGGACACAGGAACAGCCATGTGGGGAATTACTTTAAGAACTGGATGAGGGGCGTCTGGGTGGCTCAGTCAGTTAAGGGTCCGACTCTTGATTTCAGCTCTCGACAGCATAGATCCTGCTTGGGATTCTCTCTTCCTCTCTCTCTGCCCCTCCCTCACTTGCTCATGTGTGCGCTCTCTCTCTCAAAATAAGTAAATAAATAAAAAGAACTAAAGGAGACAAACAAGTGCAATGATTCTCTTTCTTTCCCTTCCTGCTCACTGACCACCACCTGAGCAGGGACACTCAGGAACCCCAAACAGAATAGACTCTGATGGCTGACGTCACCGAGCCCAGGACCCCACCTCTTCCACAGGGACTGGATTGCCTGGGCAGCACTGGAGACCCACCGGTAGAATGCTTACCCTGGCTTTCCCTTCAAGAGAACAACACTCCATGGTCCTAACAGCATAGTGACTGGATCAGGGATCAAAGGCCCCTGGCTCACTAATGGCTCCAGTTCCGAATCTGCTCTAAACTACTGGGTGTCTGTGGGCAAACTCCTTTTGCATCTCTGGGCTTCAGTTTCCTCCTCTTCAACAGGGGACCACATATTGGCCACCCACCCCCAGCTCAGACTTTCCCAGAACCATACTGTCACACCATCCTTCATTAGGCTGTTTTACATATTCCAAAAAAATGTTTTTAACATTAATTTATTTTTGAGAGACAGGGAGAGACAGAGCATAAGCAGGGGAGAGGCTGAGAGTGAGAGGGAGACAGAGAATCTGAAATAGGCTCCAGGCTCCGAGCTGTCAGCACAGAGCCTGACGCGGGGCCTGAATCCACGAACCGTGAGATCATGACCTGAGCTGAAATCGGATGCTTAACTGACTGAGGCTCCCAGGTGCCCCTGTTTTTCATACTCCAGATAGATGTGGGACACGCAGACCTTATAAGAACCCTCCTCCTGAGCTGCTTACATGCCTAGAAAGGAGACGTGGCCCAGGTCATGCTCAAGGTTGACAAAAACTACATCATCCAGAGAGCTGATGCTGGTGGGCACCTTTGCGAAAACACAACCCTGGGCACAGTATGAACTCTCTATCCCCTTCTGTAGTACTGTACTTTCTTTATCGAGCTTTCAACAGGAGAATTGGAGCAAAAACATTTTCCCTGCTCATTCTTTTTCTGCCTGAGCCTTACAAGGACGCAACCCAATCTCTCAACTATTTCTGGGATACTTTGGGAAATAGTTTAGTCAGGTGGTACAGATAGATACATGTAGAAGTCATTTTAGTTTCCCAAAAGCCATTTTCCATGATTTGTTTTTTTTTTTTTTTTTTTTGAGAGACAGAGAGAGAGGGGGTGGGGGGAGGGGACAGAGAGAGAGAGAGAGAGAGAGAAAGAGAGGGAATCTTAAACAGGCTCCGTGCTCAGTGAGGAACTTGATGTGGGCCTTGATCGCACGACCCTGGGATCATGACCTATGGTGAATTCAAGAGTTGGACGCCTAAATGACTGAGCCACCTAGGCTCCCCAAAAGTGTAAAGATTTAATCAATCTGTTTTTGGTGGTCATTTAAATTGTTTACAATTTTGCCCTGACTGATTTTACAATCCGGGGGGAAATGAATGAATGAATGCAAATGTGTGAAATCTGGGATCTCATTTTCCTGGAGCTTACCAATGGGCTTCTCCCTTCTATGCTTGGAAAACTGCTCATCCTTCTCGACACAGCTCAGATGATATCTCCTTTGTGAAGCCCTTTCTGTGATGCCAGCTGAAAAGTTGGTTCTTCCTAACTGTGGAGCCCCACAGCTCTGAGTCACATACTTGTAACATGACATTGTAATAGCCTGTTTCTCATCTCCCCTCCAGGCTGTGAACTGGGGGAAGCAATATCTTAAACAGTTCTGTGTTCCCAAAACCTAGACCGTGCCTGGAAAACGGTGCTCTGTGCATGTTCACGAAATGAATGTACGTTCCACACATTGAACTAAATATTGGCATCATGTTGATTTCTTGGGAGACAGATACTTTATGAGTGTGGTGCAAATATGGGCTGGATGAATTAAGCTGGTACACTTGAGGAGAGCTGGAAGTTTCCCTCTGTTCCAGACCCTGGGTCAGGGGGTGCAAATTCATAGTTAAGTGTAGTCAATATTTATTCAATGAATGAATACATGGATGAATGAAAAGTGTGGTTCTGGACCCAAGGAGATAAATCGAATCGGAGGTAGCACCCATTTTTGGTGAGCTCACAATGGGAATCAAGGAATCCACCTTGGAAGGGTTCACCAGCTCCCATGCAAACCTCACTTAGACTTGGGTTAGTTCAGGGGCTCCTGGCTGCCTCCCCACGGACAGGCAGTAGCCAGTGGCGCCTGGGGGCAATGCTCTGACATGTTGGTTTGTGAAGTTTGTGCTCCAGGGGTCAAACCGTGAAGAGGGAGCACCTGCTCTAGTTCATGAAAGGTGTGTTTATCATCCTCTGCGTCTGCAAGATCTGGTATAGGGCTGGGCACGCAACAGGTGTTTTCAAAAGTTTAGGTACGAACCACGAATACGAATAAGGACAAGGATGAAAACGACCACGGTCCGATTCTCCGTGCGACAACAGCCGTGGGGCCGGTCTGTGTCATTCTCCCATCCTGCAGAGGGGGCACTGAGCCCCCGCGGGCTCCCCTGAGCGGCCCAGGCCCACACTGCGGGTTGAAGCACGTGCAGGGAGTTGAACCAGCTGCCCGCGCAGCGCCCAGGAGCCTCCGCACCCAGCGCTGCCCACCTGGGCCTCCGCAGGTACAGCAGGTAAGCCTCGGACAGCCCCCCCTCCCGCACAGAAACCGCGTCTTGGGCGTCCTGTAAGGGGGTCCCCAGGGCCGCAGCCAGCAGGTGGCTCGCGCCTGGGCGCGCCCTCCGGTAAAGTGTCTGGACAGGACGTCCGGCAAGGGTCTGGCGCGGAAGCTGATGCGCAGACGACGCTCGTTGCCGGCCCCCGGCGTCCCCGCGGCTGTACGAGGACATACGGAGCAGGTGCCCTCCGGGGAGCTGGGCCCTCGGCCCTCGGCCCGGAAACTGCTGCTTCCACGAGACCCCTACCTGGGCAGGGGCGGGGCTCCGGAGGCACCCAGCCAATCGGCTCCCGGGAGGCCCGGCCCGCCCACCTGAGAGGGCGGCGCTTGCGCACTCGGCCTCCACCGCTGTNCTGTCCCCTCGCACTTTTCTTCCTTCCTGGCCGTCCACGGCTGGAGCGACCTGCCTCATTTGTGGAAGTTTTCTCTCTCTCTCTCTCTCTCTTTTTGTTTTTGGCTGTTAACTTACGTAAGTTAGGTTGACTGCCCGCTGCCCGTTGGCAGCCCTGGGAAAACACCTTTCCCGGCCCCTTAACGAATCTAGTTCGTTTTACCGCCTCCCCAAATCCAGCCCGAGAATTGGGGGCGCCGTCAGCCCTTCTCAGGAGCTGACTGCACACATTCCTGTAAGATGCCTGGTGGATTTTGTACTTGTCAGGTTTGCTGGCTCTGTGCTCCTTCTGTGCTTTTCTTGAGCGGTGATTGGGTGGCGCGGGTCTTGCCTTTCTCTCTCCCCCACCGGGAAATCGGGAGGAGAAAAAGTTTACAGAAGCACACTTGTTTTCCACGGCCAGAAAGTACAGCTCTGCAGACAAAATGCCACGGGTTTGTCCGTGGGGAGGGGGCGGGGGCTGTCTTGGGTCTCCACCTCTGAACTGGATTATTGTCCCTGTTGATGGGTTCATCTCGCGTGTCCTGGCACCTCGGATTTGTGTTTTCCCGGCTTCTTGTCTGTTCCGAGCGGAACAGCGGGATCCGAGTGTAGGGAAGCTCTCAACCTTTTGTGTGTCAGCCAAAGACCTGCGGGAGCCTTTGGCTCGCACTGGATGACGGTTGCCTGGGTCTTTTGTTTCAAGATGATGTGCGAGGTGATGCCGACCATCAGTGAAGCGGAAGGCCCGCCCGGGGGGAGCGGGACCCATGGGTCAGGCTCCCCCTCGCAGCCGGACGCGGATTCGCACTTCGAGCAGCTGATGGTGTCGATGCTGGAAGAGCGGGACCGCCTCCTGGACGCGCTGCGAGAGACTCAGGAGACGCTGGCGTTGACCCAGGGCAAGCTGCAGGAGGTCGGCCACGAGAGAGACTCCTTGCAGAGACAGCTCAACACTGCTCTTCCGCAGGTACGGGGGCCTCTCACCTGCGCCCCGACAGGCGATCTCCCTCCAGATGTCGTGTCGCGGGGGCGTCTTCCGTGGGGTTCACGTCTTAGGCGGGTGTCGTGCGTAACCGCTGGTGAAGTGGCGGTTCTGGCTGTCGAACGTCACTTCCGGACAGAGTCAAGTCCCCGGGGAGCGGGCTCTGGACTCTGCGCACCTCGGAAGTCCTGATCCTTTCTCCAGGAAGCAGAAGGGATTACTGAGGTGTGGGGCGGTGGGTGCCCTGGAGATCTGGGGACAGGGCCACGCGGCAGCCGGGCTGCGGGTGCCTTCCATTCTGCCGCCTTAGGCCATTTCCTGCCAAATGAGTACTTCGCCCGGGTTTTGTCGCAGATTTCCAGTTTTCAGGTGGAATTTAGTGGACAGACGGGATGGGCCTCCCAGGAAGCCCGTCTGTGTAAGAACGCCCGTGTTTTGTAAATCCAAGGTGTCGTCGGGCCGTAAGACCCAGGCGGATTCCCTTGGAACTTTCCCTGTGGCTGATGAGCAGCCTCGGGCTTGCGATAGCACTGAAGTTTTTCACCTGAGTAGGTCACCTTGGGCCTGGCGTTTCGTGGCTTTTGCTCGGGTTGCCAAGCGAGGATGTGATGATAGGTGAGGGCGGAAAACATCGCCCAGGCAGGTGGAAGGTGAGTGGCACCAGGCGTGCGGGAGACACGGGGGCTGTTGGGCCGTCATCCGCCGTCTCGGTGCCACCGGGCTTACCCCGGATACGGCGTGACGCCTATGCCCCCGCCATGGCCACCTGTGCGGTTGGCCAGCCAGTGATTGCCAGCCGGAGCGCGCTTCCCATGACGGATTGGTGAGCCGGACGTTTGCATCTCCTTTTCAGCAGCAACGATTTGACGTTACTGCTGTCGCGCTCCTTTGGTGTTGGGGCAGAGGACCTTCATGGCTTTCCCACGCAAGCCTCACAAATCATCCGGGGTGTCCCGGCCAGGCTTTACCTCCGGGAGCGCGGGACGCGGGCCACATGAGGCTCTCCCGGGATTTCAGCGGGCTCGTAAATTTTTCTGTACTTTTTGTTGCTTTGTTTTGTACTTGTGTTTGTTTCAGTGTAGGTTGAGGTGGTGTCCTGAAGCACGTGTCAGATGCTTCTGTGCTTGCCCAGGTCGGTGTTTGAAAGAATGAGCACACACAGCATAGTGACACGATGGAGGGGACAGCAGTTTTGTGCAGTGCGGTCTCATGCGGTGCAGGTCGTCACACCAGTGGGGTGGCGCGGCTGCTTGCTGATTTGTTTTCAGCTGCTGCCCAGTGTCCCAGCCTGGGAGTGCTTTGCTGAGTGGAGAATGCAGTGCTGGCCTCCCTGTCTCCCTGCCAGCAGGGCATCTCCCTGCCAGCAGGGCATCTCCCTGCGCCCCCACCGCCCCACCTCCCCACTTCCCCTGAGCACCTGAGACCAGCATTTCAGAAACATGGGAACCTTTAAGTCAACTTCCGTGTGGACCTTTCCCTTCCCCAATCCCTGCCTCATGTTTGGCGGCCGACATCGTGGGCACATAGGTGTGTAAATAAAGTGAGTGCAGCTGCAGGCATGTCGTCTAGGCAAGTATGAACACTCTTTAAAAAATTGTAACTGTAGGGGTGCCCTGGTGGCTCAGTCAGTTAAACGTCCGACTTTGGCTCAGGTCATGATCTCTCGGTTCGTGGGTTTGAGCCCCGCATCGGGCTCTGTGCTGACTGCCGGCTCAGAGCCTGGAACTTGCTTCAGATTCTGTGTCTCCCTCTCTCTCTGACCCTCCTCTGCTCACGCTGTCTCTCTCTCTCTCAAAAAATAAACAAAACATTAAAAAAAATTGTAACTGTAACAGAATCAGGNGTTTCCTTTGCTGTGGAGAAGCTTTTTGTCTTGATGAAGTCCCAATAGTTCATGTTTGCTTTTGTTTCCAGCAAGGTGATCTTTAATATATTTTAAAGTTGATTTATTTATTTAGAGAGAGAGTGCGTAGGGGAAGGACAAGAGAGAGGGGGAGAGAGAAAGAATCCCAAGCCAACTCCGCACTGTCAGCATGGAGTCTGATGTGGGGCTTGAACTCATGAACTGTGAGATCATGACCTGAGCTGAAGTTAAGAGTTGGATGCTTAACCGACTAAGCCACTCAGGTGCCCCAAAGCCTTCAGTATTTTATCACTATGTATGACACCTGCCGTGGCTTTACTGGTAGATATTTTTATCAAAATAAGAAAATTCTTCGATTTTTAGTTTGCTAAGATTTTTTGTTTTAAATCATCAATTAAATTATAATATTAAATTTTCTTAAATGTGTTTTCTGCATCTTCTGGGCCAGGTGTTTTTTTTTTTTTTTTTTTTTGTTGGGTTTTCATT
>NW_027530380.1:380689-414969 GCF_008692635.1 Crocuta crocuta | reverse complement strand
TGTTTTTTTTGATGTGGTTTAACTTAAAAAAAAAATGTTTTGCCCTTCTAGAATAATCCCAACCGGATCTGTGTGTATTCTCTTTTCACTGGACTTTATTTGTTAGTATTTTGCTTTGGATTCTTACATGTGTATCATGAAAGAGGGGGTGGGTCTTCAGTTGTATTTTCTTATACTGTCCTGGTGGGGATTTGGAGTTAAGGCTATGCTGCTCTCATAAAACAAGGGGGGAGGTGCTCCTTGTGCTTTACCAGAAGAGTTTCTGTATGTTTTCTTTACTTTTTGGAAGAATTGGTAGGCAAAACCTGGTGGCGTAGGGTTTTCCTTGTGAGAAGGTATTTAATTTTAGATTCATTCTTTTTTTTAATGTGAAAATAGGATTTTCTTCTTGTGTCTATTTAGATAAGGCATTTTGTTTTCTAGGAATTTGCCCAGACCACCCAAACTTTCCAAGTGATAAGTGTCAAGTGGTTCCTTTCTACCTGCAGCAGCTGTTGTGATATTTCCTTCTAAAGATTCTTGGTGTTGCTAATTTGCACTTTGTCTCTTTTTCAGAGAACCAACTTTGGGCTCTTTGGTCTTTAGTATTTATTTTCTATTGTATTAATTTCTACTCTTTTTTTCTTCTGCTTACTTTGCGTGTATTTGCTGTTCTTTTTTCTAGTGTTTTAACTATTTAATTTTTAGCCTTTCTTTTTTTCAGTACATTGTACTTTATTTACTTGTTTGTTTCACTCATTTTAGACCGAGAGAGAGCATGGACAGGAGAGAAGGGCCGAGGGAGGAGAGAGAGAGAGAGAGAGAGAGAGAGAGAGAGTGAGTCAGTCTCAAGCAGGCTCCTCATTCAGTGCCGAGCCTGGCTCGTGGCTTGATCATGACCTGAGCCAGAATCAAGAGTTGGTTGCCAACCGGTGAGCCCCCCTCCCCTCCATGATATGTGTGTTTTAAAGCTGTAAGTGTTCCTCTAAGCTCACCTTCACTGATCTCAAAAGTTTTGACAAGCCACATTTTAATTTTATTTAGAAATATTTTCTTTCATTGTGGCATCTTTTTTTAATTCATCACAATTTTTAGAAGCACATCACTTATTACTCTTTAGGGGGATATTCTAGTTACTTTTTGCCGATTTCTAGCTTAATTCCATGAAGGTATCTGTCTCCGTGCTTTTGGGTCGCTGTGACCAAATACCACAGACTGGCTGGCTGACAGGCCGCAGAAGCCATTTCCTGTAGTTCAGGAGACTGGGAAGCTCTCAAGATCAAGGCATCTGCAGATTCAGTGTCAGGTGAGAGCCAGCTTCTGGGTTCATCCACGGCCTGCTTCTCTCGGTCCACACGTGGTGGCACGGGGGATGGAGCTCTCTTTGCCCTTGACTGGTCACCTCCCAAAGTCTCCCTGTCCTCATTCCATCGCTTTGGGGAGTTATAAACTGGTAATCTAATGCAAGCCCTAAACAAGCCGTGCATTATTTCAGTCCTTGGAGAGGAGTTGACCTTTCCTGACAGCCTAGCATATATTCGTTTTCATTAACTGTTGGCTTGGGCACGTGAAAATAATGAGTGTTGTGGGGAACGCAGTATTCTGTGTTTCTAGGTTAGGTGACGTTTGTTAATCATGCAATTCAGATTCTAGTAACCACTTTAAATAAGGTAAGAAATAGGTGAGAATGATCTTAATGGTATTACTAACACGAATATTCAGAATATCATTACAGCGTATGGTCAACTTGAGAAAAAAACTAATGAAATATTTTTCATTCTCTTTTATCATATCGTCTTTAAAATCTGGTGTGCACTTTATCCTTTCCACACATCGCAGTTTGGAGTAGCTGCATTTCAGGCACTTAAGACGTACGAGGCCGCGTATCACACAGCCCCGCCCTCCTCCCTGCATTTCTCTGCTGTCGTCAGCTCTGTCACATACTAACAGGTGTATCTTCAAGTCTCCCGTCGTGACGATGGTTTTGGCTAGTGTTCCCTTTTTATTTTTGTCCATTTTTATGTATTTTGAGATTGCATTCTTAGGCATATTCCAATTTAGAGCTCTTGTTTTCTTGGTAGATGGAACTTTCATCACGAAATGTTCCTCTTTGTCTGTAGTAGTGTTTTTTGCTTTAGAAGTTACTTTATTAGGGGCGCCTGGGTGGCTTAGTCAGTTAAGCGTCCGACTTTCGCTTAGGTCATGATCTCGCGGTTCGTGGGTTCGAGCCCCACGTCGGGCTCTGTGCTGACTGCCAGCTCAGAGCCTGGAGCCTGTTTCGGAGTCTGTGTCTCCCTCTCTCTCTGACCCTCCTCTGCTCACGCCGTCTCTCTCTCTCTCTCTCTCTCCTAGAAATAAATTTAAAAAAAAAAGAAGTTACTTTATTGGATGGTCTGATTTGCCACATCAGTTTTCGGGTAGCTGGGGTTTGCCTGGGAATCTTTTCCCTTTTTTCACCTGTCTGTGACCTTACATTTTAAGGTGTACCTTTGTGAACAGTGTACGCTTAGCTTTATTTTAATGAATTTGACAGTCTTTGCCTTTGGCTTGGAGTATTTGTGTAAATGTGGAGGCTGCTGTGTTGGTGTACACAGACCGTGTTCGTCGTTTCTTCATTTGTCCCACCCGTTCTGGGTTCTTTTCCCTCTGGCTTTCTTTTACAGATCTGAGCTGTTTTGTGTTTTGCTTTTTTTAAATTAAAACATTTTTTAACATTTTTATTTATTATTGAGAGACAGAGCATGAACATGGGAGGGGCAGAGATAGGGGGAGGCATAGAATCCGAAGGAGGCTCTAGGCTCCGAGCTGTCGGCACAGAGCCCAACACGGGGCTCGAACCCACGAACCGTGAGATCATGACCTGAGCTGAAGTCGGACGCTCAACTGACTGAGCCCTCCAGGCGCCCCCGAGCTGTTTTGTAATTATATATTTCTCTGGTAGGTTATTGGAATATATATGTTCCTAGATGCAGGTGCATCTTAAACTTACTCCTGATTCAGTACTTCTACTCCTTCCCTGACATTGCTCTTTCCTTTGACACTTGAACCGCACCAGACAACTCCCCTTTACCTTTGTCGTTGTGTAATATTGTTAAATTTTAGGTCGATTTTGGCGACAGTATCATTGTTATGCACTTAATGCTTGTTGAGATTTGTTTTCATAGGGGTGCCTGGGTGGCTCACTTGGTTGAGCGTCCGACTTCGGCTCAGGTCACGATCTCCTGGTTCGTGGGTTAGAGCCCTGCGTTGGGCTCTGTGCTGACTGACAGCTCAGAGCCTGAAGCTGCTTCAGAGTCTGTCTCCCCCTCTCTCTTTGACCCTCCCCTGCACACACTGTCTCCATCTCTCTCTCAAAAATAAATCAAAACATTTAAAAAAGAGTTGTTCTCATAGTTATCATTTCTTTTGTGAAGTTGTTTGGCACTTCTTGTTTTTTCATATTTTCGTCAGAGCCTACTTTTATTTTCCGCAAAGAGCTGCTTTAATATTTCTTTTAGTTTGGGTCTGGTCTATAGTTGATGAGTTGTCTTGGTTTTTTTGTTTTTTGGTTGTTTGGTTTTTCTTTTTTTTTTCCCTGAAAAAGATCTTTACTTTGCCTTCACTTTTGAGGAATGTTTCTGTTAGGTAAAGACTTTCAGGTCGGTGGCTGTTTTTGTTCAACAGTTTATAGACGGCAATCCATCATCTGGCTTCCTTTCCTTTTCTTGAACTGTCAGCTGGTAGTGTTGTTGTCCTGTGGAAGGTGTTATCTTTTCCCTCTCATGACTTTTAACATCTTTTTGCCTCAGGCACCGTTTGTTGAGTCACTGACTTTGGTTTTTTTTTAATCCATTTTGGAGTTTTGACTCTTATCTCTGTAGGGATCTAGTACTCCCCATTCTGTGTTTCCTCTGCTTTGAGGGTTCCCATGACCTTTTTACCATGTCCTATGTGTCTTTTGGCCTCCTCTATTTTCTTGACTTTTTTTCTGAATCTTGTCCAGATATAGTCTTTACTGACCTATCTTCTAGTTCACTAAGTCTCTCTTCACCTGTATCTAGTCTGATGTTAAGCCCACAGATTGAGTTCTTAATTTTAACTACTGTCATTTTCAGTTTTAGAATCTATTTTGATTCTCTGAAGATTTCATTATTTGTTAGGTATGTTTTTGAACAGTTGACATTTGCATCCAGTAATTCCATTATATGGGCCTCCTCTTCATCTGTTTCTGTTCTTTTTTCTTTTGGTCTATATGTTGTTACACCTCATTTTTTAGTTTAATTTGAGAGAGAGAGGGGAGAGAATGCAAGGGAGGAGCAGAGAAAGAGGGAGAGAGAGACTCCTGAGCGGGCTTTATGCTGTTAGCATGGAGACTGACACAGGGCTCACACTCACAAACCTGAGCCAAAACCAAGTGTTGATTGTTTGACTGGACTGAGCCACCCAGGTGCCTCCCTTTCTTTCTCTCTTTCTTTCTTTCTTTCTCTCTTTCTTTTTTTCTTTGTCTGTCTGTCATTGTCTTTCTTTTATTTTTTATTAAAAAATTTTTTTTGTTAATGTTTATTTACTTTTGAGAGAGAGGGAGGGAGAGAGCATGCGCCCAAGTCTGGGAGGGGTAGAGAGAGAGGGAGACACAGAATCTGAAGCAGCTCCATCCAGGCTCTGAGCTGTCAGCACAGAGCCCGACGTGGGGCTCGAACCCACAGACTGCGAGATTATGACCTGAGCTGAAGTTGGATGTTTAACTGACTGAGCCACCGAAGCATCTCTTCTTTTCTCTTGTTTTCTTCTCTTTTCTTGTTTTTTCTTTTCTTTCTGTTTCTTCTTTTAAAATTCTGTGTCAGACATTACGAAGAACTGTAGAGGCTCTTCGTGTGGCTGTATTCCTTCAGCATCTCATGCAACGCACCCCGAGTGGGGCAGTTCCTGGGCCCAGTTAGGTGTGAGTGACTTGAGACTGGGGTTCAGGCATCACAAGGCGCAGTGTGAGTTGCCTTCCCCCGCCCCCACCCCTGTGTAGCCCTCCAGGGTCTCCCTCTGGAGGCCTGGTGTGTTTCCCAGGGCCCCTCCTTTGTGGTAGGTCCCAGAGCCCAGTTATTTTCTCCCAAGCACCATGAGATTATTGACGGCTCAACCTCTCGGCAGTACTTGCAGAATGCTGGGCTCACCTTCTGTGCCTCCCTGTGCCGGCCAGAGGTCTGTTAGCCGAGACTTCCTGCTTGGCTTTCTGTTCTGTTTTCTTTCCAGCTTATTGGTGTATTGCCTCAAATCCCTGAGGAAAATCAGAATCATCAAATGCCTTGAGGGAGAGAGAGGACTCTGAATAGTAGAGTTGGAGCAGCGGGCTTCCCTTTTGTTTGGGGCCTCAGTGTCTCTTTGATGCCTTCAAGCACACTTAAAAGCAGATTCCTCTTTTCTAGTCCACGATGGGCTGACCTACAGGCGACTCCCGCGTATAACTGCAAGCCGGGGAAGACCGAAAAGTCACAGTGAGAATCATGTTGGTCATCACCGTTTGGTACAGGAGAAAACAAAGCCCGCTAGTCCTTGCCTAGTGCCCGTCGTTCTTCTAACTGAACCTCCAGTTTGCCCACGCTCAGCCCGTGTCCATGGAGTGCGCTGGTGTCACTGGCCCAGCACCCCGCCCCCCCATGCCGCCCTCCTCCCTGCCTGGTGCCCGCCCAGGGCAGGCTTTGTGGGGACGGGCTGGCTGTGGCAGGGCAGGCTGAGGAGGCGAATGGTTTAAGTGATGTTTACTCTGCGATTTGATCACAGTGTTCGATCAGCGTTGTTTTTTTTTTAATTTTTGTAACGTTTTATTTATTTTTGAGAGAGAGAAAGAACGAGACAGTGCGAGTGGGTGAGGGGCAGAGAGAGAGGGAGACCCAGGATCTTTTGCAGGCTGGGGAGGGGTGCTCCTCCGCTGTACACTGCTTTTCTGTTGCTGCACCTTCATCATCTGCACAGACAGAGCCGTCCATGCTTGTTGAGCCCCCCTGGGACTCCGGACCGTTCCAGGCCCCGGCTCCTCGGAGGTGGTGGTGGAGGCTCACCTGAAAGAATATACCTGAACGAGTGAAGGAGTGAGTGCAGGGGAGATGCTGCCCGCTCGCACGCCGCGGTCCAGGATGGGCCTTTCGGCAGCGGCTGCTCAGGAGCTCAGGCTGAGAGCACGCCCAGCGCTGCGGCGGCGGGGGCCACGGCCAGGGTCAGGACGAACCTGGCTTTGTTTTAAGCCATCGAAGCAGAGCCAGGGGAGGCGCCTGGAGGCTGGGGGCTGGACAGAGCCTCCCCCGCCAAGAGGGGGTGTTTCGGGTGAGGGCCTGGGGGCCCCATGGCCTCAGGGGGAGGGATTGGCCTCATGTGGCTGAAGGTTTTCACAGCTGGTGCTGGTGCCGGGCGGACGATGCGGGTGGAGACCAGAGTGGATGCAGGGTAGACCCCATTGGTTAGAGTGGTGCTTTCTAATGTGGGGGTCCAGCTCAGTGCTTTAGGGAACCCCCTCACATCTCCCATCTCCTGAAGCACAGGACAGTGTGCACTTTTATATCCTATACAGAACGACGTAGTATTCACGCGCAGCGTGGGTCATACTTACGTGTGTGGGTGGGACGTGGACATTGAAGTGTGCAGCTGTGTGGAGCGCGTGGCAGGCACTGCTCTAGGTCCTGCTGTCACGTCGCCCAGACGCTCTCTGGTTGTACCGAGAACGGTAGACGGGCACGGGCGTGTGGGGTCCGGGGGGCGGGTTGAACGTGTGGACGGTGTGGCTGCAGGGCCTGACTCGGGGGGGCAGCTTTCCCCGGGAGGTTCGCTGCCCTCTGCTCTCCTCCACGCGCCCCTCCCTGTGCCACGGACGCCTCGTAGCGCACCTCCGTCTGGGTGGACTGCGGGCTCCTGGAGTCCAGCAGCAGCCGCCACCCTCCTCCCCACACCTGCGCCTCCTCCCAAGGTGTCACCCGCCTGGCCCGGTGATCAGAAGCCAGGGAGGCGGCCTTGCCTCTTTCCCGCTTTTCCCTCCCCTGCTCGTCCCTGGGTCCTGTAGCGGCACCTCGCCTGCCTCAGAGGCTACCTGTGAGGTCCCTGGAGGCGTGGACCGTGTCTTCCATAGGGCGGACTCGAGGAGGGGCCGAGGGTGGCCTCTCCTGCTCCAGCCCCACTGGCCTCGCAGCAGCCCCGCTGTGCAGAGATGCCGGCGTCCCGCCCCTTCTGCGCACACGGCCGCTGGCTGAGAAGGCGCCTTTCTTCCTGACCCCGCGTCCTGCTTGCTGGCCCTTGGTGCTGCATGCTGCTGCGCGACTCGGTAACTAACTCATCTGGGGAAGCACGTTTGCCCGGTGTCTAAGGACCCTCAAAGCCGCTCCTATTCAGGGGCGCCTGGGGGGCTCACTCGGTTGGGCGTCTGACTTCGGCTCAGGTCATGATCTCATGGTTCGTGGGTTCGAGCCCCACGTCGGGCTCTGTGCTGACATTTCAGAGCCTGGCGCTACTTTGGATTCTGTGTCTCCCTCTCTGCCCCTCCACCGCTCATGCTCTGTCTCTGTCTCTCTGAAAAATGAGTGAACATTTAAAAAAAATGCTCCTATTCTGATGGGACCGTTTTGCTGTGCTGTGAAAGGGTTCTCATCCGGAGGAAGGAGGAGACTGCAGGCAGGGACAGTCAGTGACGGTCACTCTAGCAGTTTGCTGCACTTACATTTCTTGTTGGATAGGAAATCATAGGAGTGACACATGCCTGTTACCACATTGAAGTGTAAATACCGTGTAACCTGTCCCACGGGGCTTTAACGCCTCTCACTTTCGCCCTCCAGCCTTAACCTCATTTCCCCCGTTTTGGGTATTACCTCTGGAGGCCTGTGGTTTCCGCTGGCCCCGTTCCTGTGGTCGGAGGTAGTAGGCGCTCTGGGCTGCCGGGTGACGGCGGACGCTCTGAGACTCTCGGGGACCTGTGACCGTCCTGGTCGCTGGGACTCCCTGCTGCTGCATCGGCCCTGGAGCCCTGCGCACACCCGTCCTTGCGTGGGCGCTGCACAGGGCGTCGGCCACTCTCTGCCCGCCGTTGTGGACTGACTGGCCCTCTTCCATGAGGAGCACCCCTGTCGTCCTTCTCTCCCTCGGAATCGCTGTGGACGCTCAGATTTGTGTTTGTTGAGTGTGTCACAGTCAGTCATCACCACTATCCCGCAGGTGCTCTGCGGTGCCCCTCAGCGCGGGTCCTGTGTCCTTTTGCCAAGGCCCTGTTAGTTAGTCTTTGAACAATTCACTGTTTTCTGGCACAAGAATTTGTCCCAGGCTCACTTTGTGTTTTTCTGCCTCAGATCTGAAACCCTTCCTCTGAGGAGCCCGGGTTCCTTTTAGCGTAGAAGTGACACTTGGAAATCTAAGTGAGCGAGGCGTGCCCACCATCCCTGGGGCTGGCCTCTCTGCGGTCCTGTTTGCAGACAGAGCCGGACAGAAATAGTCAGAAAAAGAGGAACCTGGATTTCATACTGGTGTTTCTTCTGTTCACAGATTAAAACATGGTTTCTCCTTTGATTTATTTTATATTTATGTCTCTTGTCTTTTAAACAAGTTTTGACTTATAGCGATGTCTGCGTTATTTTTTTGATACGTATGAAATAGTTTCAGTTTCTTAATACCATGTTGGCATGATCATATGCAGGGAAGTTTTACAAAGTTTTGCAGTCCCTCTGGGCTTTAGAATAAACAGGTCCCAAGACTACAGTTAGAATAATGAGTTTTAAAGGGATGTGGTTGGTAACATAACCACGTGAAATTTGATATAGGTTTATTTGTTTCCGTTTATTCTTTTTAAATTTTTTTTAAGTTTACTGGTTTATTTTGAGAGCAAGAGAGTGTACAGGCACAGGGAAGGGGCACAGAGAGAGAGTCAGTCCCTGATGTGGGGCTCAGAGCCACGTACCCTGAGATCATGACCTAAACCCAAATCAAGAATCAGATGCTTAACTGACTGAGCTGCTACCCAGGCTCCCCTGTTTCTGATTATTCTTAATTCTAGGGTTTGAATCTTTCTTTTGGAGCTCATTGTTTTCAAATACCGAAAGCATGTGCCTGGTTCAGCAGAGCCAAAACTGTGGAAAAAGGCAGGCTTGGTGCTGGTGTCCCTGTCCCCGAGCCGCCTCCCTCTTATCAGTGGGGCGGCCCCGTGTCCTGCTTTGCATGAGCTGGTCCTGGGTTTTGCCTGTTTCCCTGGAGCCATCAGCAGCCGTGCCCCGTTTCACCCTCAGAAATGAGGCACCGCTAGAGCTTTGTCGGTGTTTGCTGATGACCACTTAGAGATGTGGACAAAATGTTTCCACTCGGAGGTGTTTTCCTTGCAGCTAGAAGCGGGCTCTTGGCTGAATTCTGTGCCTGGGATTGACTCACTTGGCAGGCAAGGCCCAGCCCTTGGCTTTCAGGGTCTCATTCTTATTCTGAGGAGGAAATGTCATTTTGCTCTGAAAATAAATTTGGGAGTTTGAAGTGCATCTTGCATTTCCAAGTTTTTCTGTTCTGCAAGTGGGCTGAGTCTCCCTCCTGCTTACATAGTCTGAGACTTTTGCCAACAGTTTTATGAAAACTGGTTTTGCGCAGTGGCCGAAGGTGAGTCGTTTGTATGAAAGTTACAGTTCTCCCTGAGGCTCCTCGGCGGGTCTCTAGAAATCTGGAGGTGCTGCTGTTCAGAAGCTGGGGCCCGCGCTTCCCCCACCTAAGAAATAACATATGGGGAAGCGTGGGTGACAGGTAAGGCTGTGTGCCCCGAAGTGGCAGGGAGGATGGTTCTGAGTAGCCTGAGTGTTGATTTGAGAGTCTGTGGTGCTGTAAGGGCCTCATCGGTGACCTCCCGCGGACGGGAGGGGCTGTGGAAGCTCTGCAGCTGACCTTGTGGCCCCACCCCTCACCCGCACCCAGGGGGCTCCCTGCACACTGTGTCCTTGGGTGGCATCTGCCATAAGCAGGTGCGTCCCCTTCCCCAGGCAGACGGATGCTTGGGAGCAGGCTTCAGGCATCTGGTGCTGCGTCCCTTCCGCTTGGGCCTGGGGCTGCAGGTAGATCCACTGGCTCTCTGCACGCACCCCCCCCCGCCGCCCCGCCGCTCCGGTCAGTCCACGGGCAGCTGGCAGCACTCAGCCTGTCCCTCTCGCCTCCTCCCTGAGCCTCTTGTGTCCCCATCAGTATGGTGGGGGCAGCGGCCTCCGTGTTATCTAGCACATTCCCGAGGATCTGCCCCGTGTGGGCACCGGCCAGGGCCTGGGTGGACGGGTGTTTGGGAGACTGAGTGAGCCCATGGCCCGTGCCGCTGGCCTCCAGGCCCCCGTGTGGGATGAGGTCTTCGCAGTGAGACTTCTGTGCACCGCGCTGCTCGGTGCCTTCAGGAAGGCCCTGGGGCACAGAGACGTCTGGGGGCCTCTCTGCGTTACGGCCCGCTGGTCCGTGGAGCTCAGATGTCAGCGCGGGGCCCGTGTGGAGTCCGCGGCCCCTGCAGCCCACACCCCTCCCCCTCCCTTTTGTGCTCCCTGCAGACGGGGCCGGGTGGGGGTGCCTCTGGCACAGTCCCCCCATGCGGCCCATCTGTGCCCTGGAGCCACCCAGCAGGAGTCCTGAGTGGGCGAGTGGAGGTTCAGGAGAAGGGCAGGGAAGCAAGAGGTGAAGGGAGAGGGCAGAGGTTTTCGCTGCCCCCCCTGCGTGTGCGGTTTATGGGGAGCTGCTTTCTTGTGTCAGGTGGTCTGCAGTCCGTGCTCAGTGGGGGGCTCTGGCTCGTTCTGCCGCTCGGCCCGCGGGGATGGTGCCCGCGGGGATGGTGCCCGCGGTGCCTCTGTGAAGGCCTCTCGAGAGCCCACGTGTTTGAGAAGCAGTGGTGAACGTGGCAGGGTTCCGGGGGTCCCCGCCGAGCCACACGAGAAAGCTCGGGAGGCCAACAGTGCTTTTCCGTAGGATTCTTGGAGGTAAGTGAGCATGGGGCAGACGCGTGCGGTACCCGGTGCCGGCATTTGCCCCCTAGCGCGCCTGCCGTGCGGGGAAGTCCCAGGCAGAGTTGGGGGGGGGGGGCCGCTGCGTGCCTGTGCCAAGGAGCGTGGATGGGGCCCTCTGCTGTGACCATGAGTCGTGAGGAGAGCGAGCATGTGGCGTCCAGGGGCCTGGTCCCAGTCCCCCCCGGGATCAGCGCGGAGGAGTGAGTTGCCCTGGGGACTGGGAAAGCGGGACCCCGTGAAGCTGTGTGTCCTGCCCAGCGCCTGTTCCCTCCCGTGCAGGGTGCGGCCCCGATGCCGGGCGATCAGCGACCCGGGGCTCTTCCCAGAGGTAGGCAAGGGGGCATGGCCACCGGGTGGCCAAAGCAGACCACGATGGCACTGGCCGACTAACGTTACTGATGGTTGTGCCCAAAAAGCCGAAGAAGGCAGGTTTAGCATCTCCTGGTGCGTACCCGGGCCACGGCCACGCCCAGGATGGCTGCCACGTCCCCCGCCCTGTGCCCCGTGCCCCCTAAAACGGAAGGAGGGAAGCACTTGTCAAGTAAAGATTGAAATTGGCTGTTTGGATTTTCTTCTCCCTCATCTCTTCTGTAACATCACGGCCCAGTGTTACTTCTGTCCCCATTCATGATGATCTGTACTGAGTTTCAAGGAGAAAGTACCAGAAAGGTTCACAAACAGAAATGTTGCCGCTGCGGAATGTGTGCGGTCACCTATAGTAGTCAGGGCAACCCATGGAGGAAGAGCAGGCGGAGCTTAGAGCAGAGGGAGTGAGTTGGAAAGGATGTACCCTCCGAGGTGGCCTTGTGCAAACTATGGAAATACTGGTTCCCAGCAAAGTTCCATGATGAATGAAGGGATTGCGTGAAGCACAGTCCCACTGGCAGGCTCCGTGTGCTGTGCACACACCCTCCAGCGTCCAGTGCCGCCCTCTCTGTCCCCCCCACCGTGTGGTCACTGTCAAAGGGCAGGGCGTTGCCTGGAAGTGAGGTATTTTGCAGAGAACCTGCGAGTGTTAGTGAAATAGCCCGTTTGTTAAGTAGCTTCCAGGCTGATCCATCACATGGAGCAGGTCTAGAAACCTCCGCGCGTTGCTCAAAGAGCCGCATGCACTTGGTGGAGACGTTACTTAGAGTCTTGACTTCGAGTGCACGTTCTCTGCTCTGGAAACAACCGTCCGCATTGCTTCCCTTGTGAGCTCACATTTAGATTCTCTCCTTGCAAGTTTTCACGTTTTATTTACTTTTAAATGCTTATTTTTGGGAGAAGGAGAGGGAGAGAGAGCGAGTCACTTACAGGGGAGGAGCAGAGAGAGGGGGATAGCGAGTATCTGAAGGAAGCTTCGAGCTGTCGGTGGGGAGGCTGATGCAGGGCTCGAACCGACGGACCGAGAGATCACGACCTGAGCAGAAATCAAGAGTCAGACGCTTAACCGACTGAGCCACCCAGGCGCCCCGCTGCTTGTAGGCTTTATAGTCCTACTACAGAAAGGGATGTTGGCGTATGTGATACGAGTTTAAAGTAACTTTACAAAGTAACTTTCCCAGTGTCCCTCATTAGAGGGAGCTGGGAACTTGCCTGGTGCTCGAATCTGCGTCTGGGTGTTCCGGGTGTTCCCGGTGCCCCCGTGCCCTCAGCTGAGGGGGAAGGAGGGGAGCACTTGCTGTGCACAGGCGTCGGGGCAGCCCTTCCATCTGCAGGCTCGGCCTCCGCGCCAAGACGTGCGTCCACTCCTGCGCCGTCTTCGTCGTGGGCGTGCGTCCACGGGGTGGGGCCCGCCACCCTTTTGGAAGATGGTGGCTACGTTTGTGTCTCCAGCCCCACCTTCGTGATGCTCTTTCCACCCCGGACCCACCTTCTGTCATGTCCTCTACACACACGCCAGAGGTGTCCCTCTGCGTGACGTGTTCCGAGCTGTGAGCATCCTTCCTCCCCCCTCGGCCCCCCGGCCCCGGCCCAGTTTCTGTGTCTCTTTTCCAGGTCGTCTCAGCTTCCGTCTGTATTCCAGTGTCCTGGCTCGGGCCCCCGGCCAGCGGGGTGTGGCCGCACGCGCACCTTCTTCCCTGCCCAGTCGGCCTGGACACCTGATACGGCCACCGGCGGCCTGACCTGGACCCGGTCCTGCCGGGGCTCCTGCGGGGCCTGTCCGTGGCCGCAGGGGCAGACTCTGAACTCTGTGGCACCCACACCCCCGCGTCTGGCCTCACTCCGCTTCCACACACCGTGTCCCTGGACACACCCCCTCGCTCTGACCACACCGGTCTGTCCACCGTGCCCTCCTGCCCTTGGAGCACACAGCTCCGGACGCGCCGCCTCCCCTTCCCTGTGTCAGACCCCCGTCTCTCAGGGCTGAGGTCGTACCCGCTGAGTCTCAGGGTCTGTCGCATCTCTAGCAGAGGAGGAGGTCTGACGCCTGACGCTTCATGTCCTTCGATCTTTTCTCCGGTGTTTACAAAGGCCGTCAGTTTTAGGGAAAGCGCAGATGAAATAGTAGTTTTAAGTATGTAGCAAGGTCGTCGTTGAGGTGGTGGAAGGAATCACAGAAAGAGCTCCTGGGGGTCTGTGGCCGTGTGCTCCCTGGTGGGCTCCCGGCCGACCACCCCACACTGAGTGTGCTTCCCTCCCTTCCCCCAGCCCGCCCTCCTCTCCCTCCCCCTCCACCCCTCCTTCACGTCTCCATCCTCTTCGCACTAACCTGATCTTGGCCAAGGCGTTTCCGTCCTGAGACTGTTCTGTCATCTGCAAAGTAGAGGACCGATATCTTTCCCCGTATTGGATGCAGATTCTGGGAGGGCTAAAATGACCGTCGCCACGGCCCCCCACGCCAGGCAGGCACCCGCGTGCCCCAGGAGCCCCGCGTGCAGTCGGCCCGCGTCCCATGCAAGTAACGTCCCTGTTGAATTCCGAGTCCCGAGCCACTTACTAACCCGGTGACCTTTGTGCGCCACCGACTTGCGTGGCCTTTGTTCGAATTTGTGAAGTGGGGTGATTGTGTGAGCCCCACGGAGGGGCTGAGAAACGCACGTGTGAAGACTAAGGGACAATTTTGAAAACTGTAGAACATTAAGCAAATATATTCATATCTTCTAACACCTAGCTCGGCACCTCAGAAATCTTGTCTTTGTTCAGTAAATTATTTGTCTGAATTAAAATGCTCATTCTTGGGCTTGTATATCCGTCTGCCAAGCTTAACAGGAGACAGTCCAGAATATGTGCGTCCACTTACTGTGTGGTGCCTACACCCCTGCTGCTTGTTAAATTGGCGAGTGAGTCCGGTTGGGACAGAGGCGTTTGTGAGACGGGTTTGCAAGATGTGAACGCGCAGAACTGAGAAGGTCTGAGGGGGTCCCGGAGCGGTAGGAGGTGCTGCCCCAAGTGGTCAGAAGGGGTACGTCACTGACTTAGTTCCACACGTGCCTGTCGTTGGGCCGCTGCTCCGCCAGGGCCTGGGGAGTGAGCGACACAGTGGCGGGGGTGTCCCCAAGCAGCCCGGGGGACCGCATGCACCCCAGTGCTATGACGCCCATGGATTGGAGGGCCAGGAGCGCCCTTATGTGGAGGTCAAGTGGCTGAGCCCCGGCTGTGGCGTCCCATCGGGCATTCGGTGGGGGGAGGGGAGGGGCAGCGTGCGGACTTGGTCGGTCCCTGGAAGGGTGCAGGAGAACGGGTGATGGGGGAACAGGAGAGGGGTGAGGGCGTGAGCTCACCGGGAAGTGGTCGCCGAGGACCCAAAGGCAATCACGTAGTGATGGGCGGAGTCGGGCTGTGCTGAGGGCCCTGCAGGCCTCAGAGACGCTCCGCTCCGCTTCGCTTCCTCCTTTGACAATAAACCCTTTATTCTGGCCTTTTCCACCAGGGCGGCCATGTCATTTCCCCGTAGGTGGTGTCATTCTTGTTATGAAAACTGCACGGGAGAGAAGCAAAGCTTTTGTCGGGTTGTCGTCTTCTCGTGGCCTGAGCCTTAGCCGTGCGGCCCGAGCACCACAGCACCTGCTCTTGGGCCAGCGGGCAGGGTGTCGGGCGTTGTGGCCGTGCGGTCCCTCTAGGACCTGCAGCCTCGCGGAGCCGCAGAGGCTTTGGGGCACAGGGTCTCGTGCTGGCCTCACTTCGTCCGAGAGTCCCGTCTTCCAGGGGCTTCCATGGAGACCGTGGTGGGGGCTGCAGGCGGAGCCGACCACCCCCTCGGCTGCCCCGGGTCTTTGTGCTGGCCTTGGGCTCCTGCCGTCACCTCTGCGCCTGTGAAGGTGCCGGCCGTCGCCTGTTGAATTCTCTCAGGAGGGCCCCGCGGTCCCATGCGAGGCCGGGTGACCCTGTCGCGTGCAGAGTGCTTCTCCTCTGGGGCATCTGCAAGGAGATGGGTGGAGATTTCTGGTCCTGTCCACGCGGTTGCACCTGCCCACACCTGGGAGGGCCCCGGAAGGCGGGTCTGGACCCTGTCACGCATCTAGGATGTCCTTATTTAACGAGTTCAGAGTGCTTCATCCCACCGAGAGAGCTGATGGTGGCTTTCTTTGCAGAATTGAAGCGCCGTGTGACCTGACCACACTGAAGTGTGTTAGAACTGTTGGTAACTCGCGGGGGCCCTGCACACCCTGAGACTTTCAGGGAGAGCTGCTAACCTGTAGACTGTCAGGGCGGTTCCTGAGCGGTGCCAGGGGCCGGCATGACACCCCGGGACCGGAGGAGCAGGGGCACCCGTCAGGGGCACCACCCCTCCTGCAGGGCAGCACTGGGTCCCTACTCAAGTTCCGGGCACCCTCCCATCACTTCCATGCATGTATGTGGCCCAGGTCTGGACGGTGCCGTCGTAGCCACAAGAGGGATGCCACCACATCGTCGGGCGGGCCCCTGGTCGCTCTAGAACATGGTGGCGGGTGAGCAGGGGATCAAGAGCTGCCCGCTGTCCTGAAGCCAGAGTGCCGGCAGGTGTGAGGCGCTGCCCGCGTGCGGGGTGGGTCAGGGGGGTTCACCAAGGATGAGCTCCTGTCCTCATAGCAAAGATGAGGCCACGTGGTTTAAGGATCTCTTGGAGATGTTTTCAACCCACGGGATGTAACCGGAGGCAGAAAATAAGCATGTTGAGGGTAGTAAGTCAGCATGCGACTCGAATGAACCATTTTCTCTCTTTGTTTGCTTCAGTACGCAGGCAGCACTGAGCCCAAGTCTGAGCTGCCGAATACCACACAGCCGAGTGGCTACACAGTCCGGGGCCAGGACCCTGGGAGGTGTGCGGACCAGGAGTGGGGGAGGCGCTTCTCACAGCTGCCTTGTATTTGGGCACGTGTGCTATATATGCAGCATTTACATTAATGATGTGGATATTCAGCTAAATAATCATACTGCTGCATAACAGGATAAGATTTTAATCTATCCCTCACTGTCATGGGCGTTGAAAAAGGCGAAGACGGGCGCCTGGGTAGCTTAGTCGGTTGAGCGTCTGGCTTCAGCTCAGGTCATGATCTCACGGTTCGTGGGTTCAAGCCCCGCGTCAGGCTCTGTGCTGACAGTTCAGAGTCTGGAACCTGCTTCAGATTCTGTGTCTCCCTCTCTCTCTGTCCCTCCCTTGCTCACTTTCTGTCTCTCTTTGTCTCAAAAATAAATACAAAAAAAAAAATCAGAAAAAGGCGAAGATTTTAAGTGGAGAAATTGTGGTGACATTTGAACAAAAAATGGGGTTTTTTTGTTTTCAAATCATGCTTTATGTTTACATAAAGTAGGTGAGGCGCTCCTCCCTTTGCACAGGGCCGTGAGGGTGATGGTGCAGGCTCAGCTGTCGGTGGGGACAGTGATGTTTGTGTGTGAGGGTACATTTCTGTGTTTGGTCAGGACACTAGAACGTCTCTCGTTGTAAATTCTAAACATGTACAGAAATGACAGAGCAACAGAACTCCTGCTTATGGAGTTCCCTGTAATCTGGACGCAGCACATGTGGAGACCCGAACTGCACAACCTTTGACCCGGCAGGTGTGTTACACTTCAGAACAACCCAGTACTTTGTTTTTATAATATTTTAAATGATGACCTTTGCTGTCGTGAAATAAACCCAAAACCCTATCTAAACACATGATTTTAGAAAATAAACACCATACCCTAATTATAATATAAAATAAATTGTAAAAATCAGTTTACAGGAGCACCTGAGTGGCTCAATTGAGTGTTTGACTCTTGATTTCGGCTCAGGTCATGATCTCAGGGCTGTGGGATTCTGTCTCTCTCTCTCTCTCCCCCTCCCCCACTCTCTCTCAACATAAAATCTAGTTTAGTTTGCTCTTTAACAGAAAGGTAACAGTATGGGAAGCAAGACGTCTACCCACTGCCCTTGCCTGAGAGGCCGTGCCTTCTCGCCAAGAAGGGAGCGATGGCTGAGCCAGCTGGATATTTAACCCAGAAGCCAGAGACAGAGTGGAGGCTGCACTCCTTTCCCTTGGAAAGAAAGGTGTCTCCTCCTCGGTGAGCCAAGAAAGAGAAAAGAAAGCATGAATCCACATAAAAACTCGTATGGGAGAGTTTGCAGCGGTGTTCTTCCTGGGAGCTAGAAAGTGGGAGCTGCCCTGACGTCCAGGAGCAGGTGACCGGGTAGCAGCGCGCGCCCCGCCCACACGGAGAGGAGCGCGAGGGCCGCGGGCACGGGTGACGCCCCGACACGTGCCCGCCGCCGGCGCACCTCCAAGACGTGGTGCTGAGAGAAGCAGCCCGGCAGGTTGTCACAGGCCAGCAGCTCTCCCCGCGGCGGGCCAGGTGTGTGTACGCTGTCGCCGCCTGGCAGTGCCACGGCAGCCGTAAACTGATCATGTCCTACAGCACATCTCCAGGCCCAGCCCTCCGGGAGCGTGGTTTGGAATCAGGGCCACTGGTCACTAAGCCCGAGGTAGAAAATCGACACGGGTCATTACTTTCTAATAGACTTTAGGCTTGTTAGAGCTGTTTTAGGTTCCCCGCAGGATTGAGGGGGAGGCCCGGGGATTGCCCTCGCGCCTCCCCCGCCATCCGCGTCCCCACCGGCGCGGCACATCCGTGACAGTCTGCGCATCGACACTGACCGTCATCATCACCTGGAGTCCACGCTTGACGTTGGGGTTCACCGTTGGTGGTGCGTGTTCTGTGGTGTAGACAAGTGAACACGGACCGTTTTGGTGTCCTTCAGAGTAGTCGCTGAAGCTCCTCCAGCTCTGCCCATTTGTCCTTCCTTCCCTTCTGACCCCCGGAACCACCCATCTTGTTGTCTCGTGGGTTCACCTCTTCCAGAATGCCGACGTGAACCCACGCAGCATATGGCTTCTCAGACTGGCGCCTTTCCCTGAGCTGCATTTTCGGTTCCTCCATGCCTTTTGTGGCTTGAGAGCTCACTTCTTTGCAGCCCCGGGTGATACCCCCTCGTCGGGGCGCCCCTGCTTGGCTGGCCGCCTGCTGGAAACATTTGGCAGGTGTGTTTTCAGCCTGGTCCATCCGCAGGGTTAAGAAAACCCTAAGGTGGTTTTTCTATTCCATGTGCAAATCCTGTTCAGGTTTTGGACGGAACAAGTTCAAGCTGCCGTTGGTGGTGGTGACGCCTCAGTATTTAACAAAGACTAGTTCTGGGAGACCAGACCGGGCCCGGGGGCCTGCTGCTGCTGACGGTGTCCCAGGTGGGGGCCCCGGTGCAGGGAGAGGAGCAGGGGCCCGGGGTCTGCAGGTCCTGAGTGCTGCTCAGCTTCACTGACCCTTTAGAGCAGTAGGGGACCCATGAGGAGAAGGGGGGACAGGCTCCAAGAACTTGGGTGCACGACATGCAGGAGGCAGAGGTGGAGAACGTAGGCTGTTCCATGAGGAAGGTAGAGGGAGGGGGTGGGGGGCTGCGGAGCCCCAGGCGTCGCCCCAGGAGATGGTCGGGCAGGTGTGTTCCTCCGTCTCGTGCGTGGGGTGCTGTTAGGAGCCGGGTTAACACGGAAGGGTATCTGAGTGACTTCATTTTACCAATGTGGCAGATTGCGTCCGACCCCAGGCCCCGTCAGCACCCCCACTTCTGCGGCGCAGCTGGCTTCCGATGGGAGTGGGGGCGGCCGTGTTGCCGGTGCCCTCGTTCAGTGGCGTCACCTGTGGACGGGCGCAGGTGCTGCTGGCCACATTCGTAGTCGCGCGACTGGGATGGAGAGCCTGACTTGTCGCCCCACGCGGAAGGATGGCCAGCTCCCCGGGTTCGTGGGCCGGAGGCGTGTGCAGCCCCGGAACCACGCCAGCCCCCTCACTGGTGGGCGGCGAGCACCAGAGCGGGCCGAGCGGTGTGACAGAAACAAAACACATGTTCCAGTCCCCCTGCTGCCTCCAAATGTTGATTCCAGACGGGAGGCTGAGGGGTCACCTGGAAACTTCCGGGGCGGACCTGTGCTTTGCCAGGCTCGGACAGGGCCCCCGGCGGTCAGGGGAGCACTGGCCAGTCACAGGCCTGAGGCTGTGAGGCAGAGAGGACATCTGTGCATGGAGCACCAGCGCCGTTCTGCTCAGGGAACCGAGGATCGGTTGGAGCACATGTTGTGTGTGAGGCACAGAGCGGTAGGCGAGGCGTCCAGAGAGAGCAGCGGGGGGAGAGCTGGCGGAGCTGGCTTCCGGAACCACCCCTCCAGACCAAGAAGACGTGGTGGCCTGAGCAGCGAGGGAGGCGGCAGGCACTCCAGAAGACGCCGGTGTGAAGTAGAGCCTGGCAGTCCGTTCACATGGAGGGAGACGGAGGCGGCCGCGTGGTGGCCGGGTGTCTGGCTGGGCCGCCTAGATGGATGGGTCCTGTAGCGGCGGCGCGGACCGTCAGGTGCACACTGCGGCACGGAGGACGCCGACAAACTCAGCTCGGAGGAGATGGTTTGAGCTCCTAGAAAACCTGGAGTGGAGACACATCGCGGGCAGGTGGACAGCTGCCCAGAGTGGGAGGGGGCGGCCGCGGACAGTGGCCAGGCAGGCAGGTGTGTGGGGTGGCCGGGGACCCGGCATGCAGCAGGTAAGGGCAGGCAGAGAGCATGGAGGCGGGCCGAGGCANGGGGTACCCAAACTGGCCCTGGGTCGGCAAAGCTGAGGGCGTGCCGGGGTGTCCGCCAGAGCGCCGGCAGCGCAGGGTGGGGGCGGAGGCCAAAGTGCGGGCACTGGTGAGAGAGCAAGAAAAGGAACTGGGGACTCGGGAGGCTGCGTGTCCCCGTGGGCCCTGCACGTTCTGCTCGTGTCCTGTTTTATTCTGAAAGAAGAAAAGAGAGGGGAGATGGGTCTTTTTTTAATCCAAAGCAAATACATACTTAAAATTTAAATTGAAAAAGAATATAAGTTGAAAGTCTCCTTTCCAGCCCCCTTTCCCAGTCACGGGCTGACCTTCATTTGCAGTTCGGTGGGCGCCCGTCTGTGTTTTATCTTGTACACACATGAAAATACACGTGTGTGTTTGCTTTTAACCAAATTGAAGTCACATTGAAGTACTGTTCTGCACCGCGCCTTTCTGGGTTCAGATTATTCAGTCTTGATTATTTCATCGCTAAATACTGAGTATGAGTATACATTTTTTTCAGTATTTATTGCTGAAGGAAACTGACAAAGAAAAATAAATTGTATTGGAATTTTTTTACTTTGTATTGGAATATTTTTACTCTGATGCTCGCAAATAGCGATCAGTGATGGAGAGTCCAGCGCTGTTGCACTTACAGGGGCCCTAAGTGTCGAGTGAGCCCACGGGTCATGTTCTGTGGAGGTGCAACGTTTGCTGCTTTCTTCCTCGGTGTTCCTTTCTCTCTGCTCTCCCCTCAGGAGGTTACCACGTAGACAGTTATCCAGAAACTTCTCATAGATGGATGGCTGTACGTATCCTTTCTGAGCCTGCTTTTAATTAAGACGGGGGCTTTGGAACCTAAGATTTGCTGATTCGTGTTAGTACATAACCATCCCGTTTTTTTTCTATTCTGAATTTGACGTGCTTTTAAACCTCAAGCTGAGGCACGTAGCTTCTACGGACAGAAAATAATCCAAGCTAGTTCAGCCTGTCAGGTTTTCAGGTGATCCTTTCTTTTTAATTTTTTTATTTTTAAATATATATATATTTATTTAATGTTTTTTTTGTTTCTGAGAGAGAGAGCGAGAGCATGAACAGGGAAGGGTCAGAGAGGGAGACACAGAATCTGAAACAGGCTCCAGGCTCTGAGCTGTCAGCGCAGAGCCCGACGCAGGGCTCAAACCCACAAACCGCAAGATCATGACCTGAGCCGAAGTCGGACGCTTACCCGACTGAGCCCCCTAGGCACCCCTCAGGTGATCTTTTCTGTTTGCTAAAAATGAGAGCCTGTTTCTGCCATGCTCTGTGTCCCTGCACTGGGAGCACGTGGATCTCCGCCTTCTGTGAGGCTCTGTTCTGTGGCAGCAGGTTAGCAGAAGAGCAAAAAGTCATTAAGAAATAAAATGGATGGGGCGCCTGGGTGGCTTAGTCGGTTAAGCGTCCGACTTTCGCTTAGGTCATGATCTCGCGGTTCGTGGGTTCGAGCCCCGCGTCGGGCTCTGTGCTGACTGCCAGCTCAGAGCCTGGAGCCTGTTTCAGTCTGTGACTCCCTCTCTCTCTGACCCTCCCCTGCTCACACTGTCTCTCTCTCTCTCTCTTAGAAATAAATAAATAAAAAAAATAAAAAAAAGAAATAAAATGGAGCCAGTGATGAACACAATCAAAACCGAAAGCTGTGGTAGTGTGACTCAGGTGACCAGAGGGAGAGTGCGGGACAAGGGAGGGGTCAGACCTGGGGTGGGCGCGAGGTGTCACCACTGCTTTCCACCCAGAGTCCTCCTCCTGGAGCCGCCGGGACAACTGTGTTCGTCACTGTGGGAGTTGAGTGTCGCATCTGAGCCATGGGACTTCATTTAAAGTTGGCCTGACTGCAGTGTCTGGTGTGTCTGATCAGAGCCTGTTACCCGGATCGGAGCCTCTGGTCCTCACGATGAACCCCAGCGTTCTCAAGCACTGCGTGGAACTGAGTTCTTGAACTGATTCTAATGGTTAAGTGTTGCTTTTCTTATTCTCAGTCTTGGAAATGTCTGAAGAAACACAAATCTGCTTGGCTCAGACCTCTATTTTAAATTGAGATTCTTCCAGTGACTGTCATATCTATTCGGTTTCAAAAAATACCTCAAACTTGAGTTATGGTAAATAGAACGTCACCGCGAGTAGTATGTTTGGTGTGCAGTGTTTTTTAAACAAACATTCTTTCTGAAGAGGAGAGAGCGTGGCTGCTGTCACGTGGGTTCCTTGGTGGTGACCGCAGAGGTCACTGCTCCTACTTGGGGCTGCCTCGGCGGCACCAGGTTTCTCTGCAGCAATAGTACAAACACAGCACACATATGAACATGTTCTTTTGGAATCTTAAACTCTGGAATTTCCTGTCGAATGTTTATCTAAACTCCTAAGTTTAAATTTGCTTTGATTCTTTTCACTTGAATTCTTTTGTCCAAAGAGAAAGGTTTTTCTTTAAGGAGTAAAAAAATTGACAAGTTTTAGAAATTTGTTTTCTACTGTGGCCATAGTGGTGTATCATGGAGTGATTTGGCTGTTGAATTTATTGTAAGAAACACATTTAACCAAAACAATGGGAAGTAAGTATATTCTCTTGATCGGTGAACAAAGACGGTTTGGGACCTTATGGAAAACATAATGGGGCTTTAGACTTTGGTGATGAAGGAGTTAGAGGAAGAGAGCCGATGGGGGCGAGGAGGTAAAAGGGGCTTGTGGCTGAGTGCACGTGGGGCCAGGCCAGATCCCATCTATTGCCCTGAGCAACTACCAAGATCGAGGAGGCAGTGTGGTGTCAGTCTTCTCCTGAAGCGGGCGGGGAGTGACGGGTTCCTCCTGGCTAGGGGGGTACAAAGAGACCGGCTCCCCTAGCTGGGGGCGCGGGAGTGACAGGCTCCCCTAGCCGGGGACACAGGAGTGTGCAGTGACTGGCTCTCCAAGCTGGAGCATCCTAGGATTCTGGAGCCCAGTTCTCACACCCCCAAGCTTCCGGCGTCCACTTAGTATGTTTTGACCAGGTATTTCGTTTGAAGCTAGTAAGATCTTTTTGGCATAGATGGTAAGACTTTTAAAATGAAAATGCTGATATCCGCCCCCCCAGACCTACGGTCACAAGACCCTGCCAGGTGTCAGTGTTCTGGTCCGTTGCCCTCCCCGTGTCTCTGCTTTCTTCCCCACCCGCCAGCCATCCTGCGGTCTGTCTTCACCGCGGGAAGCTGTGCCCGTCAGGTGTGTTTCCCACTTCATGACCAGTGGCCGTGGGGCCCTCTCCTCCAGGGAGCCCTCCTTCTCCCCAGTGCCCCTTGCCCGTCCTCACACCTTATGCAGAGCTGTCTGCGTGTCACTTGCGGTGACACTGGGAAGGTCAGAAGAGGACTTGCGTAAATGCCACCACACAGCTACCGGGCCGTCTGGATCTGCGCCCCCATGCTCCGCTGCCGTTCCTTCCACCACGGGAAGCCGTGTGCTCCCAGGAAAGGCCACCCGCTGCACCGCCCCTGTGACCTGCTCTCAGCTGCTCAGAGTGGCTGCTCTGTCAGCCCCCCTCTTCCCTGGGTTCTCCCTCCAACAGACATCTGGGTCACCCCCCGAGACCTTTCTTGAGCCCGTGTCTTCCGTGGCCACTGCCCTGGTCCTCTCTCCCCCTCGCTCAGGCTTTGCTGCGTCTCCTGCTGTTCCCCGCTGACCTCTGTGCGGACAGGCCTGCGGCCCCCCTGTTCCAGGTTCCCCCACCCACTTCCTTTAGGTGGTCCGCAGCTGAGCTGTCTGGCAGCGTCAGACGTGCCGGGAGCGTTTGGCCCTTGAGATGGCCCCCTCCCCATCCCCTCCTGCCTGCTGGCCGCGCCCCATCTGTCCCTCCTTTCCTGACCGCCCGCCGTTAGACGGCGCACTCCTTGGACCTTACCTCCCCGTATCCGCACTCAGTGCCTAGTGATTGGCCTGGAGCAAGGGTGCTCTCCCACCTCCGCCGACACCGAGCTCCCGGCTGGGAGCCGCGGCTCTGCTCTGTGCTGCCGCTGGCTGTCCCGTGACCTCCCAAACGGAGTGCGTCCCAGACTGAGCTGTTAGCCCAGGAAGCGGTGGCTCTGTCCTTCACCTGCTGGGGCCAGAATCCTTGGAGTCATCCCGGCCGCGCTCTCCCCCTCCTCTGTCAGCAGGCGCTGCTGATAAGCCTGTCCGGAGCCCGCCTGCCTCTCCCGTGCCCCAGGCCTGCGCGTTGCTGCAGCGCCTGACCGGCCTCCTTGCTTCTGGCCTCCCCCTCCTTCCAGGGGACCCTTTAAGACTGAGCAAGGGCCCAGCAGGTGGCCCGGGGGGTGCTTGTGTTCCGGCTTAGGATTGTCTCTCAGGCTGCAGTGCCCTAACCCGGGTCTGGAATCAGATGCTCATTCCCACAGTGGTTGCCACGGCCTGGGAGCTGGTGCGTCACCCTTGTCTCCCCCCACCCCGCTTCTGCGCTGCTCCAGGGGCTTTTGTTGACTCAGCGAACCCTTTGTGTCTGAGCACTGCCTGGGATTCTGAGCAGTTGGCCTGCCCTCTCGGCAGGGCCCTCCGTCTGTAGACGGACAACTCCCGGAGCCTTCGGGATGGGATCTGGACTCTGTTCTGTGGTGCACAGGGGCCTTCGGTCCGCCCACTGATGCCCACTGCTCGGGCCCCAGCCCTCTGCTGCCCCTGACGCCCCTCCCCACCGCCAGACGCTTTGTGATGGGGCTCCCCGTCCCAGCTAGCCGGGCCCTGCTCACGGCTTGACGGCCGTGCCCTCTCCCGCAGCGGGCCCTCGGGTCAGCGTGCCCGCTCCCACCACAGACTTCCACGCTGCTCGCCGGCCCACTCAGGGCCCCGGCCTGCCAGGCCTGCCACGGCCTCATCTGTCCGCTCCGGCGCAGCGCCCCGCCAAGGGCCCAGCTCTCCCGTCCCTTGTGCAGCCGTGGCGCGGGTGAATTGCGACTTCCGGTCAGGACGGCCGCGCACACGCGCTGCGACATACCTCGCTCCAACGGCAGCAGGAAAGTAAAACTTAAGTAGGGAAACAAACCAACCAAAAAAGACAGCCACGCCCCCAGAAGAGAGTGCCCCTCAGCACAGAAGCCGCAGATCCCAGCGTGGTGGCGCGAGCGGGCCAGACTGCCAGGCCCGCTGTGCCCCAGGCGCCGGGCACACGGGGCCGTGGGCAGCCTGGCTCCCGTGGGCTGGGGTCCCAGGGGCTCCTGTGTCTGGTGGAATTAGAGCGAAAATCAGACTTGCCGCTTAAAGCTGCGTTTAGATGAGGCTTCCACACGTTAGGGTCAGTGTCCCGGGACACCAGGCGTTGTGGGAACCGGGGGGCCCGGGTGGCTGGGCCGCACCACGCGGTGACTCCCACAGGACCTGCACCGTCTGTAAGGACCAGGCTGCAGAACTGCTGTCACCGTGGAAACCCAGTGCTGGCCTGAGGCCTTGGGAGCTTGGAGGGGCAGTGGCTGGACACGAGGCAGGGAGGGAAGGGCCAGCGACATAACCTACGCGGGCCGAGCCCAAAACCAGGCCCCACAGCCTCCAGAGTCGGCATCTTACGGAACGATGCATTTGCTCCTCTCAAACGCACCGGTAGTCTGTACAGCTGTCAAACAAGCGTGTTTAAGATGTTCCATCCCTGAGAGGAAACAGGAAGTTCTAAAGCAAACAAAAAGGAAACCAGAGGAGGAGGGCACGACAGAAAACAGTCTGCAATCTAGTGAATGAAGACAGTATTGGCTGGGACGATGGACTTTGGACCGGACATAATTACAGACAGAATTAGTGAATTGACCCAGATTCCTGCACAAGGGGAACAAGTTGATGAGGTAAACATTCAAGGCCCTGAACCGGGCGGCCGACGGCCGACTCCCCCTTGGACTCGCCCACCATGTGAGTAATCACAGGTCTTGTGGAGGCTGCTTTGAGTCTGGTTCTCCTTCACCTACAGCAGGACCAGTGTTTTCTGATCCAACATCTTGAAGATTAGATGCAAATCTCTCAACGTTAGGCATCGGACGACCTGACGGTCAGCTAAAGTTCTTTAGCGGAGCCCATGGAAATCGAGGCATTTGGTCGGATTCCCTCAGGTACCCATGGGCGGAATCTCTGCGAGACCTTGTTGGGAGAGCATGGCTTTGTGACCGCGGGGCCCGGTTCCGGATGCTGCCTGCCCGGCCTCTGCAGACAGCTGAACGCCCAGCAGACTCTGTCAGGTTTGAAGACCCGTTAGGATTGTTCTCATTTCGTTTTGCTGTCATTTTTGTGTGTGTGTTTGCAGGTTTGCCCTGAAATACTGAAGTAAAGTTGTCGTGCTCTTTCACGGGAGCAACCTTGTGTGCAAAGAGCAGTGTGTGTGTGTGTGTGTGTGTGTGTGTGTGTGTGTGTGAGAGAGAGAGAGAGAGAGAGAGAGAGAATGAATGGCCCTTAAATATCTATGACATAAATTTAACATCATAAGCGGTTTGTTGAAGAGCTAGCTGATTACAGTGATGTGGGTGACAGAGGCACCTGTAAGGCCCCTGCTGCGTCCCTGAGCACACTCAGCCGTGAGGTCCACACTGCCAGCCGTCTGCTCTGTTGTTCTCAGTGATGCTCTGGGATAGAGGTGCCCAGTCAGATTCTGGCTCCTTCTGGGAGTTGTACCTGAGGCCGTTTGATCCTGTCCTGGCCCTGGGAGGGCGCCTCTGTCCTGCACAGGGGCCACCCTGCAGGCTCGGCTGAGTCCCCGCCCAGGTGCCTTTCCGTACTACCTCCTCTGGGTTTAAACTTTGCCCATAAAGTCCATTCCTTTGGGAAGTGGCTAGGAGTCATCTCTTCTGCCCTTCTGTCCCAACACCATCTCCGAGCCAGAGCTGGGGAAAGTGGCAAGCTTGTCCGAGGGACACCCCTGCTCTAGGGGCTGAGCTCTTACTCGGTGGAGGGTGGGCAGCAGCCCGGGGTCCTCTTCAGCCTTGCTGTCGTGGTCTCAGAGCAGAGAGTAAGGGCAAAGGTGACCAGGGCCCAGCCTTCTCAGCCCGCCCCTTCCAGCCTCAGCTCCCAGAACCAGGGAGCCCCTGCCTTTCCAGCACAGTGCCCAGGATGTGGACTCTGTCGCCGACCGGTGGCCGGGGCAGGATGAGAAACACTGATGTCCTGCTCCCACCCCCCACAAGCCTTTGGGCTTAGAGACATCACGGAGCCCCGCACTCTTGTTCCGGGTGTGTGGGGGGGAGATGACGGAGCCCCGCACTCTTGTTCCGGGTGTGGGGGGAGATGACAGAGGCCTGCACTCTTCTGGGTGTAGGGGGGGATGACGGAGCCCCGCACTCTTCTTCTGGGTGTGGGGGGGGATGACAGAGCCCCGCACTCTTGTTCCGGGTGTGTGTGGGGGAGATGACGGAGCCCCGCACTCTTGTTCTGGGTGTGTAGGGGCAGGAGAGGGAGCCCCAGGCTCCTGTTCGGGGCAGGGGTCAGGGGGGGCAGGGGCAGCGATTTCCCCTGCTCTTGGCTGCAGCCTCTGCAGTGGAATCCTCACCCCCCAGAGCCGGGAGGAAGTGGGAGATGGGGGTGTGTGTTAGGGTTCACATTCTGCAGACTCATCTTCCTTACTGAATCTTCATAGATTTTTAAAGAATAGATGTTTCTTCGTTTGTTGTGTGCCTTTGGATGCTTTGGGGGCTGCATAGTTGGGGTGTTGTCCTCCCCTAGGCGTTCTGGGGGAGCAGGCGTGTGGGTTTCTCCTGCAGGGAAGCTGGAAGCTGACCACCCAGAGCTGTGGCCACTGGAAGATGACACTGGTTAGAAGATGAACTCGATAAAATGACCAATAGCTCATAGTTTGGGGTGCCGCCCTGCCCATGATCAAAAACCCACGTATACCTTTTGACTCCCCGCAGACAACTACTAATACCCTCCTGTTGATGAGAAACGTTACTAGTAACAGGAACAGTCCATTAGCGCTTATATTGTATGTCGTACGTGTCGTGAACTGTGTTCTCAGAGTGAAGTAAGCGAGAGAGAGGGCGCTCAGTTACAGGGAGGGTAGATCAGAGCGCTGTGCTGTACGAATACGGCTTATTATCTGCTTTCTCGGTGAACATCCATCAGAACCTGCGTCAGTGCGGTCTTCCGCGACACAGGGCACTGCAGGCGCTATGTATATCACCAGCATGAGGCGTCAGAAATGAGAAGAATGCGGAAGGTTCATGTTTATTTCCAGGTGTGACAGCTCATGAGTTGACAGCGAGTCCGTGCCGGTGTGAGCACTCCCCGATAGCCGGGCGTGGTCCTTACGACGGCTCCTCACGGCCTGTAGTCCGCTGGCGAGTGGATTGTGACACAGCGTTTCTAGCCTGCAGTGTCACAGGCTTGGGCACCGTGTTACGTCATAAAACCGCCTGAGATGGACTGAGAGGCATTCTCTCCGGGGGCGGGGCGGGGGGTGGGGACATACGCCGTAAGGTCATGTAATTCTCCGAAAGCAAAGTTGTGAGACAACACGTTACTCATTTTATGTCACATCTCAGTCCCTCGTGCCCATGTGAGGATAGGTGCCCACCTGCACACACCTCTCGCACACGGTGTTCTTCCTGACGAACGCCTAGGTGATGGTGACACACGTGTGCGGCCTTGCCGTGCTCTCGCTCCGTTTTCACATGCAGACGCGTGCACGGCAGGCGAGGTTATTTACTGGGCGCGTGGTGATCATTTGCTGTCTGGTAAGTGGAGGCGGGTCCTCACGAAGGTCCTCATCTGCCCACCTTCTTGGGGGTGGGCACCCTCGGTACAGCTTTCCAGAAGTGCATTTCTGTCTCCCCTCTGTGCCTTTCCGTTTCCCTGCAAGGTCCCTGCAGACGGTTGGCTCTGGTCCCCGCGCCCATGCCACGGAAGGGCCCGTGTGGGGAAAGGAGCCGGGACTCCGCCGCAGCGCTCCTCCTCGCAGCGCGCTTTCCACGCGCTCCCTCCTCGCCCCCCAGCTGCTGCGCCGGCTCTCCTCCATGCCGCTGTCTTCTGTGACCTCCTCAGGGTTGTGCCCTGAGCCCTTGACCTTCTCCAGGGTCCACATCCCCCGTCCCTTCGTCCCTCGTATCCACGATCTCGTTCACGACGTCCCGGGTTGTCTGTGTCGCTGGTCCCGCGAAGTCCTGCACAACATTTAGACAGTTTCTCCAGCAGGGGTGTATTTCTTGTGTTGGGCTTGATGGTTTCCACGGAGTTTTCTGTAACGTACGTGGCATCTTCCAGACTCCACAGTGTCCTTCTGTGGTGGTTCTCTGTTGTAGCATTGACTGTCCTTTTCATAAAGCGCGTGCCTAATGAGCCTGATGGGTCCTCATGGCCCCCGATCCTTTCACTGAATTAGAGCCGCTGTGCTCCAGGGCAAGTGGGCCGCCACGGCAAGTTCAGTGCCGACTGGTGGGGCTCTGGGTGGCCAGGACGTCGTCCAGGATCAGGAGAACTTGAAGGACAGTGCCTTGCTGTCAGGGAACTCCCAAATCGAGGGACAGAGCCTCGATGGAACTAGTCCAGAGAAAGAGTTCTGGTGCTTCTTGCCTTCAGGGCCCCGGGGTGAGCGTCATAGATTAGGGCCTCCCTGACCACACCCCCGACTGCGTGTGCATGGGCGCAAGCTGCTTCACCCCTTCCTGGCTTACATCTCGGTGCTCACTCCTCTTCCTCACGAATAAATGTCCTCTGTGGCATTGTCCCACATAGGCCACTTGCATCTACATCAGAAACCCGTGCAGGCAGACATCGACTCCTCAAGCGATTTTCTTTTTTTGTTTCTTTCTGTGTCTGAGTATGGCTGAGGTGCAGTGTGCACTCATTCCTGCTTCTTAGCGATCTTCTCCGTGGTGTCCTTCTCTGTGGTGTCTGGGAAATCGTGTCCTTCCTCTTGGTGGTGGCAGCTGCTTCTGCTATCATCTTGGCAGTTTTTAAAGCCAGATCCCTTTCTAAAATCACCAAGCCATCCATCCTGTGCCGGCATTGAAATGTCCCAGCTTTCGATCCTTTCCTTCCTTTTGCCTTAAGCTGTGATGCAAGACCTCACTTTCCCTGAAGGTTGAGTCAAGTGTGTAGGTGTGTGTCTCACAGCAGTCCTGTGTCCACGGAGATGCCACGTCTTCCACACGAGACGAAAAGGCGTTTCACCAAAAGCACAAGGTGTTTGCGTCTGCCGGTGTGGCCACCACAACAGCTGCGTGGATTTCCTTCTTTGTCCCTCCACGGTCCTCGCACTGGCCGGCTGGCAGCCGCAGGCCTCAGTGCGCGTCAGGCGGCTTGGCCTTTCCTTGTCCTGCCACGAGTCTTCTCCCCGCATCACCAGGGGTACTTTGTAACGGTCCCGGGGTGTAATGTGGGTTTACGGTGTTGTGCTCAACGTACTGAGAACTGCGCAGGAGCCCCGAGAATCACTTTTACTGTGACGCGCGATTTACCAGGGAAAGGACCTGCCCACTGCGGGGTGATTAGCGGACTGTTGCAGCACTTGAGGTGAGCGCGGTAGCAGCAGGAGGTGGCTCACAGTGACCCCCCACCCAGGACTGCGTCTGCTGCGGCTGATTTTATGCGGTCAGGACTTCGTACTGTGTCTTCACGTTTCTTTCCGTTTCTCTTGACCACAAATGGCACCGCGTACCGTCTGTTTATGTGCATGAGTTTTGATCAGTTTTACCTCTTTATAGTAGATTTGTGGATGTTTTCAGTAGTAGATGATAAAATAGCCTAGTATCTGCCTAGATTTCTTATTTTCATGGCCTATGTTTTTCTTAAACTTTCAGGCATTTCTAGGCTACTCAGTTCATCTGCCAGTCTTCCCAGATTGTCGCACATCTCCAGAAAATTTTCCAGTGTATTTTAAAAAAAAAAAACACCCACCCCACGTGGAAGTGGGCCTGCATAGTTCTACATCACGGCTCGGACAGGCTTCTGTGGGTGAACCTTGTAAAGTCGGATTGCAAGGAATGTGGTCAGTTCTGTGGTAATGTTCCCCTTGCATGGCAAAGGGTTAATTTAGGTATGCACTTGAAGTATGTCACCTGTTTGTAAATTGACTTTCTAGAATTGCCTAAATCAACTACTTTCTGTGTTTTGAATGTCAGGTTGTTATGTGAACCTTTATTCTCTCCTTTTCCTTCAAAACTCTGGGCTCCTGCTGGCTCGGGGGTGAAGCATCCGACTGTCGGTTTGGGCTCAGGCCACGGTCTCATGGTTCGCGGTTTGAGCCCCACATTGGGCTCTGCGCTTGACTGACAGGAGAACATGTGTCCACCTCCTTCGAGCCACCTCTTCGCCGTGTCCCGGCGGGAGCACTCAGCATCGCCGGGAGAGCAACCCACGTGGGGTGGGGGCCCGGCCTCGCTCTCCTCAGCGACACTTCATCCAGAAAGCTTTCTGCTTCACTAAAGAAATAAGTCTTAAACTCTCCCTTTCTTCAAGAGGCTGAGCAGCATTTTTGGAAAGTCCTTTTCGTATGGTTGAGTTTAGTGGGGCCGCTTCTTCCAGCTACTAGACCAGCTTTTGGGACCCGTCAGCCCTTCCCCACAGCCACTCCCCAGCCCTGCCTTCCACACGGGGCCAGCAGCTGGGGACAGGGAGCAGCCTTCCCAGCTGGTTCCCGCCCCAGCAGTTTCCGCGTCACGTATCTGCAAGGCACCTGTCCCCTTGCGTGTTGGGCCCTAGGAAAATCCCTGGGACTCGTGTGGGTCGTGAGGAGGGGGCTTGTGCACGCGCTGGGGCTCAGGGGTGGTGGGTGGGCCGGCTAGGGAGGGCCACGGAGGCCTGATGCGCTGTGGCTAAAGACCCCCGTCTCCCTCCGCTTTTGTCCCCTCCCTGCCTCCAGGAGTTTGCGGCGCTTACGAAGGAGCTCAATGTCTGCAGGGAGCAGCTCCTGGAGAGGGAGGAGGAGATCGCCGAGCTGAAGGCGGAGAGGAACAACACCAGGGTCAGTAGGTGCACTGCCGCCGTCTCTCGACTCGGGACACGGGGCACTCGCCTCGTCCACGTGTCCCCGTGGAGCTGCCGGGACCCATGAGTGCATTGTTCTCAGACCTTGTGTGATCCGTGATGAGAATTAACACTACTTTAACACGTTCGAGGGGGCGGCTCTCGGATTTGAGACTGAGTTGAAGGGATTCAGACTTGGTTTAGGATTTGGTTGCGTTGAGGCCCGAAATTGAACGTGCTCTTTCAACCCGCTTTCCCCCCGGCCTCTCCCGCCAGCTGCTTCTGGAGCACTTGGAGTGCCTCGTGTCCAGGCACGAGAGGTCTCTGCGCATGACAGTGGTGAAGCGGCAGGCGCAGTCCCCGGCCGGCGTGTCCAGCGAGGTGGAGGTGCTCAAGGCCCTGAAGTCCTTGTTCGAGCACCACAAAGCTCTGGATGAAAAGGTGCCCGCGGCCACGGCTGCTCCCGATCTGCGCATGCGCCGTGTGTTATCAGGCACGGCGCCTGTGTGTGTGACTGGAGTTTCCTTTTAAGCTTCTTGAGTTCTTGTGAGAAGACAGTTCTGTAAGGTTAACTTGTAGTGGTTAGTGGTTGGCGGGCGTGCACTGTGTATTGACTCGCTGTTCCGAATGGAGTAATGTAATTTATTTAGGGGAAGACTTCTCTCGGGTGTAAAATTTAAAGCCGTTAACAGGCAAGCTTGTTAACATTAGCATCTGTGAAAGACATTAACGGCATCCTGTCCTGTCATCTGAGGCTAAGGGGACCTTTGGGTAACTGTACGCTAAGGGGTAATTAAACACAGACACGTACAGACTCAGTCCCTTTGTTTCTAGGTGAGAGAGCGGCTACGAGTAGCACTCGAGAGGTGTAGTTTGTTAGAAGAAGAATTAGGGGCCACACACAAGGAGGTAAGCTCGAGACACCACAACGGGGTTTATTTGAGGGGGTTTCATTTTTTTCCCTTGTTTTTAAAAAATGTATGAAGCAGAGCGGTGGGGCTGGCACATGTCGCTTACCTCCCTGACCTCCGAGCGATGGCCGGCGCCCTGCACTCTCAGCGTGCAACCCATGACACAGTCTGTTTTTATTTATTTATTTATTTATTTATTTATTTATTTATTTATTTTTTAATATTTTTATTTATTTCTAGGAGAGAGAGAGAGAGAAAGCGTGAGCAGGGGAGGGTCAGAGAGAGAGAGGGAGACACAGACTCCAAAACAGGCTCCAGGCTCTGAGCTGGTAGTCAGCACAGAGCCCGATGCAGGGCTCGAACCCACGAACCGCGAGATCATGCCCTAAGCGAAAGTCGGACGCTTAACCGACTAAGCCACCCAGGCGCCCCACACAGTCGGTTTTTAGTAACTCATTTTCTTCCAGCTGGAGAACATCACCACTTACGTCCCCGTACTGTGCTCACAGTTTGCAGCTGTGTCTTTCAGGGAGGAGTTTCTCCATCTTTACTTATTTCCTCACTTTTCTGTTCAATTCTCTGGTTTTAGCTAATGATTCTTAAAGAACAGAATAATCAGAAAAAAACACTAACAGACGGAGTGCTTGACATAAACCACGAACAGGAAACTACGCCGAGCACGAATGGAAAGGCAAGTCCTTAGGCTTTCTCTCTGTCTCTTCCCCGGTCCCTCTGCCCGTAGACGTGGGGCCTCGTGCAGGGCTGTGCGGAGAGCCGCTGCTGAGGGGCGTGGCGCCCTCGCGCTTATAGATCGCGGGACTTGCCCCATTTCCCGCAAGTGCCCTGTTTCCTAGCTCACCAGACCAGGCTACTGAAGGATGCCCCCCCACCCCCACCCCCCAGAGATCTTCAGACGGCTCTCTAAGCCACGAGGAGGACCTTGCCAAGGTCATCGAGCTCCAGGAAATCATAGATAAGCAGTCAAAAGAGCAGAGCCAGATGAAGGAGCGCCTGGCTGCCCTGTCCAGTCACGTGGCGGAGCTGGAGGAGGACCTGGACACCGCGAGGAAGGACCTCATCAAGTCAGAAGAAGCGAACACGAAGTTGCAGCGAGATGTCCGTGAAGTGAGTGGCGGTAGGAAGGGCCGCGCCGTCGTCCAGCCGAGCGTGGGGTGCTGGGTTTGGTCGGCACCCGGTGCGTCCTTTCTCTCTTGTGGAGTTTGAACCTTTGGAGTTTTGTAGAAGTGGCAGCGGAACAGAACGGTGCTCCAGGCCTGGGGCCGGCTGCCTCCTCAGTCTGCGGGGTGGGGTCTCCCCTCCCTGGGCTCCCCCCTGCCGGGGCCGGGCCGACGGGTAGCGCCCTCGGGTGCGGGGTGTGGGCTGTCTGAGCTTGTCCCACACCGCGCTCGAGGTGGTCGTTTCTGGGAATCTGATTGTTGTCTCAGAAACAGGTAAGGGTGGGACGGCCTCCCTGCGCCTCCTCCTGTCCCGTGAGCTGCCCTCTGTGGACAGTCT